>NC_143088.1:12450000-12772500 GCF_061535455.1 Colias philodice
ATGTGAATGTGAATGTGAATGTGAATGTGAATGTGAATGTGAATGTGAATGTGAATGTGAATGTGAATGTGAATGTGAATGTGAATGTGAATGTGAATGTGAATGTGAATGTGAATGTGAATGTGAATGTGAATGTGAATGTGAATGTGAATGTGAATGTGAATGTGAATGTGAATGTGAATGTGAATGTGAATGTGAATGTGAATGTGAATGTGAATGTGAATGTGAATGTGAATGTGAATGTGAATGTGAATGTGAATGTGAATGTGAATGTGAATGTGAATGTGAATGTGAATGTGAATGTGAATGTGAATGTGAATGTGAATGTGAATGTGAATGTGAATGTGAATGTGAATGTGAATGTGAATGTGAATGTGAATGTGAATGTGAATGTGAATGTGAATGTGAATGTGAATGTGAATGTGAATGTGAATGTGAATGTGAATGTGAATGTGAATGTGAATGTGAATGTGAATGTGAATGTGAATGTGAATGTGAATCAATAAAAATACATTTCAAGAAAGAATATTCAAAAAAGTCTTCAACTGGATGACACATTTGATTTTTAATGTCAAAAGGTGTAACAGGTCCTTTCCACCTGATGCCGGCCGTAAATGAAGTTCACCAACAGGCCTTGTAAGCCCTATGCCGGCCAACGATAAGTTGCCAAAATCGGGCCCCGTCCTGAACGTGTTAATAGAGTGATTGAAGAGGAAGGTTTATATAGTTTTAAACACAGCGGGCCAAGCCGCGGGCGGAATACTTGTACAAAATTAAAGTGCAAACCAATTATTTATTTTAATTATTAATGTTTTAATATAGTTACTAACTTGTTTTGAATAACATATATATTAATAGTAGTTATAGTAAAAAAAAGTAAAAGTGAAAACCACAGACTAAATATCAAAGTTAAAGTAAACTATAAACAGGAAAAATTCCAGCACAAATCGTGTCACAGTGTATTCGGTCCAAATGCATCATAAGACGTTAGTTTCCACGTGAGAAGCCACCAGGGCCGGCTGTATCGAACATTTAATGTTAGCGCATTTATATATTACTAGCTTTCCGCCCGCGGCTTCGCCCGCTCAGTCAAAGAAAAACCCGCATAGTTCCCGTTCCCGTGGGATTTCCGGGATTGCGTCATTTTCCCGGGATAAAAAGTAGCCTATGTCCTTTCTCGGGTATCAAAATATCTCCATACCAATTTTCATGAAAATTGGTTCAGTAGTTTAAGCGTGATTGAGTAACAGACAGACAGACAGAGTTACTTTCGCATTTATAATATTAGTATGGATGCATAATATATGATTGAAATGATATTGATAGAAACATAATATAATTCACTAGTTCCACTTTATTTATATTTTTATTGTAATAAAAATAAACTAGTAAATAAAATAAACTACTATATTGTAATACTAATGGAACTATTGAATTGTGTGTTTCTATTACTATAAAATGCAGTTCCATCAAGAAGTAACAATACAAAGTATAAACGAAATTATTATTTGTTTGGGTGTGTGTGTGTGTGTGTGTGTGTGTGTGTGTGTGTGTGTGTAATAATTGTGTATCAATTTTCTTTTTTAGTATACATCATGATTATAGGTATCTTAGCTAGATGTTATTTAATAGGCAATTTTAAAGAATATATAAAAATCCTAAATTAGATGTCATTTGTTAATAGTTCAAGACAGATTATGAAGCTTTAGGTCAAAATAATGCACCAATGCGGGTGGTAGATGCTACATGTTATTAAATATAGAATTCTTGGACATTCCGGTTTTCGTACGACGTTTTTTTATAGCAGTTGTTATTAGACAATGTAGAGCTAAAATTATAAGAACAATTTAAACGTATACACTCTTCTGAATTAGGACCAAGCTTCTGGAATGAAATTAAAAACCACCGTCACACACCATTTAATTGGCTTTTTTTAGCTGTTTTCTTTCACGTCCTTTGCCCCTTGCCATCTGGCGCCTCGAGTGACTGTACCTCAAAGCCGGCACTGTCGTCACCACATCGTAAGCAGAATTATTCTGCTACAACGCGCCTCAAGCCTTTAAATCTTTGCCTGCCCTGCGGATATAATTTACCATACATAAACATGTAGAGGCAGTTTCTATAGTGTATGTGTTTCTATATTGTATTAAATAATACGATATTGATCTTTAATGATTGTACGTTAAGTGACTGGCTCGTCAAACGTATATTATAACTAGATATAGGTACATACTATAAAATAGAGTCGCTACCCTCTGTGAATCTGTCCTCTATGTATGATGGGATCTTTAAAAGTGCGCAACAGATTTTAATACGCTTTTTGAATAGATGGAGTGGTTCAAGAGGAAGGCTCTTGGTATTGTTTTAAGTTTAGACAATGAGGGTGAAGCCGCGGGTGGAAAGCTATTTGCTCAGAAACCACCTAACTGATTCGTAAAAATATTTCATTTGTAATACGTACTAAAAATAATGTAAACACATTATTTCTTTGTTATTTTGATAATTACACATTTTATAAATTTATAAGTAACTGGCTTTCCGCCCGCGGCTTCGCCCGCGTTTTCAGAGAAAAACCCGTTTCCGTAGGATTTCCGGGATAAAACCTATCCTATGTCCTTTTTCGGGTATCAAAATATATCTATACCAAATTTCATGCAAATTGGTTCTGTAGTTCAGGCGTGATTGAGTAACAGACAGACAGACAGAGTTACTTTCGAATTTATAATATTAGTATGGACTAAGTACATTATACTGGTATTTATAAGTATTAAAACGCTTTTCCTTATATTGAATGTGCTTTGTTGGTATAGCGATAACAAAAGCGACTAGACAACTAGAGTTCCTGTGTTCGAATACCAAACATTATAAAATTCCTCAGTACCAGAGCGGAGTTGGTATTTCGATTGTAACTGAAAATGGATGCTATTACTATGCACCTATAGACGCTTTGAATATAGAAGTAATATGTGTCGCAGCGAATTGGTTGAATCAGTAGTTTAATAAATAGCCTAGGTTTTTTATAACACGGCGCGTTAAATTAACTTTTCTAAAATGATAATATTATGCTTTTGCTATAATAAACAACAAAACGGTTGGATCACATCCAGTTAAGTACCTAAATAAATGGTTTAATAAAGAGGCCTTTGTGAAAAACTTTAACTTCCTTAATTCATGTTAAGTGTTACAACTAGTCTCAGAAAATTTAAATATAAAAAAAAAGACGTGTGGAACTCGGGGACTGCCGCGGTAAAGCTATTGCATGCTATGCCTATGCCTTCTAGCCACACCTCCGCGACCGTCGGAGTGGGGAACGTGAGGTTTTTCGTTACTAAATTTCTGGATTCAGTCCCCGCGCTCAAGGCCCGCGATAGAAGCTATGCAATAATAAAAAAAATGGAGTTACTAAAATGTTATTATTATTCCATTTTATTTAAATCTATTTTTATGCTCCTGGTTACAAATAACATTTCCGTTTGACAAAGGTTTCCAGATGGACACTACAATACAATTAAAAAGCCATTTTGTCATCCTTTTCCTTTCTTATATTGCTAGAAGACATAATTTTTCAAGGAAATAAGCTCGCAGACTTCTAGACAGGGTCACTAATGTATAAGTCGACGTTGATACAGATTTATATTGCTTTGGATTCTCCCATCTGGTGTATTTCTGTTTACCACAATTGGATTAACGTTTGTTTTCTTTTATTATACTAAAATATTTGGTAAAAATAAGTATTGAAGTTGCGAATTGTCTTGGGAATTCGGGATTAAAATATAGATTTCTTCTTCTTATGCCATAGGATAAGTTCAATCAGTTACTGTACCGTTCAATATTAAAACTATACGACATATTATTAACTAGCTGTGCCCTGCGGCGGTTTTACCCGTAGTGCTCCACTCCTGTTGATCTTAGCGTGATGATATATAGCCTTCCTCGATAATTGGGCTATCTAACACAGAAACATTTTTTCAAATCGGACCAGTAGTTCCTGAGATTAACGCGTTCAAACAAACAAACAAACAAACTCTTCAGCTTTATAATATTAGTATAGATATACATGCTCATTGCTCATATATATTTTTCTAATATATACAAATGTAACACATAATATAATACCAAAATCAATCTATAATAATATTCAACACAATATGTTACCAAAAGTGTATAATATGTTAACTGAAATGTATGTAATCCGTCATTTTATACAATTCTTAGGAAATGTATGTAATTCCTAAAATCGCACGGAAATGTGTGAAATAAATTATTTTATACACATTGCCTAGGAAATCTATACATTTCCTAAATATAGCAATCGGAAATGTAAAACATCTAAGATATTGGATGGTACGCGGGACAAGGGGGGGAGGGTCGAAAATTCGTAATCAGAAATTTTTGGTTTGGATAAGGGGGTGGGCCAGGTTAGGTTCGTGTTTTTTAAAACTACACAAAAATAAGAGCCCCACGAAGTGGGGCTCCGTCGGCTCGCGACCGTCTTTTTGTAGAATTTTGGAAAAAGACGAATTTCGGCATATTACAAAATACCGGCCGTTTTATAATACGGTGGATTATACAATCCGACTGGGACAGGGACAGCCGGGACGAGGGGACTGATTACTTACCAAATGAAAATTTGATTTGATTTAATATAAGTTGATTTAAGAAATGTTAATTAGTAAGATTATATGAACATATTATTATTATTATTTTACGGTAAGACTGTTACCCGGTACAGTGTTTAATTAATCCTTATTCAATGACACTCCTTAAAACAATATACTCATGTAAATAGTAACCGCAAGTTGAACAACCTCCAAATAAAAGCACAATATGCTACACTCGCTAATAATGGACTTGCCTACTTAACCCACTTTCCAAATTACATTGTCATGATACGCGCAAATTGGGCTGGTTTACCAAAATATAATATTGTTTTAATCAATTAAAAAGTTGGAGTCACTCATTTTTGTAGAGATAAATTATTGCTTTTTATACCTAGAGAAGAGGTTTTGCTGATAAACCGTGTTCCTGCAGAACTATAAAACTAATATGCTGTTTTGGACAGAAAATTGGCGTCTATAATACAGAATACACCTAACCTAACACACCATATCCTTTTAAACCCGCGGTCGCGTAAAGACGCCACGTTTCCTGCTTCGCTTCGCTCGCGTGCAGTTCGTTATATCGCTACAGTTTCATAATTGTATCTTTAATAATTGTAATTAAAAGAAAAAGAATTGTGTATTTCACGCTATTTGATATCACAATAACTTTGACAATAGTGATATTAAAAAAATGGCTTGTAACTCTTAAATTTAAAAATAAGTATATGTGGTTTTACTAACACCAGAATAAGCACTACTAACACTATAATAATATGGGCAATGCTGTCTGATATAAATAAATAAATAATTAAAAAAAGACGGGTTGCAATCCGGGAGTGCCGGCAGAAGTGAAAACGCGCATAGTAGAGAGGGGATAGCTGTCTACTCTCCATCCGTCTTACGTTTTTTCGATCAGGTCACGTGTCCTGACGCGAGTTTCAGAAAAAGTGCTCAACGCCGCTAAAGAAGTTTTCACTTCAAAAATTAAGAGTTTTATTCCTTTAAAAACTTACTCCGTCAATAATTTATTCCGTTTATAATTAAATGTCCTGTTAATTATTCCTTTTCGCGTTAATATATTCAGTGGTTTTCGCTCAAACAAAGCTCATTATAGTTAAGATCAAAGTTCACAGCACGAGTTTCAGTTAGAAACCAATCCAAGAACTAAATCATAACTTATACCTAGATATTCAAGACAGAACGTTTGAATTATTATTTAGCCCCGATAACTTTGATTAGGCTAGATCAATCGTGATCTGTTGATAGATGAATCTATACTCACTAGTATTATAAAGCTGAAGAGTTTGTTTGTTTGAACGCGCTAATCTCGGGAAGTACTGGTCCGATTTGAAAAATTATTTCGGTGTTAGATAGCCCATTTATCGAGGAAGGCTTTATCATCTCGACGATGACCAACAGGAGCGGAGCACTGCGGCTAAAACTACGGAGCACAGCTATTTATATTTTATTTATTTATTTATTTTATTACAGCTAGTACCTTAATAAATAAAAAAAATTGTCAAACTGTTCAAAATCCATGTCAAAATACTCCTTTTTTAACAGCGGTTAAGTAAAATATTTTATAGAAATAACAAGGAAAGCTCGAGTAGAAAAGGAAAACAGTGCAAAAAATTCAGAACAGAACCATACAAAAGTTATCAAAGGTAATTAGAAATAATTATAACGAACGTGTTCATTGTTTGAATAAACGTAGTTTTAATTAAAGCTTAGATTTGATATTCAAATTCATTTTTAATGTACACTGCGCGTTGTATTAACTTTGTGTTGCACTTTCTCGTTTGCGGGCAGAAATGGTTTTAAAATTATTTTTAATGACGTACATTTTACTCGAATTGTTAATGTATCCATTAAAGTGTAGCTTTTAACGTTTTTCCCGTTTGTCTGTATGAATTTAAAGTTCTACGTACGTTTTAAAGTTTGAAACATTTGTATTATAAAAATTAAATATATTTGTATAGGGACTTTTTACCGTAAAAATTCATTTTTATTAAAATTTGACTAGCGAGAAGCACTATCTTGCGTATTAAATTATTGATCAGCTAAAGAGCAGCAAAATAGCTAAGCAAAAGCTGCTATATCAGAAGTACCTTCCGTAGACACTAGAAATGTCAAGATATCAGAAGTTCTAATGTACAAAAGAATCTAAACATAACACTTCCAACCTTTTACATTTGTAGACTTTTCCGTAGATCGTTACCGGATACATTCTTAAAGTTAGCATTTATCCGACTGCTTAACGTCCCTAAATAACTAGATCGAACCTATACTAATGAGACTCACGTCCAATCCAGAGTTAGCACTTCTGACTCACGTTTCCAGAACCATCCATAGCCGTCAATAATCTCCCAAAGGTACATGGAACTAATTTTTCAAAGCAATATATTAATGGGCAGTGTTCGAGGATTGGACTCGAAAAATGATACCCGTAAGCTTTGAGACGGGACGTTATTTGTTCATAGTTAGCTAAGGATCGGTTCTTAGCTTATAGGATACAGATTGCAGTAATACGTGGTAATACATAGAAGACAACTAACTTTCCACCCGTGGCTTTACCCTCTTCGTCTAAAACCTAATTAATTATATACTAAAACCTTCCTCTTAAATCACTCTATCTATTAAAAAATCATAGCATCATAGTCCATTGCGTAGTTTATAAGATTTAAGCATACATAGGGACAGAGAAAGCGACTTTGTTGTTACTATTTTTACTGTTTTTGGTTTTATACTACTTATGTAATGATGTGTCCTGTGATTAGTAAAGGAGTAGTATATAATATGTTTGTGTTTGTGTTTGTGTATGTTCACATTCACATTGTTCGTTGTTCGTTGTTCGTTGTTCGTTGTTCGTTGTTCGTTGTTCGTTGTTCGTTGTTCGTTGTTCGTTGTTCGTTGTTCGTTGTTCGTTGTTCGTTGTTCGTTGTTCGTTGTTCGTGTTCGTGTTCGTGTTCGTGTTCGTGTTCGTGTTCGTGTTCGTGTTCGTGTTCGTGTTCGTGTTCGTGTTCGTGTTCGTGTTCGTGTTCGTGTTCGTGTTCGTGTTCGTGTTCGTGTTCGTGTTCGTGTTCGTGTTCGTGTTCGTGTTCGTGTTCGTGTTCGTGCTCGTGTTCGTGTTCGTGTTCGTGTTCGTGTTCGTGTTCGTGTTCGTGTTCGTGTTCGTGTTCGTGTTCGTGTTCGTGTTCGTGTTCGTGTTCGTGTTCGTGTTCGTGTTCGTGTTCGTGTTCGTGTTCGTGTTCGTGTTCGTGTTCGTGTTCGTGTTCGTGTTCGTTGTTCGTTTTCATGTTCGTGTTTGTGTTTGTGTTTGTGTTTGTGTATGTTCACATTCACATTCACATTCACATTCACATTCACATTCACATTCACATTCACATTGTTCGTTGTTCGTTGTTCGTTGTTCGTTGTTCGTTGTTCGTTGTTCGTTGTTCGTTGTTCGTTGTTCGTTGTTCGTTGTTCGTTGTTCGTTGTTCGTTGTTCGTTGTTCGTTGTTCGTTGTTCGTTGTTCGTTGTTCGTTGTTCGTTGTTCGTTGTTCGTTGTTCGTTGTTCGTTGTTCGTTGTTCGTTGTTCGTTGTTCGTTGTTCGTTGTTCGTTGTTCGTTGTTCGTTGTTCGTTGTTCGTTGTTCGTTGTTCGTTGTTCGTTGTTCGTTGTTCGTTGTTCGTTGTTCGTTGTTCGTTGTTCGTTGTTCGTTGTTCGTTGTTCGTTGTTCGTTGTTCGTTGTTCGTTGTTCGTTGTTCGTTGTTCGTGTTCGTGTTCGTGTTCGTGTTCGTGTTCGTGTTCGTGTTCGTGTTCGTGTTCGTGTTCGTGTTCGTGTTCGTGTTCGTGTTCGTGTTCGTGTTCGTCGTTCGTCGTTCGTCGTTCGTCGTTCGTCGTTCGTCGTTCGTCGTTCGTCGTTCGTCGTTCGTCGTTCGTCGTTCGTCGTTCGTCGTTCGTCGTTCGTCGTTCGTCGTTCGTCGATCGTCGATCGTCGTTCGTCGTTCGTCGTTCGTCGTTCGTCGTTCGTCGTTCGTCGTTCGTCGTTCGTCGTTCGTCGTTCGTCGTTCGTCGTTCGTCGTTCGTCGTTCGTCGTTCGTCGTTCGTCGTTCGTCGTTCGTCGTTCGTCGTTCGTCGTTCGTCGTTCGTCGTTCGTCGTTCGTCGTTCGTCGTTCGTGTTCGTGTTCGTGTTCGTGTTCGTGTTCGTGTTCGTGTTCGTGTTCGTGTTCGTGTTCGTGTTCGTTGTTCGTTGTTCGTGTTCATGTTCGTGTTCGTGTTCGTGTTCGTGTTCGTGTTCGTGTTCGTGTTCGTTTCACTTTTTACCGTAAAAATTCATTTTTATTAAAATTTGACCAGCGAGAAGCACTATCTTGCGTATTAAATTAAGCTGTATGGATCAGCTAAAGAACAGCAAAATATCTAAGCAAAAGCTGCTATATCATTATTGTAAAACATAAATGGATAAATTTTATTTCAATATATTTCATTTCATTTCATCAGAAGTACCTACATTTGTTTCCGTAGACACTAGAAATATCAAGGTATTAGCTGTTATTATGTACAAAAGTATCTATACATAATACTTATAACATTAGTAGACATTTCTTACGCAGATCGTTACCTGATACATACTTAAGCTTTTATCCGACTGCTTTACACGTCCCTAAATAACCAGATCGACCATATACTAATGAGTCTCACGTCCAATCCAGAGTTAGCACTTCTGACTCACGTTTCCAGAACCATCCATAGCCGTCAATAATCTCCCAAAGGTACATGGAACTAATTTTTCGAAGCAATATATTAATGGGCAGTGTTCGAGGAATGGACTCGATAAATGATACCCGTTAAGCTTTGAGACGGGACGTTATCTATTTGTTCATTGTTAGCTAAGGATCGGTACTTAGCTTATAGGATACAGATTGCAGTAATACTTAGTAGTTTATAGTACAATGTTATGTGTCTTGTGATTATAAATTTAGAATAGAAAAAAATCGATCACGAGGCGGGACTGGAACCTGCATCCTTTCACGCTAATCTGGGGCGGATGCTTGACCAACTCAGCTACTCATGACCCGCCAGAGCGATCGAATTTATTCTATTCTTTCAGTTTTATGTGTCTTTAGACACACCGCGCGCCATCTTGTCATTATCATGTCTTGTGATTAGTAAAGAAATTTGGGACTTGAGTATGGCTAGAAATTTTTTTTTTAAGATAGAATTAGGAGTGTGGCTACGAGGTTTGCAAACTCAAACTCAAATCATTTATTGCATACAAACATTTGCAACCTTGCGCAGATATTGCAATACAATGGATCATTACACACATTTACATTATACAATAATTTTAAACAAAATTATAAAAATGTATGGAATTACATAATATCTTACAGTAACTTGGTTTAAATTTCGTAGCAAGATAATGTAGTTTAAAATGGAAAGTACCAATAGATAATTCGATTAATTAAGCAAGTTTTTTCATTTAAGTATCTAATATCTGTTATTTTCATAATTAACTCTGAGAATAAAAGGACCGTCAAATCATTAAATCTAAGATTAAAATCAAATTTAACTTGATTCGATTATGATAAGAGGAATTGATCGAAAATTGAGAATATATAGTATATGTTCCTCGCAGATTTTTTTTTATTTTAACACCGATAAATTCACAAATGTATAAATCATTATCACTAATCTGCTGAAAAATTAAAATATAATTAGTTGCCTTTGTGTCTAAAATGTCTAAAATATACAACAGTCAGTTACAATATCTTATTACATCGATTCATATTACAATGAAATTTTCTTGATGGAAGATGATTTTATAGAATTATAACTAATTGCTATAGGTATATCCTACCTTTATAAAAAATCTGTCATTTTACAATTACAAACAGTCATTTCAATTCTATCTAATCGTACAGAATATAAATCAATTATAATGTATATTATTTTAGGATTAAATGCGTTGATGTGTGAAATTCAATTATTTGATATGCTCCAAATTGTATGTACAGTTAATACCATTAGCGAACACAATTCATGGCGATTTATGTGAAATTGACAATTAATTTAATTATAATTAATCAATGAATTATTTAAGTCTACCTGTCTTATTACACAACACAAACTAACTAAAAAAAACAGGTCTAAAATGTATTAAAACCATGGTCTAAGTGAACGTGTAAAATTATCGAAAAATCTCTTCAACACGCATGTCCCTCTTAATTCGCAAACATTTAAGCAAAAAGTTTGCAGTGCTCCTATTTGTGAACATTCAACCAAAAAGTTCAAAAATACTGCATAATCAGAACTAAAAGGTATTACGTGTTCCGACATGTAACATGTAATCGTCCAGCTAATCGTCTGGATACGTGTAACACGTCGCAGCACCTACGTCGGACCGTACCTGTCAAACTTTAACTTACCTATGAATTATACATGAGCGTGGTGCAAGTGTTGAGTGGTGAGCGATTAGTTTGTTTCTTTCTCTTTATGCCTTATATGACTATTATACTGACTTGTATAATTGTATATCTTTGTAAATATCATGGCATAGATATTATGCTATATACAATTGAATACTATTATGTATTACATTATGTTAATTACTAATCAAACAGTTTTTGGGTCTAAATTCAACTACCGTTCTATTTCATCGCACCTTGAGCTTTGCAAGCCTTCCTCTCTTTTAGGATATTTGCTAAATATTGTACATGTTAAATTTTTAATGAACACATATATAAATATACATTCTCTCTCATTGCACAGGCACCTTTGTTAACATTCATAAATACTCTTAATCGATTTTACTAAACGCAGTAGGTATATAATCACTATAGACGCAATAGCACTTCTTTTTTAACTTTTTGTATTAGCTTGAATTGAGCCACGGACACACGTTCACTGGCACCTCATTTCAAACCGCTACAACTTATCACTTCAACTGTAATAAGGTATGTAGGTCTCATTTGCATTTTATTACGGCTTAATTCTCAACACTTGTTTTTGAGGATCGTCGTTGTCTACACGAGATTTTCCAGAGCCACGTTAACGACCTACGTGGAAGAAATAAATTAGAGAACACGGTAAGGAAAGAGTGCTTTTAAAAATCTTTTTGAAGCGGTCAAGTCTTCAGGCGAAGCCGAGCTTTTACATCGAGTCATTAAGAAACGACTAGCTGATTTAATGCTAAGCAGAATAGTCATGGTAATGGATATGTAGATTGTAGGTGTACTATAACGGCATGAGGTCATATTAAAGTGAAACTTTTATTACATCGTCTCAAACTTTTTGGTCTGTGTAGCGCATGTCGCGTGTCGGTCGGCTGCCGAGTAGGTATACCTACTCGGCAGCCGACCGACACGCGACATGCGCTACACAAAGCAGTGTTCGGAACCGTTCGAACAGTTTCACTTTTACCGTGGTTTCATAAAACCACACAACATTTTTTATCCTGTTTATGGTTTACATTAACTTCACAGTTTCTCTCAGTTCTTTAGTTACCAAAGAACTTTCGTCTCGGTGAACCGATTTTGATAATTTTTTTTTATTTGAAAGCTTGTGCCTTCGGCTTGATTCCATTTAATTCTTTGTAAAAGCGAGAAGACAAAAGACCATACAATTACATTTAATTTCCAAATTTCACAACACATTCTTTAATTTAATTTGATTCATGTTGTAATTGTATAAGCAAGGCCGGGGTGATTCAGTAGTGAAACACAGCAACGTAGTTTACGCCATAATACCATAAAAATAAAGTTTTCATAATGTACCGTTAGTAAGAAAGGAGCAAAATTAATAACATCCTTAGGCGCCTACAAAATTACCTTCTAGCGAGGTTTACCAAAACCTAGCGTGTAAATAACCTTTTTACTTGTTCTCAGATTTTTTACAGATCTGGGGGCACGGCAGTGCCCCCGCCAAGTCGAGCAAAAAAAAGCGGCACGGCCGTACCATCCTTTTCTTGAAGCAATTCGGGCCTTTTTCGACCCCTATAATTCGGTTGTGGATAAAGCAAGAAACCTGATTCTTCAGTAACTAATCCGGCATTGTATAAACACGGAATATTTAAAATTTCAGTCAATTTGAACCAGTAGTTTAAGAATGACAACTTGTTAAAGTTTCTAAATTTTGTCACTCACTGACTCACCGATCATCAAAAGTCCAAGGCACTTCTAGCAGACTTAGAAGCTTCATATTTGGAATACATATAGAGTTTAGTGTCTTAATCATGGGAAAACTTAAATATTTTGTAATTTCGGTCCAGTTTTCCAAATACACCAACTGCATAAATAACTTTGTAATCCCATATAAATATATGGGATTACAAAGTTATTTATGCAGTTTGTTAAACTAATCAAGTCGTTAGAAGTAGATGGTATCAAAAAGAAAGGCTCTACAAAAAGAAGTGAGATCCCATCAAAAACATCCTGTAAAAAACCCAAGTCTCGCAGCTCAGTCTTTCTACCGTCAAAAGTTGTGAGATCCATGTAATACCAAGTCGGTTAATCTATTTAGTGTCTACTTGAAGGACCTTCTGTCTTAAGTTATTACATAAGTAATTATTATCATGCCAATATTAAAAATATTTAACGTTTTAAACAAATAGATCGACTTGGACATCTTGGATTTATTTTTCTAGAAATAGTGTCTCAGTTTCGTGAACCATTTTTAAATATTTTACTTTAATACTTTAATAGAAAGGGTAAATTATTATCTAAACTATTATTCTAAAGAGGAAATAGTTGTGTATAATTTATGTATGTTTGTAATGTTTTCACACACAACTGATTTGAAATCTACATTTTTCCTGAATCACTTAGGACGGCAGACGGAGTTGGGGCGAGCGACTAGTATTCTATATAGATGGAGGTTCGTGTATGGCCTTATTAATTAAAGCTTCCTACTATCACCTACTATTGCTAGGAATCATTATATTATTATAGGATTCAGCCACATAATTTAAAATTGGTTATTGTCTTAAAGAAGTTGTATGAGTTGGACGTTTAATTTCGTATTTCCTACGTTATGCGTGGGTTTTGTTTGTATGAAATCAAGCTGAAAGTAATATATATATAGAATTTTTGCTTGCTTCATATATTTTTATAATATGTAATTAATTGTCAGTTCATACCTATACTAATCCATACTAATATTATAAATGCGAAAGTAACTCTGTCTGTCTGTCTGTTACTCAATCACGCCTAAACTACTGAACCAATTTGCATGAAATTTGGTATGGAGATATTTTGATACCCGAGAAAGGACATAGGCTACCTTTTATTGTGAAATATGTACCACGGGCGAGGCCGGGGCGGACCTCTAGTATTTTTATAATATGTAATTAATTGTCAGTTCATACCTATACTAATGTAGAATAAAGAAATATTCCAATTAATAAGTTTTACAGCTTCCAATCAAATTAATATATTATCACACTTTTTATACGATTTACACAAATATTTCTTAAAAACAAACACCCATTATCGCCTGCAATTCTAAGATACATACTGCATTTCGTTATAACAGAGTAAGCAAAGTAGGCCGAATCAACAAGAATTGACGATTCCATCAGGGTTGCTGCAGTGCTCAATTATTCAGATATTTCTGCTATTTGATAGCCCTAATTTATATTCATTTTACGAGTTTATTCTGTATCTTTATCTACATAATATTATAGCTGACCCGATAAAGTAATAAAAACATTTTATTTACATACATAAAAACAACATTTAATATTTTATTTATAGATTTACTTTTTGCAGACGGCTCAGTGCAAAGTACTTACCTATATTAAAAGACCTACTAATCTATAATGAAATCTATTTTTGTGGTTTACATTTGTTAAATACGTAGGTAGCTCCATTATTAAAGTCTTTTCAAGTCCTTGGTTTTATGTATTACTAGCTTTCCGCCCGCGGCTTCGCCCGCGCTTTGAAAGAAAAACCCGCATAGTTCCCGTTCCCGTGGGATTTACGGGATAAAACCTATCCTATGAGTTAATCCAAGTTACCCTCTATATGTGTGCTAAATTTCATTGTAATCGGTTCAGAAGTATTTTGCGTGAAAGAGTAACAAACACACACACATCCTCACAAACTTCCGCATTTATAATATTCGTAAGATTTTCACATAAAACAAATATCAACGCTGAAATTGATATCTGATTTATTTCATTTAAAAACAAGTTTCTTCGAATAAAATATAATATCTAACAGATATAAATTTAACAAATAAAGTTTGGAAAATCCAAAAGTGCACGCCTCATCATTTTTTTTTAATAATTATTTATTAATTATTATTTTTGTTTATTTAATAACAATTAAACCACATCGAATCAGACCCTGAAAAATGAAAGGGTTCTATTCCTGAGCATACTCAAGCGTAAGAGAAAAAAAAAGACTCGATTAGTAAAGTATTTCGGTCGCTATCGTGTTAACAAGAAAATCCTCCGCACATACAGACACACGGACGTCCAAGACAGAACTTTTTTAAACTGTTTTTTAACTAGTTTAAATAACAAAAATGACATCAAAAATATCATGAACGTTAAAAATAGTGTTTTTTCTTAATATGTGTACGTGTATGTATTATCTTACAAGTGCAATGTATGATACATAAAGACATTTTAAGTTTGAAAAATCAGATGTTTTGCGCGAAGTGACAGTAGTACCCACCTCAACGCTTCGCTTATGAGGCGTGCAATAATCCTTTCTCAGAAATCCTTGATTTTGAACACTTTTCTAAGAACTATATAATCAAGGAGCAATGAATTACTTAAGATACAAAATTCCTGTTTAAAGTAAATCGAGACGTAATAATTCACTATCCGAAATTTTTTAACTATATCTCAATTAGAAATCTTAATAAATTAAAATTATTTTAAAGGATTTAAAACGATAATTAAATAAGGAAAAATTGTGAGACATTCCATTTTTACACGCTTTATATTAGCTTCACCTGTATGTTTGTTTGTAACCGACTTCTTTGGGCGCGATTTTGACCCACTTTAAACGGCCAGATTTCGTTCAAACTTTGTAGTTTTATTGAGGACCGATGACAATACACTAATTTGATAAAATTTTCTATTTTTTAGTTCGGTTTTCTATAAAAAGCGTGTTTTTTAGTTTTTTTAAACTATTATTATTTACGTTAAATTAAATTAATTGTGTTTTAAAAGAAAATAAAATACACAAAATATCTTTTATATAGAATTTGCTAAAACGTTTCAAAAAACAAGTAAATTGATAAATTGTCTAATTTAATGTAAGATATTATAAAATCAATAAATACTAAATAACAATTAATTATAATAAAAACATTTCCCATAGAAGTATACGTAAATATCTTTTATCGATCACCATATTTTAATCACTTCGATACATCTAGGTACATACCACATTTATATGCAAAATATTAACATATCATTAAATATTCTTTAGAACTAGACACCCCTGGATCAGCTGTTTACGCTAACTAGGTCAGCTTCGTGTTAGGTAAATTCATAAACTATAATATAATACAGCAAATATGGTAAAAATAAAATAGAGTTTTTGTTCAATTTAGAAGTAAAATTTTCCATTAAAAAATTCTTTAGCAAAATAGATTTATTTACACTTATAATGAAAAGAAGAAGGTTTGATTTAGTTTGTTTGTAATAGATTAACTTAAGAACTACTTAACCGATTTTGAAAATTACTTCTTCAGTAAAAAGCTACATTATTTCAAAGTGATATAGACTATATATTAATTCTGCTTTTAGCCCGGGTCAATAGAGCCGAATACCTATATATAGTATTATCCAATAGGACGCCTGACCACTCGGCCACATGCAATCCCAGGGATCACGAGTAGGCGTCGTCCCGGTAAGGCAGAAGACGCGGGTTCGAATCCCACATTATGATCGAATTTTTTATATTCTCTAAAAATTTAGCTAAACACTGAATATCACATTAACAATTAGGATTAGCAAACTTCCTCAAATACATTTTTACTTATATAAAGTACGATAAATTGCTACAAATATTTATCTCGATGCCCTGATTTCTGTAACGTGAATGCAAAAATGAACTTCAGCACGTCGATTCCTATCTCGGTTGAAGTTTATGGGAATTAGGTCGAACGTCCCCAGTGTAGGCTATTCATGATGATCGTAGCTCTGCTTTTGCTTGTTGTTTTCCTGGATAATTGTCTTCACAAATCTAATATTCTAATATATATTATAAAGGCGAAAGTTTGTATGGATGAATGGATGTATGGATGTTTGTTACTCTTTCACGTAAAAACTACTGAACCGATTACAATGAAATTTAGCACACATATAGAAGGTAACTTGGATTAACACATAGGATAGTTTTTATCCCAGAAATCCCACGGGAACGGGAACTATGCGGGTTTTCCTTTGCAATCGCGGGCGAAGCCGCGGGCGGTAAGCCAGTTAGTTAATATGACCAGGTTAAGGTAAGCTAGTTAGTTAATACGGTATGTATTTTTCGATCACCAAGCAGATGTTAGTAGGTGGTTTTTGGAAGTGTTCTACAGTTCCAAAAAGTTATAATGATGTACAAATACTCTCTATGTACTACTGTTAAGACGTGGGTTTCCTTTCTCCAATTTTCATCCTATTTTCATCCTATTTTGTTAGTAGTTTGCAAACTATAAAGGGTAACTTTTAGGCCTTGTTAGTAATAGACACATTTAATAGCCCCTCTTTTCTGCACAAGTAGAAGTGACCTTTATTTCCTTTTTAATGTTTAAGTGTCTTGACTTTGTATCGTGCTGTATAATATGCTGATGTAAACACATTTCTCTAATATAGAGAGCACGTACAGCTGGCTATTCAGCGCTTTGCCATCAATAACGGACGTCATACATGGACATAGATTAGTTAAAATGGTGAAACTGCCTTTTTAGAGCACAATAAATTATTGTATTGCGCTCTTCTTTCAATGACAGAGCTTTACAATGATTAGGTATAAACTTAGTTACGTTATATTATGGTTATATTCAGGACTAGCTGTGCCGCGCGGTTTCACCCGCATTGCTCCGCTCCTGTTGGTCTTAGGGTGATGATATATAGCCATATAACCCTATAACCTTCCTCGATAAATGGGCTATCTAACACCGAAAGAATTTTTCAAATCGGACCAGTAGTTCATGAGATTAGCGCGTTCAAACATACAAACAAACTCTTCAGATTTATAATATTAGTATAGATTAGCCTTACATCCTGGGGTTTTAACCACATAGTTTTCGTTCCTGCGAGATTTCTTAGATGCAAACTATTCTTTGTTTTTCTGCCTCAAACTATCTTTGTTTCAAATTTCATCAATATTGACAATCTAAAGAAAGACGGAGTTAATTTCGCATTTTAAACAATTATAAAAATTGGAAAATGCTTTCAATTTGCTAATAGTATGTACATTTACATCTTTACAAAGTTGCTTAATCACCATCGGGATTAGTTGCTAGGCAAACGTCAAATTATGCCCAGCTTCAAAGGATCGATCATCATTTGCTGATTCTCTCTCTGAATGATTTATTACTGACGAAATAGGAATTTGAATACGAACAGATTGTGATTTATTCGTTTTCAAAAATATGAATTCACAAGTTAGAGATTTGATTTTAAATTTTAGATTTGATATTAATTTTTATGAAACATGCACACCGTTTGCGATTTTAATTGGACGCGGGACAGATAAATATATTTGCTTTATCGAAAAAAATATATTCGACTGCGTATTTTATTTATTTGAACTTTTATAAAGTTTTATCAATTTGTATAGAGAGCAGTCACCAAAAATATTTTAAACGTGTGTGTTCAAAAGTATAACGTGTTTTTATTTTACAAGTTTAATGCTTATTTAGAAAGTTTCACCAATTTATTTAGAGAAAAGCACTCACCAAAAATAAAACCGTGCTTTTTTAAGAGATAGTCTAGTAAGTTTTTTATTATACTATAATCTGTCGATAACCTGTATTTAAAATCTTATGAGATAGCGTTACGAACTAAACAACCAAATTTCTCTTATACTCTTTTCAGTTAAAGGTCTAAGCCGCACACGTTACATCTAGGCAGCCCACAAGCCTATATTATATTTACGAGAACAACGCACAAAGACATGTCAAACGAAGCCGACAAGACAGTATCAGATTGTCTTCTATCAAATAGGAGTAGTGTTTAAGACATGTTTTGATGTTCTATTGAGTTGATAATGTATTAAATTAATTAGTTTCATTAACCTTTTATTCTAGTTTTAATAAAGTAACTTACTATTCAATAAATCTCTACACGTAGTATAAAACAAAGTCCCTATGTAGGTATGCTTAAATCTTTAAAACTACGCAACGGATTTTGAAGTGTTTTTTTAATAGATAGAGTAATGCAAAGGTTTTAGTATATTATTTGACAAGGACAGTCTGTTTATATTACCTATATCATTAAAATTAATTAATAAGAAATTATTTGCATTCACAATTTGAATGAATAAAACGCTCTTCTAAACTATCGAAAACTCGCAATCTACACGAAAAGTCATAACACTAAATAAAAATACACTCTACGTCTAAAATATACTTCAACACGCAAGTATATAACTATTACACGACCAAATAAAATGTGAGTGTTGAAGAAATTTTACTGACTACGGTATATGAATATCATACAAACTGAAGTTAAAATATTTGATAAAGTACGGAGATATCCAATAATTTCAAACGAAACGTTTTTGTACTTATTGTTACGGTTATGCCTTTTTATTATGTGTCTTTTATATTATTATGTACTAGCAATGCCCTGCGGTTTCACCCGCATAGATAGCGTCTAGCGATATCGTTACAGTGAAAAGTCTACTATAGGTCGGACTATAGGTTTAATTTTTAATCACATGAAAATCACCTTTACCCCGTCCCGCACTACCTTTTTTTTTTTGTTTTAGTGGGGAAATCTTTCATAGATACCCACGGCCTCCGGGGGAGGGGCCGTGGGTTATGTCGGATTCCTACCGACCAAAACCCCACTGTGTTCCGTCAAGACCATGTCTGTGGTCAAGACGCATATTGGTAATTTGGTAGAATTCCTCCGTGACCCCCGCACTACGGCCTGCTCGAACAGTATACCTACTATTTTCTGTAGATTGACACTTTTAAAAATTCGTTATATCTTTTGAATGGAATATCCAATTCTTTTCATTTAAAAAGTATTTTGCTGGTATTGAAACAGTCTATAATAAAACATCATTTAATGGGATAAGGATTAATATATGTGTATAGATAACATGGTTTGATTACTGTCGGCACTTCTATTTACTTTGAAAACGTAAAAAAGTTGTTGTAGTAACATAACTACTGAAGATGGACATATGGTATCGCGGACTTTCTTGTAGATATTGATTCATTCTATAATACCGTAGAACATTTTTTTGTTCTATCTTCAATAGATTCCGCAGCGCACGCGATGACAGAAGTTTTATTGAGGATTTTTTTACACCTTGGGTTACATTATTGCATTTTTGGTAAGGATCTCTAATTTTTTTGAAAATGCAATATAGCCTATGTTGCTCAGTAAAGATGCAGCTTTCTAATGGTGAAAGAATTTTTGAAATCGGTCTAGTAGTTTTTGCGTGAAAACCATACATACATACATACATACATACTTACAAACTTTTCCTCTTTATAATATTAGTATAGATTCTTGTTTGAGGCTTTTGAATTTAGTTGGGTTTTGATGTTCTTGTACTGGATTAAGTTAGAATAAAAGGGGTATTAATATCCTACTAATATTATAAATACGAAAGTTTGTGAGGATGTGTGTGTGTTTGTTACTCTTTCACGCAAATACTACTGATTACTGAACCGATTACAATGAAATTTAGCACACATATAGAGCGTAACTTGGATTAACACATAGTATAGGTTTTATCTCGGAAATCCCACGGGAGCGGGAACTATAAATAAATAAATAAATAAATAAATATTATAGGACATTATTACACAAATCGACCTAGTCCCACAGTAAGCTCAATTAAGGCTTGTGTTGTGGGTACTAGGCGACGATAAATATAATATTTAATAAATACATATATAGATAATAACACCCAGACCCAAGAACAAATAATTGAGTTCATCACACAAATATTTGCCCTGACCGGGGATCGAACCCGGGACCGTCGGCACAGTAGGCAGTTACTGTACCACTGCGCCAACCGCGTCGTCATCAACTATGCGGGTTTTTTTTAAACGTGAGCGAAGCCGCGGGTGGAGTAAATTTATATGTGTGTTTGTATTAATGTCTCTGTTATATAATTAGAAATAATGACTACTATATATGGCCGATTTTTCAGTCCTTGGTTAAAATTTATCCGTGCAATAAAGTATTACACGAACATTTTAAAATGTCACCTGTATATTGTCATATACGGACAATTAGAATACATTTTTGAAATGGTAGTTTCAGTAACGTTATTCGATGAATACGTTTTAACCAACTTTTGAAAAATAAGCCCTTAGACATAGTAAAACATTTGGTAGGTGTATTTAACTTGCATGTAGAGATTAGAGATGTACGCATGTTATGTATGTTCGTCCATACTATTTCATTTTACCTATATTCATCGTTTCAGCGCATTTGTTATTATGTAATTATTGTAAGAAAAGCTTTAAGAATCAGTTATAAATAAATCAATTAAACTTTTTCTTTCATGTCTTTTCCATTTAACAATTGCTTATTCGTTTAAAATAGAGAGGAAGGAAAGGTTGACAGTCTATTTTAAGAATTCATTTAATCGTGTCGGAAATATCTAATTTCATGACATTATTCTGAGCTTTTCTTTAACGATTGGTGCTAAAATAACTGACCTATTTTATTGTGTCTCGATAAAAGATCATTGTTTTAGAATAAAACCTTTTCATAGGACCGTTTGTTTTGAGAAAATGTTCTTTGAATATGTTTTGTTCAAACATTTTTTAACACGCTTTGTACTTGTATGTTTTACTATCTGCACGGCGCGGTTTCATCCCCGTGGCTCCACTCCTGTTGGTCGTAGCGTGATGATATATAGCATCATCCCTTTCCCACACTGGAAATAATATTGCTTTAAGACATCATGGTTACTCCATTGATGGTGAAAATTACAATTAGAGCTACATCCGGGATACATCGCCCATTTTTGCAAGTGATTACTATCAAGCTAATTTTTCGTGAGTAGCTTTATTTTGATGAGATGCCCAATTATTTCATGTACGAAACTCTCGATTGTGGTAGCTTACAGAGGTAACAAGGATAAAAATTTTTGATTTGACGGTTCTCAAATATTTATTACGCAATTTGTAGGACAATATGTCCGTATGTGTATGTGTGTTGAATTATATAAGTATTAAATAAGTGAAAATAAAAAAATCAGCTGGTTAGTAATCATTTATGATGACTTCGTTATCGATACACATTGGAAAGGGGGACTCTTTGATCAAACCATAGATTTTGTAGGACAAATATTTTTTCGAATAATTTAGATAATTATCTTGAGATTGAACAAAAAAAAACATTCAGTTAGTAATTAATATTTGAGAACCATCAAATCAAAATATTTTATCCTTGTTTCCTCTGGTAGCTACCACAATCGAGAGTTTTGTACATGAAATTATTGGGCATCTCATCAAAATAAAGCTACTCACGAAAAATTAGCTTGATAGTAATCACTTGCAAAAATGGGCGATGTATCCCGGACTATAACTTCAAAGGGCAAACTCAAGGCCAAACGTGCTTCCAATTGGATTGACAAACATAACAAAGATCTATCTGGTAAATAGTATACCTAGTTATAGCTATTCACTTGGAGTTTCAGAGGTATCATAATAATACATGCTTCTTCATAATAGTAGGTCACAAATAAAAACCTCTTTAATTTTCACACTATGCCAATTTTCATCCAAATCGATACAGCACTTTATTTAAATAATTCAAGGCGTGTGTTAAGATTTTTAAGCATAATGAATAAAATAAATGTTTTACAGTAAATGAAGAATTTCTCTACCTCGTCAAAAATAACTTAAAATAGGTAATTAGGTAGGTTAACCTCTTAATTATTAAGTTTTGAAGCTACGGGCATAGAACTAAAACAAAAAAAAACAACATTGACCTCAGAAAATAAATAGGCACGATTCGCGATGAAAGCTAAAAGCCTTAGCTTCATAAATTGCACCACAATTGTGACCAAAACACTGTTTAATTCAGTCTATCTTCAAACTTAAGTGGCCTCTGCGGAAAAGGCTTTGCTGGATGCATTGTCTTTAAAGTTAATAGAAGTCGCACTTTAATTGCAATGTTTTGTTGATATCTCTTTAAACTTAAATCGAAGTGGGTGTTTGAAAACAATAGTTCTATTTGTTTAAAATATAATTAGTTATGTTATATTATCTAAATTATAGACGATATGAAAATTTGAATTATGTATACTGTATACTAGCTATGCCCCGTGGTTTTACCCGCATTGGTCTTAGCGTGATGATAATATAGCCTATAGCCTTCCTCGATAAATGGGCTATCTCACACTGAAATAATTTTCAAAACAGACCAGTAGTTCCTGAGATAAGCGCATTCAAACAAACTCTTCAGCTTTATAATATTAGTATAATAGATTGCAAGAGAAAACTGATTTCTGAAAAATATCTTCAACTATGCAGCCGTTCTGGAGATAATCTGAAACAAATAGACAAAAAACGATAAATAAAAACCTTATATTTTAGTTTTTTCAAAAACTATTACTTTTTATAGCTTACATCGTAAAATTTGGTTAATAGATATACCGACAAGCTGCTATTTGTTATCAACCGACTATCCGAATTGGCTATCTACAAATACACAGTACATTTGTAAAACGCTGAATCTATTTTTACCTTTTATTTTAACAAAATTTATTATTGTTAGAGACTATTGAAAACTAAGTTTTTTTATCGAACACAGGGTCAATTCACAATATGTAGTTGAAAACTTATAAATTTCTTTAAATTTTAGTATCATGCCAATTTTCATCAAAATCGACTCAATCACTTTTATTGCTAAACCGCAACAAATAAATTAAACATATAATATACTCACATATTATGACTTCCCACTACAGATCCTTCTTTCCGTTGACACAGATTAAATAACTCGTGGGTAGGTTATGTTATCTGTGACATGTAACATGACAGAGATATATCGCAAGTAACACGGCTACAATGTGGGAACAAGTTTAAATACCACGGCGGACGATACATGGGAGCTTTCGCATCAATTTGTCGACATTAGGTTGGGGGTACAATGAGTTCTTGTTGGTGTATGTGCACGTGCGTGAATTTTGATACAACATCAACAAGGAAAATGTGTGTGAATTTCAATTATACCGTTAATAGATAGATTAAGACATAATTTTAAATCAACTGTTAAATATTGTGACTAGGCTGAAGATAACAAAGAAGATAAGCATAAAATAATATGTATGACGTATAATGATAATATGAGCCATTCTATAAGCGGTAATTTTTACACAATTTTCACACCATTAAATTAGCAATAGATCACGTGGAACGGCTTGTGCTCTACGCCAAACATTTTTCTGTTTAAATAAACTAAACAATAAATCATATTATTGTAAATCACAATAATGTAGCAAATAATATAAAGAGCACGATACGATTCACATGACCTATGTATTATTTAATGATGAGAATAATAATAAGAATGTGGGTACCTATACATAACATAAAAAGTGCTTATAAATTTCCTTTACCGATTCTCGCTGTCTACTACGTTACGAATGCTAAAATTATGAATTACTTCCACTGTACCAATCAAACAATGCCTTTTAACACATACGTATTTACATAACTACTAAACATATATAAAACAATGTACCAAGTGTACCTAACACCTATAATGAGTGTTTTGGCCGCAAGCCAGATCTTACCGACCTCATATTAGCAGTCCCCGTACCAAGAGCTTAACCGCTGCTTCTAATTCATATATGAATATTAATAACAACATAATATATTTATCTGTATAGTGTTTTCTTAATTGTTTCGGCAAGTCGAGTTAAGTTCTAAAATGAATTATGTGTGTAGTGAATTAAGTTAAAATTAGATTTCTAGAGGTTTCAACGCTTCATTTTCGTCTTGTAGGGTAGGATTTATTTTATTTGACCCATTTTTGTCTGGTTGGTACTGTTGTTAAAGTATGATTAACCTGGGTTATGTCATAAAAATGTATCGATCTGGTAGGAAAAAGATGGTCACCTTCTTTTTCGAAAAGATTATCAGAAAGTTGAACTATATATTATAATGCGTTAGCCCCATACTATCTATTTACTAACCTTGCCCCCCCCCCCCCCCTAGAGACAGTGTGGTAAGGTCAGTTTCTTTTTTATCGATACAAAAACAATAATACTATTAAACATTTTCAATTACACTTACAATCCTCGTTTCAAATTGTAAACATTTTTGGGTACAACACCGCAGTTCTAACTATGATATACATCGAAAACTTCCCTGGAATCTACTGTTGGGATAACCCAATTTCAAACTCTAGTTACGTTACGACATACCTACAATTTGCGTACCTGTATATGTCTTTGTTGTACATGTAGGTACCTATTCCGCAGCTATTAGCATTTAAGGCAAAAATATCTACCACATTACTAAAACCTTACCTAAACTAGGTTTGGTAAGCTTCTTTATAATGCACTAGCTGTGCCGCGCGGTTTCACCCGCATTGCTCGCTCCTGTTGGTTTTATCGTGATGATATAGCCTATAGCCTTCCTCGATAAATGGGCTATCTAACACCGAAATAATTTTTCAAATTAGACCAGTAGTTCTCGAGATTAGCGCGTTCAAACAAACAAACTCTTCGGCTTTATAATATTAGTATAGATTAAGATATAGTTCAAAAGGCAATCTTTTTGGTCTATTGAACTATCTTAGCAGGAAATGGCATTGCATTATAAAGAAGCCCAATATGCAATTTATACTAATTGATTTTATTAATAGAACAATTCTAACAATACTTTGAAGTTTATCATTTACGTAGAGCTTCCATCTATCATTTACTTCAGAGCTTCCATCTTCTATTCGATTGTACATTTCCAAGATTAATAAATATTTATATTCCTACGAAGATACTGCATTATCGAGCTGCTTGAGATTCTGTTTAGATACCGTTTGTAAATTATCGGAGAATGCAATTGCTTCTAGCGATATTTATCATTGATATAAAAGTTGTAGGTATTTTTGAAATGAAACTTCTGTACGTTGAGAGCAAATTTAGGTTATTATACCATCACGTCATGGAGTAAGGCGACGATTTTCGTATCTTTGAATCTTGCCAAAGAAGTTTCACTTCTGACACGTGTACTCGGCACGCACTTTTTTCTTATCAAGACTGTTTTAGATTCGTATGAAACGATAAGTCAGATCAAGGCCTTGTCTTTATTAAAGTCGAACCCATATCAAATGGCTTTGTATCGATGTAAATAGGATGTCCTTATTTGTATAGCAAAATGTTTATATTGTTTACCTCTAAAGCTCTCCTTAAATAGTATTCCTATAATTATTGGAAATATCTGATCCATTACAACTAAGCCCTCTCATAAATCAAGTACACTTACTAAAAATAGCACATAGTTTCATCAATTAAGCTGTCCTACAAAATAAAAGGATTTCTGAGAACCTCAAGTACCAGCCAGAAAGGCCAAGGGGTTATTATGATATTATAGCAGTATTTTTTCCAGAGTGGGAAAGTGATGGCGCTATTCGAACTATATAGCGCTGTCATTTTTCCACACTGGCAGGAATACTGCTATAAGACATCATGGTACGGGGTTAAATAAACAAAGAGGCCGAACCAAATTGGCTCATATATCACGTAGAAGTCACTAAACTCCAATAATTCGATAAAAATATCCCAATACACTAGCAGAATTAACACGTCACAGGAGATATATAGACCGTATCAACGAAAGTTCGTTGAACAGGTCATAATGAATTTATTACTTTCCCGAATCGATGCCAATTTATTTTTCTTTCGCGTCAGTGTTTTTTTTAGTCCGATTTCCAACTGTTATTTGTTAAGGGGAGTTTGATTTGCGCTTTGTGCTTATTGCTCGTGAAATATTATAGCCTTTTTTACTTTCTAAACTTTCCTCGGCTTGAACGGTCTTTTTCTTTTTTATTATTTCAAAATATTGGAACTCCTTGTTTTATAACATAGCAGCAGATATAATATAGGGTGATAATGTTTATTAATCAGTTAATTTAATCAGTTGTTAAAATGTTATGTTTTTTTTTGTATAGTGTAAAAGTGATCAAGAATCATTCCAACTAACATTCATCTTAAAAACTGATACATCAATTTGGTTTGTAATCTTCTTATATATAAAATTCTCGTGTCACAATGTTAGTCTGCATACTCCTCCGAAACGGGTGGACCGATTCTCATGAAATTTTCTGTGCATATCGGGTAAGTCTGAGAATCGGCCAACATCTATTTTTCATATGTACCACGGGCGAAGCCGGGGCGGACCGCTAGTTAACTATAAGACCGCCGTTTGGATATTGTTTTCATTCGACTTCCTTTTTCCTCACGATTCTTATCATACAACTTTCGTTTCCATCAATAAAGTACGTTTAAACCATTTTCTTGGTTTTAGTAACACTATTTATTGACACATAAATATTTCGAGTCTATAATCGAAAACGTTATTGGATCGAAGGCAAAGTTATTCCTCACAATTGGCCCGAATCGTTATTCAACCGTGCGCTTAGCGCGCAAATTCGAATCGAGTTTTATCCGAATATATCTCAATACATCAGTGTCCGCTCCCCCTTAACGCTGAAATGCACCTTTAGTATGTACGACATTAAATTAGGATAATATCGTAAGTGAACCGGCATCTCCAAGAAAAAATTGGTTGTCTGTAAAGTCGGTTTACTGACGATAGTTGAACGTGACAACGTCCGATTGTGCTTCTTTGTCGCTCGTTCCGCGCTCTGGCTTGCACTTCAAACCTAACGGAACGCCTCAGAGCGAGGTAACGCCGCATGAGTCATGTTTTTTCGTGCGTGCAGCCGGCTCTATCGAATTATAAGACGTTGTCACGTCAAAAAAGTTCGAAGACATAATACATCTCTCACGCACTTGGCCAGCATGGTGTTGTGTCTCTGTAGATACACGACATAATATTAAAACCAAATTAGTTGTGCTAAAAGCTAATTGATGGAATTATTTATAGATTAATAAGGGAAAGTTATTTTGATCAAGTATGTCTATTAATTCTCTACTCGCCAATTATATTACTTTAATTGGCTTATTACATTCTGCCCCGGCTGCTTAGAAAATTATATTACTAATGCATTTTAGTACTGAATAGTTTTAATAATGGGTTGTATAAATAAATGTGTTTTCTCTTATATCGTGTAATTATCGTGTCGCATGGTATAAAAGTATCGAATCGTCATTGCAGCATATCTACAAAGAGGTCGGAACCGACGTGACCGGAATCGTGACCGCTACCACAATTAAACCTTCTGATTGGGAATATTGTCAAAAGAATATTCCATTTCTTACTTTTGGCGGGAGTTCTTTGACGAGTGTGACGTCATAAAGTGGCCATTTTGTTCCCGTCTTTTCATTTATTGGAAACTGGTATTGTTTGTTTTCTTGGTGGTCTGAAATAAGATTAAATAAATAATTTGTGTTTTTCAAAATTGTAAAGACAGATTTTATAGTTTATTTGGAAAAGTTTAAGTAAAATATAATATTAGTATTATGATTGGATCAGTGCATTCAACTGAGTATCACTATATTTAAAAAAGTGTGTTATTTATGTACCTATGTGTGTGTATTTTTTTTTGCTTTTCATACCTATTAAACAGACGAATTTTCTTGTTATAATTATTATGTTCATTATTTAGCCTCCACTTGACATTAACCCACATTTCAACGCCCGAATGGGGCGTAAAACACCAAGAAATAGACGCATAAAATATAACTGCCATAATAGTTTCAATTGCACATTTTTACGAACACCATTCGAGGCCAAGGATATCCCAACCATTCGGCAATTTAACGTTCAACCCTATAAAATTTATGTTGTCATAATCCAAGATATATTCGACACTGGATCGTATAATTGATAGCTTCAGATATTAACGTTTCGACCCTTCACAATTCGTCAGAAACTGGACGTACCCAGCACGATGTCTTTAAGCAGTATTATTTCCAGTGTCAGGAAGTGACAGAGCTATATAGGTTGTCTATCGCCATCACTTTCCCACCTTGGGAATAATACTGCTATAAGAAGTAGCTTGGCAAATT
Organism: Colias philodice; assembly: GCF_061535455.1. Lineage (NCBI taxonomy): Eukaryota > Metazoa > Arthropoda > Insecta > Lepidoptera > Pieridae > Colias > Colias philodice. The sequence continues at coordinate 12,478,936 of NC_143088.1, forward strand.
TGTGCTGGCGAAGCGTTTTTAGACTCATTAGGATTGATATCTGGGCTATTTATCAGGCCTCGTTGAGGTCTTGTGTAGGTTATCAATTTTTTCATGTTTTAGTGGAGGTTTTGAATTAGTGAAGGATTTGATTTATGAAATATTAATCCTAAATAAATCAGTTCTTCTATCATTGGAAATTTCATAATCACGTTCTTTACGAGATAATAAAAAATATTGATATTAAATTAATTTTTCTGCCACACATTTTTATTAGGTCCCACCAGAAATCGAACCTAGAACCCATTTGTTCTACGCTCACACATTAACCATTGTACCAGGGAGGCAGAAAGATGAGGAGGTCAAGACTGTACCGAGAAGGAGAAGGAGGTCAACATAAGTTTTAAATGCCATTACAAAATATATTAGGACAATACTCCCCTAAGTACCTTCAGGTAGAGGTCGTTATTTCCCAAACTAAAGTTCAACTCCGTGTAGACGTGTTATGAACTTATAAAGTGTAACAGAGTGTTACTTGCTATTCCTCGCTACTTGCTTCTATCTCTCGTATTTACTGACTGTGCTTTGCGATGTCTCTTCCTTATCTAAACTAATACTATAAACATGTTTTTTTTATGTGATAGGGTTTGTAATATTTTCATACATAAGCTACTGCGTCGATTTAAAAAATTCTGTAGTTACCGGATAAAAAGTCAACTAATTTGCAAATTCATACTTTTTATCTAAATGCCAAATTTGATTTTTTACAAAACTGGTAGGATATTATATATTGTGTACATAATTTGAAATCCATACGTAATAAATAACCATTTGGGTTTGCATATTCTAAAACATAGTACATGCACTTTATGGTTTCAAATTGAAGCTGAACAGAATAATTTTACGATATTCACTATTTTGCAGTCGCTTGAAAATCAATGATAGATATCACTAATAGTACGTAAACACACTACAATTTAAGTTCCCCATATCCCCTATTGCAAGCAAAACTTATAATGGTCTTTCATATTTTCCAGCTATTAAATAACACACTAATTTGAACTCTATCGCTCATAAATAAATAATAATATCCTTTGTCATTGGGCCCGGAGTCTGAATAATTAAAATAGTTCAATGTTCCGATGGTCGACAAGTTTAATTGATATTGTGCATTTATTGAAGCTAATGGAGGTTATTGACCTTTCAGGTACCTAGTATCTATACTAATATTATAAAGCTGAAGAGTTTGTTTGAACGCGCTAATATCAAGAACTACTAGTCCGATTTGAAAAATTATTTCGGTTTTAGATGGCCCATTTATCGAGGAAGGTTATAGGCTATATTATATTATCATCCTAAGACTAACAGGAGCGGAGCAATGCGGGTGAAACCGCGGGGCACAGCTAGTAACTAATAATAAATTCTTCTTCTTTTAAGCCTTAATTCACCCATAGTCGGGTATATAGGCCTCCTCATGTTTTTTTCACTCTTTGCGGGCGAAGCCGGGGCGTACCGCTAGTCCATACTAATATTATAAATGCGAAAGTAACTCTGTCTGTCTGTCTGTTACTCAATCACGCCTAAACTACTGAACCAATTTTCATGAAATTTGGTATGGAGATATTTTGATACCCGAGAAAGGACATAGGCTACTTTTTATCCCAGGAAAATGACGCAATCCCGGAAATCCCACGGGAAAGGGAACTATGCGGGATTTTCTTTGCCTGCGCGGGTGAAGCCGCGGGCGGTAACCTAGTTTCTAATAGTAATCAATCTACACTATTAAATTATTACAGGTTTATCATTTTATACACACATTCATAGAACAGGAAGCTCTATTTAAATCTGCTGAAAAGAATTCGCATAAATTGGATAAAAAAATACCTTGAAAAATTTTACTAAGCTTTTTCTATAGGATACGATCCAACCATTCATAGTCGATATTGGAAGCACTTTTTCTATTCATTTTTACGTTCGCGCCTTCAAAATAAATTATTTTTTATCAGAAAATTACTAAATTTACACAAATAGTAATAAAAAATAGTCATAGTCTGTGTTAACATGAAATCTATGTTGGTTAACATTTTTTACACGGAAATCCAAACAAAATTAATATTATGGAATAACAGTTTTTTATTTTTGTTATTTTAACTGCAACTTGGCTCTGACTTATTTCACATATTAATATAATTTTATTAGTTTTATATGTTGGTAAATTATTATTCGCATGAAGAGAAGCTCATGTATAGCACTATTATTTTAATTTCTATGTTTGGTTCAAAACTACAATTTGGAATAAACAGAAACGATTGAAAAAGGGCTTAGTATTAACAGCAAATAATAATATGACTGATTTCTAGGTAAACCTTCAATGAAATAAATATGTGAAATGAAAATTATATCCTCATATTATTATATAAAAAATTGGTTGTCTGTAAAGTCGGTTTACTGACGATAGTTGAACGTGACAACGATTGTGCTTCTTTGTCGCTCGTTCCGCGCTCTCGCTTGCACTTCAAGCCTTACATGGAACGCCTCAGAGCGAGGTAACGCCGCATGAGTCATGTTTTTTCGTGCGTGCAGCCGGCTCTATCGAATTATAAGACGTTGTCACGTCAAAAATATACGGCAAAATATAAAAACTTCGTTCTGAAATAATAAAAGTTACAAGATTTTCTAGATCGTGGACAAATTTATACAGCTGGTTAGCTACAAGACTTACAAAGCCAACCTAATTTCCAAACCCATTTATTTCAGCCAAATAAAATTATGGTTTTAGTGGAGTAAAAAGTAAAAGCAAACGCTTAGTGTAAAAAAACGTAAATAATTTAAGGCCCTACAGTGAAAGGGCTTCATTACAGGATAAAAGCGGGTATAAAGGGTTACCCGCAAAGCCTCCAGGGATATTAAATATCAAGCAAAATAATTATCTTAAGATCTTGAGTTTTTTGACGTTGAACCTTTAGTGTATTTAATTATTCATTTTATGTTGATTTTAATGATTTCGTATTATATAGCGCATTGTCTGTGTTGTTTTTCGTCTACGAAACATTTTTGTATGGGTAGGTACACAGGTAACTATTAAATACGCATTATTATTTTCATAGAGAGATAATGAAAGAGTTGAATAATGGTTTTCTAAATTCAGATATATTCTTACTAGCTAGATATGCCCCGCGGTTTTATCCACATAGCTCCGCTCCATAGCCTCCCTCGATAAATGGTCTATAGTTATTGAGATTAGCGCGTTCAAACAAACAAACTCTTTAACTTATTATATTAGTATAGATGAAGCATGATTTTCTGTGGGGATAGTTAAGTTGTTTGCCGGTAATCATCTGTTATACATTATTCCGAAGACGTTTTATTTCCTACTCATACAAAAAAATACTTGATAAAGAGATTTCAAATACATACAGTTTTCAATATAAATTAAAAAGGTGTGTATAAATTGATTTTCAATTAAATAGTAAAGATATAAAGGGTGGCTTGGTTCATGTTTTCAAATTATTAACGGAATAAAGTAATATATAAAATTGTATCGAATAGCCAATGAACAAGAAAATGAACGCGTCCCAAATCGGGTCTTTATTTAGTAAATGAAATATTGTTTTGGGACGATTACTTAGGTCTTTCATCAATCCCTAATCCTTAATCCAGATGTAAGTAAATAAAATTGGAGTTTTTATTGTTTTGATAAAAAAGATTATCGTTCGTGTAAGTGATGTCTAAAAAATCTACGGTGATAATATATAATTGTAGTTTTGCCAGTCTGTGTGTTTTGGTTATTCTTCTAAAGAACTAGACTGATATTGACAACATTTTGCAGCGTATAAGTTGTGTGGTGGGTTTGTCATAGAGATTATTAAATCATCACTACATAGTATAAAACAAAGTAGCTTTTTCCGTCCCTATGTCCCTATGTATGCTAAAATCTTTAAAAATACGGAACGGATTTTGATGTCGTTTTTTTTAATAGATAGAGTGATTTAAGAGGAAGGTTTTAGTAAAAGTATAATTTATTAGGTTTTAGATGAAGCAGGCGAAGCCGCGGGCGGAAAGCTAGTTTTGTAATAATTTAAGAGCATAGCAATTTTACTGCGTTTGATTTTACGCGAGTATTAATAACAAATTAAAATGTTTATTTAGAAATTTAAATGTTCGAAACAACGCTTCGAATCTTCGACTTATGAATACAATGAATAAATCTTGTTTAAAATCTGTTAAAAGTCCTTCATTTCAATTAAGAGCATTTAAACTTATAAGTTAAATTTAACTGTTTAAATACACCGTAAATCGTGTGTTTTAACACAAAAATACACTCAAAAACACCTTATTAAAGCGCGAAACAATGTAATTTAAAGATCACATAATTTTCCCTAACACACAATTTTGTTTCATGCCTATGTAGGCTGTGGAGCACGTAAATATTATTAATTTAATAAGGGAAGCGAGGACGGTGCAAAGTGAGGGTGGATTTGATAAATTATTTAACGAATGCCTTGTGTTAATTAAAAAACGCTTTTTTGAAACAATAGTGACTTTGAGGAAATTTTTGTCTGTCATTCGGCCTGATTGTATTTGGCGTAATGTAAATGTACCTAAAAATGTATTTTAGGTGAAGATTTTGATTAGGTTTTTAAAATATGTCTAGTAAATCTTGCCAAGATTATAACACAAGGTGAAATTTATTTCTCAATTGGCCAGTGCTATAAAACAGTTTCATTTCAGCATTTACAAATGATGATACCGATGGACTCTCTGTAGTTAATAGCGCGGTGATTTGTTATCAACTATCTCAATCTGCAGTTGTGTTGAATCACAGTACATTTCAATCACTTTCAATTGTGGTGGTTATGTTTACTAGTCTCTATATTATGTTTAAGTTATATTTTACGTGTATCTATACTTCTATACTATATAATATTATAAAGAGGAAAGGTTTGTAATTATGTATGTATGGTTTTCAGTTTTCACGCATAAACTACTGGATCGATTTCAAAAATTATTTCACCATTAGAAAGCTACATCTTCACTGAGCAACATAGGCTATATTGCATTTTCAAAAAAATTAGAGATCCTTACCAAAAATGCAATAATGTAACCCAAGGTGTAAAAAATTAAGTCATCGCGTGCGCTGCGGAATTGAAGTACGAGGAGGGTTCCTATGAAAAAAACGTAAACATGTACCACGGGCGAAGCCGGGGCGGACCGCTAGTATACAATACTTTCATAAAAGCCATAACATGCTTGAACATCAGTCGGTTTTTACGTGAGTTCACTTTATTACAAATAAGTTTTTGCTTCGCTCACACATGACGGTTGTATAAGATCTTAACGCCCCTTTATGTAAAAGGTTTTTTGTTAACCTAAATATATGTATTTAAAATTCAGCGGCCTAAACCTTATTCATATTATCTCTAGATTATGCTTTATTTCAATAGTCAAAAGAACTTCAAATATTGGGAAACTGATAAGATAATAAAAAAAAATATAATACTGCCAGTGTAACCGGCAAATGTTATTGGGAGAAACTTGTTATTTAGATAAATAAAAATAATTTCCTCCTCCTTTATCACTTCACACAGTGGGTTGCCTGGAAGAGATCACTCTGTAGTGATAAGGCCGCCCTCTGTGCTAGTTTAGCTATAATTTTTAGTTTTAAGTAATTTGTATAACTAGCATAGTAAAGTGTTATAAATAAATATATAAAATAAATAAATAATTTACGAGGTATTCCCAAACCTAGCTAATTTTCGCAAAAATATCATAATAATTGATCAAGATATTTCAGAGGAACTTAGATGACACTATCTTCAAAAAAATGTGTGTTCTTGTGAACTTTCAAAGCTAAAAAATTTGTATAAAATACTAAAATATTCAATTTTGTTCACATACATAAATCTAAATGCGAACATTACCTAATACTAACATCAGATCACGACCAACTTTTAATATTATTATGTAAAACACGAACTCAATTGTCAGGTCATTGCACTTGTAATCAAATTCCAATTAATTTGACATTAATAATAGAACGAATGAATGAAATAATTACGTGCTTGGTTAAATTATTCTATTCTGTCGGCTGGCTGTAGGCGCTTGTGACATTTTGGTACATTGTCCCTTGTTAGATTTCATTGAGATTATTATAGAGCGGGAAAGATCTAGAATGTATATTATAAAGGTAGTTAGGCTAGTCTTATGACTATAGCACATACTAGCTGTTGCCCGCGACTTCGTCCGCGATTACGTCGTTTTTCGTCATTCGTCGTTTAAAAAAAATACGTGACACTTTATTTTTGAATGTTCTTAATTGTCTCTTATAAAAATAAACTACATTAAAATTGAATACTCTGATAAGAAAATCTTAAAATCGGAGGACATCGAAAATCTGAGGAAAACATGAATTTGATTTAAATTCTACATTACTTAGTAATTCAAATAATAATCTAAATTAAATGTAGATTAACAGTTTGAGCGCATCATTATATAATATGTACCTAAGTATTAAATTACGTTAGTTTACATAGTAATTTTACTAAAAACACGATGACTTTCTTTCGCGCTCGGTACAACAAACTAAGCATGTTTGTGGTACGTGGCCCGCATCACTTGACCCCCCGCGAGTTCCCCTCCGTTACTATGCGAAAATACATTCGTCGCCCGACTGTAGGAAAAATTGTAATATTTTAAATTCGAGAAATATTGATTTCTTGTATTCGACTATTCGTTGTAGTCGAATACAAAATATATTTGAAGAAACTTAGGTTGGCCTTCAAGCAAAAGGGATCCTATCAAATGATAAACTTGACCTTGTATCTTAAAAGTAAGCATGAAAGGATCCTCTGATAATTGTTGAGCACCAAAGGATCATTTAAAACGCACTACTATAAGGGCGAATATTGTCTAAGAACTGTTTAGATTGCACATGTTCCTCTAAAAGTAGTGATTTCAAAGGTTCTGGTGTATCTTCAAACGAAAGCCGACTCCTTACTCCTCTTTAAAGCATTACAAAAAGAACATACTACGTTAATATCGCCTATACAGAAGATGATCTGTAATCAATTGTGAGGTTATAAGCAAACCCACTTTTATATTTGTCGGACCACACCACCGAATTCGTAGATTGATCTTCTATGTTTACCTCTTAAGTCATTAAGACTGTCGAAATCTGTCTACAGTAAGACGGGCCTCTCGCTATTCGTCCGTTTCAAGAGACCAAATAGTTTCAATTCTTAATCTTTCATTAAACAAACTTATTAATCGTACTTGTCTCAAATAATCTTGTCTCAAATAATGGTAATATTCGCGTCCCTACTCTAGTCATTGCTTATGCTCATGTTCATCTTCAAGAGATCGAATAATATTATGGTGCACCCTATCATTTGTCAATCGGTCTTCATATTGAATAAAAGTTTCAGATTATCGAGATAAAATATGCCATTTGCGATCAGCTGTGAGACGTTATACCCTTTCAGTGAAGGTTTCGGTCTCACAGGATAGTACATGCCGTTCGCGGTCAGCTGTGAGCCGCAATTCTCGTTGTGAAGCGGTTTCAGGTTCTCGGCATAACACAATATGTTGTTTTCGGTCAATAGTAAGCCTCTTACCTCTAACGATCCTTGAGAACTCTTATTTCTCATTTTCTTAGCTTTGCTCGAATTTCGATATAAAGATTTTTTAGGTGGCACTGATGCGAGTAAATAAAAATTAAGTTAAAACGGACTGAGAGTGTTATAATCATCAATCATCATCATCATCAATACATATAATAAAATTGTGGAAAAGCGATGTCTGTACAATGAAAATATGTAGAAAAAAATTAGCAGGTGTTATTATTAAATCGATCTTGAACCCAAAACTGTAGTTAAAAATTTTTTTGTCTGTTTGTCTGTATGTTTGTGCACGCTAATCTCAGAAACGGCTTATCCGATTTAGATGCGGTTTTCACTAATGTATTGTGGTAATCTTCATTTAACAGTTAGTGTTTATTTCATGTCAATCGGTTCATAAATAAAAAAGTTATGACAATTTATAAGTAATCACGGCGAACATTTGCTAAGGCATTCTATTGTACACTGTACAGTGTACGATAAAACGTAATTTATCTGTTATACGCTACAGTTATTCCTTTACATGTCCAGATGATCATATCAAAATTCCCCAAGGGTTTGGGGGTAAGCTGAGGTAGTAGGGGGGGGCGGGGTCAAATTAACATTATGGTTACTTCTAATAGGTAAATTTTCCACATAAAATGTCCTTTAAATTATGTCGTATTATATTTTTAACCCCCGACGCAAAAAGACGGGTGTTATGTGTTTGACTGCTATGTATTTCTGTGTGTGTGTGTGTGTCTGTCTATGGCACCGTAGCTGGCTAACGGGTAAACCGAATTAGATGCGGCTTTTTTTTGTTAGGCAGCATATTTTCCGACGCTGGTTCTTAGATAAATTGTATCGAAATCGGTTCATCCACTTATTATACCTACATAGGGGTAAAAGTGGGAATGAAAAAAATGATATAATAATTTATTTTTAAAGATCGTTGGGAAGTTTATGAAATTATTTATTCCTTTTTCTATACACTTTTCTTCGTCTAAACGGTTAAGTTACGTGCTCCCTCTCTCTCTCTTCAGCCTTTAGTTACGTGCGTGAGACAGGAAACATCTAATTTGGATTTGTTGCTGGATTTGATAAAAATTGAGTATCGATTAAGCTGATCAGTGGCTACACCATACATTATTAAAAACATCCATTTAAGAAAGGAAGGAAATAGAATTTGCTCCTCTCCCCCCCTGGTTCCTAAAAAATAATATGACATAATTTAAAAGAAATTTTACGTAGAATTAGTTATATAGGCATTTCTTTTTTGATTTTCGATATTATATACTAATCATAATTTTTAATTACAATATTATGTAGTAACTATTTGGTATAGGTTAGGCATTTCATTTCTTGATTTTCTTTAATAAGTTGGTACGTAAGTTTTTTAGCTCAGTTTAGTAAGAAATTTTAATAACAATTCTTTTAATTATTTATGGTAGTACGTATTTACTCAATAATTGTATGTTAAGTAGTAATTCAGCATGGGCGTAGCCACGGTGGGGCTGGGTGGGGCGCTTACCCTGGCTTTGATCTGGTAGGTACCAATTGTGAAGGGGAGTGGGCGTGGGCGTTGGCGTGGGCCTGGGAGTGGGCGTGGGAGTGGAAGCATGAAAATAAAAAAAAATTATTGTTGCCCCACCCTGAGCCCATGGTCATAGGTCCCATAGTCACTATTCCACGCGGACGAAGTCGCGGGCACAGCTAGTAGACAAATATAATCAGAAAGCTTTGAACTCCTAAGCTCAACCATAAAAGATAGACATTAATTATGATGTCGGGAGATATTTTTTATATAATATGGAGAACATTTCTTTCATACTAATAATTGTACCAAGTTTCGTTTAAATCCGTCGAGTAGTTTTTGTTTCTATAACGGTTATACAGACAGACAGACGGACAAAAATTTTTGGCGTCAGTGTCAATCCCTAATCACCTCGTGATAGTTATTTAGGAAATATATTTCATGTACAGAATTGACCTCTACAGATTTAATATAAGTATTATTCATATAATTAGATGCCAATTTCCATGTAACGTTAAATTCGACTATACAATAACTAATAACAGACAACGCAGGTTACTCTCGTTTCCGTAAGTTGAGGCGGCTACATATTCGGTCCTCATAACTTCACTTTTTGTGAACGAAACGACAGCGCGGTTTAATTCGATGCCAACACCATCAAAAAAAGGAAATATTTTTAATTGTGAAAAAATATTATGATTTACACTATAAATACTATTTTAACATTAACACAAAATATAAGACTGTGAGTGTGTAAAAATAAATCCAGCTAGTTTCACATCAAACTTATGTTTTTAATTAGGTATACGACATGAAAATATATTAATTACCAAGCAATAATCATACAGGTAAATACTGAACAAAAGTATTAACAGTCAAAGTATATTTTTACTTACAACATGTAAATGATGAAGGAATAATAATTATCAACGAACTAACCTTTTTGTATTATTGTTTATAAATATAAATTCATAAACAATAAATTTATAAAGAATAGAAAAAATTCGACCACTAAAGAATGCTGGTTCGAGTCCCGCCTCGTTATCGAATTTTTAAAACACGAAGATTTTTAAAAATGTAACCAATGAACACAATCAATATTAGATTAACTGTAATGGTGTCTAGTTTGACTTAAAATAATAAACATCTACCCTCACTTTTAAAAATGTAGTATATTCACACGAATTATAAGCGCACCTTATAGGGAAGGGAAGATATGGGTTAAAGAGTTAAATAAATAACATAACATAATTATATTTAAATTATTAATTTTGCACGCCTCATAAGCGAAGCGTTGAGGTGGGTACTACTGTCACTTCGCGCAAAACATCTGATTTTTCAAACTTAAAATGTCTTTATGTATCATACATTGCACTTGTAAGATAATACATACACACACATATTAAGAAAAAACACTATTTTTAACGTTCATGATATTTTTGATGTCATTTTTGTTATTTAAACTAGTTAAAAAACAGTTTAAAAAAGTTCTGTCTTGGACGTCCGTGTGTCTGTATGTGCGGATCCTTTTTCTTGTTAACACGATAGCGACCGAAATACTTTACTAATCGAGTCTTTTTTTTTCTCTTACGCTTGAGTATGCTCAGGAATAGAACCCTTTCATTTTTCAGGGTCTGATTCGATGTGGTTTAATTGTTATTAAATAAACAAAAATAATAATTAATAAATATTTATTAAAAAAAAATTATGAGGCGTGCACTTTTGGATTTTCCAAATTATTTAACATTGTGTTCAGTAGTGTTAACATGTAAATTGATTTGATTTTTACGAAATCTCATAGATGGCGCTGTTTCAAATTTGTATACTAATAAATTCATTAAACTGATTCTCTGCCCAAATTACGTAAATGACATAGTTTTTATTGTGTAAAGCTAGATAATAGCATGGCTTACCCGAAACCAACATTTAAACATGAGTCTTTAGATTGTACGCTGTCGTAATACACGGAATACGTAAGAAAAAAAAAAGGTTCACAGCTCCTCCCCCGGAGGTGATAGCATGATAATATGTTTAAAAAAGCCTCACCCGACCTGTTAGTAATATTCATGCAAAATTTGAAGTCAATCTATGCAGTACTTTTCGAGATTAGCCTGGACAAACATACAGACAAACAGACAAACAGACAAACAGACAAACAGACATAAATTCTAAAAACTATGTTTTTGGCTTCTATATCGATTATAGATCATGGATTATGTATTCTTTTAAAAAAATATTCAATGTACAGTTTTGACTTTCCTACGATTTTATTATATGTATAGATAATATATTACTACAAACAAGAGTCTGTCGATAACTTTTCAATAATGCAAATTGCCGTAGAGTTTTTTGTTTGAATTAGTGTGACTCAAACTCAAACTCAAACTCAAACATTTATTTATTCAATTAGACTTCTTCTAGAAGCACTTTTGAAACGTCATTAGGTACATATTTTTAACATTTACCACCGATTCGGAAAGCAGTATCTACGGAGAAGAATCGGCAAGAAACTCCATAGTTGCTCTTTTTAATCATATCAGTTTTACAATTTTACAAATTACATATGTAACATCATAATAATTATATTAACATAATATGCCAAAGAACTGTCCTGTGGTTTTTACGCGACAACCCTCCATGGGTTTTTATCTTCCATATATTCCTTAATACTGTAATAGGCTCTCTGAACTAGTACATTTTTTATATAAGTTTTAAATTTAGAACTACTAAACTCTTTAATATTATGAGGAATTCTGTTGTAAAAGCGTATACCTTGACCCATAAATGAATTTTTAACTTTAGCTAGCCGGAAAAATGGCATTTCAATTTTATTTCTGTTTCTTGTGTCATAACAATGTCTATCTCCGACTTTAGTGTGTAAGTAAGCGTTATTGTGTACATATAAAATATTATTAAATATATACTGCGACGGTACAGTAAGGATACCAGTATTCTTAAAGAGATCTCTTAGTGAGTCTCGAGCACGCAAATTATATATAGAGCGTATGGCTCTTTTCTGTAATATAAATATAGTTTCTATATCTGCAGCCCTGCCCCATAGCAGAATTCCATAGGACATTATGCTATGAAAGTAGCTAAAGTAAACCAATCTAGCCGTTTCTTCATCGGTGAGATGCCTTATTCTTCTAACTGCATATGCAGCTGAGCTGAGCTTAGCAGCGGTGGTGGTAACATGGGCCCCCCATTGAAGCTTCTCATCTAATGTCAAACCAAGAAAAACAGTCGATTCCACAGGGTATAATACCTCCCCGTTTAAAATAATATTCCTTTTCACCTTTTTTACATTTGGGAGGATAAATTCTACACAATTTGTTTTTTTTGTATTTAATAGTAAATTATTAGTATTAAACCAATTGGATATGCGTAAAAGAGCAGAGTTTACTTCGTCAACATTTGTGTCATGTCTATCCACATTAAATATTAATGAGGTGTCATCTGCAAACAGTACTATTTCACACATATCCTCCAAATAATAAGGTAGGTCATTAATATACACTAAGAACAAAAACGGGCCTAAGATAGATCCCTGCGGAACACCTATGTTAACCGGCGCACCGCGAGATTTCTCTCCATTAACGACAACGGTTTGTACCCTGTTCTGAAGATATGAAGCTATGAGATCCTGAGCTAAACCTTTGATACCATAAAAATTTAGTTTCCGTAATAGAGTGGAATGTTCTACACAGTCAAAAGCTTTAGAAAGGTCACAGAATATCCCCAAAGCATTCTTTGAATTTTCCCATGCTTTGTATATATGTGACAAAAGAGCTACTCCGGCATCAGTGGTAGAGCGCCCCTTTGTGAAACCATACTGTTTGGCGTGCAGTAAACCATTTGATGCAAAATGACTACTTAATTGGTTTAAAATTAGTTTCTCGAAGACTTTGCTCAAAGTTGGTAATATGGAAATTGGCCTATAGTTATTACTGTCTTCTTGGTCACCACTTTTAAATAAAGGAATAACTTTGCTAAACTTTAGTAAATCAGGGAATATACCACAGTCGCAACACTGATTAAATATAAACGCCAGTTGATTGGCAATGTTTTCTATGATATTATTTACGAAATTTACAGACATACCCCAGAGATCACATGTTTTTTTTAAATTTAATGTTTTAAAAGTTTTAACAATTTCATCAGCAGTCACGTGTCGCAATTCAAATAATTTGTTACACTCAGCAACATGATCCCTCAATAAAGACTCTGCAAGCGCTGAAGACGAATTTAAATTCTTAGTTATACTAGCAGGGATATTACTAAAGAAATCTTCAAAAGCAAGCGCAACATCAGCACTTTTGTCAATGACCCTACCAGAATTGACAAGTTTTATGGTACTATCATTCGATTGGCTTTTGCCCAATTCACCATTAATAATTGTCCAAACCGTTTTAACTTTATTGTCAGAGTTGCGTATTTTATCTCTGACATACAAACTCTTGGCAGTGAGACAAACTTTTTTAAATGTTTTTGAATAATTTCTAACATAACTAAGAAATGACAAGTCTTTGTTATATTGTTTCATACCATATAACTCGTAAAGAACGTTCCTGCATCTGTGTATACTAGGAGTTGCCCATTGGCTGAATGGTAAATCCTTGGTAATAGTTAAAGATTTAATTTTAAATATTTTTTCATATTCACTATGAATGAACTTAAAAAGATTTGTAAACATTTCACAAGGATTTTTATGAAAGGATTGATCATTCAGGTCAGGCAGTTTATTATCAATATTATTTCTGAATGTATGAATGCCTTTCCTAGTTATAGGCCTAATATTAATTCTTTTAAATGTAGGTATGCAATCCCATTCAAAAACTACTTTCTGGCCACAGTGATCCGAAGTTAGCGTGTTGAGAATATATTTTTCTAAACATTTGCAATCACAGTATATATTATCAATACAAGTTGCAGAAGTAGGTGTTATCCGTGTGGGTTCATCAAAAAGTTTATACAGATTAAATGAATGAAACAAATTAACTATTCGTGTTGCCGTTTGTGTGTGTGAAAGTAAATCAATATTAAAATCACCACATACTATTACCTTCTTTTTACTCCTGCCTAAACGCTTTAATATTTCTTCCATGACTGTCTCAAACAAATTATAGTCACTGGAAGGAGGTCTGTATACGCAAACAATAATGTAACGCTCAAGCTCAACACAGGACAGTTCAATGGTGCGTTCTACAGAAAGGCTAACAATGTCAGTTCGTTCCTTGCATTTTAAACTATTGTGTACAAAAATAAGAGAACCTCCATGAATAGCATTTGTCCTAAAGTATATACTTTTTAATTTATAATTATCAATATTTATTAACAACTGACATTGTTTAAGCCAATGTTCTGTTACACAAAATATTTTAATTTTATTATGATTTAAAAATAATTCTATTTCTAATAATTTGCTAGCCAAGCCTTGAATATTTTGATGTACAATGGAAAAAGGCTGCTTAGCTGTTGTCTTACATACTAGTTTAAATCTAGCTTAGGGCTAGTTTGTCTATCAACACTTAACCTAGGTTGATGTATATAATTACTACTACATAAAATTATAGTAGATCGATGGTCTGCTACTGAACATGTATCAGACTGGTTAATAATTTTATATGCTATTAACATAGCAAGTTCTCTCTTATATCTAGATGGCAGATACACTGTATTCCTTGTCAAACAAAAAGATTTTGTACAAGAATTTATGTCAAAATATATAAATGCATCACTATGATGATTTGTTAAGTTATATAATTTTAAGTTAATATTATAGATAAATCTATTTTGATTTTGTGTCAAACCAGGCAAATATGGTAATGTACACAACATAAATTTGCATTTTGTTTCACTACTAATTTTCAACATTTTTTGAAATCCTATAATATCAATGTCATGTTTTTTTAAATTAAAACTATCTCCGTATAATATAACAACAATACTATTTTCATTAAAACTAAAATTATCTAATGAATTCATGATATATGTAAATGAACTATTAGGAGTGCAAAAATTGGTTACTTTATGCCCTAAGTTGTTAAGCAAAGCGCCAAATCCCTGACCTATATTATCTGACAACACAATAATTTCCTGCGTGGAAAGATGTTTTGTTTTACAAGATGAAATTGTTGCCATTGGTTGAATACTATGTATGTCAGTGCAGTCAATGGGCTTATGGGGCGACGGTTGCTCATTGTCACTTATGGAACACTGACATACATAGTTATTGGTCATGGACTCGAAGCGATCCATATTTTCATTGCTTAAACTAAATTTTAATTGACTAAGTTATAAGCCTAAGAGTATTTATATAAATTATTCGATTCATTGATGATATATTCGAAACGTCTCAAAATTGAACTTATAATTAAAAAGGCCTAGATTGAATTATATTGATTTTTAAAGCCAATTTGCACATACACTTTAAAAAATTGACCAATGGATAGATTTCGCAATCCCCCAAATTCTTACCTTTCTATTATATATATACTGGCCAGTTTAGCCAAACTCTCCCGTCCGATTAGGGCCCTTCTGGCCTCCTCCACTCAAGCGACAGCTCAAGCCGAGGTTCGTGGTCCCCGTCAAGGGGGGACGCCCTTGTGCATGTCGCTACCAGGGTGAACCTTCAGTTCACCCCCGCGTCCGCGTTAAAATGTAGAAGCCCTTCTGGCTAACATTGAGAGACACCACACAAAAAAAAAAAAGAAAAAAAAGCCAAACTCGATGTTAGAACTTAGCAAAATGCACTTTTACTTTACATACATAAATCATAACGTACGGATCTGGCATCGCTCCACATTTGATGTAAGATAATTTGATATTATCTTGGCACGTACGATGCACGGCTAGCATACAGTTTTGTTATAAGTAGCATAATTTAGTATACGCGGAAATTTTGAAATTTAATGAATGTGAGTGAAATTTATACCTACTATTGTTGTTAAATGTTTAGTTTCAAAAGCTTTATTTTTGTTAATTTATCCGCTTGTAACAATTAATATTCTTATAATCATATAAATTACTGGTTTAACAAGTAGGTAATTAAAAAAAAATAGAGAAAAGAAATCTTGGGACGGGATTCGAACCTACGTCTCGTTGTTCCGTAGACGCCTGTAAAGTCTTAATTCAGCCATCTATGATGCCAATTTTAACATCAACAATCGATCCTTTCATTTTAAATGCAATAAAGCTAAAATTTAAATGATAATATTTTAAAATGCGTATTAAAAACGAGAAATAAAATGAAAAAAAAATTGATAAATATTTTCGTGTTTTGACTGATTCTGACGAACTAACAAATACACGGATATCCTGTCTCTCAGAATTATTAAATATTTATAAACAATATCAACGCAAAGTTTATATGAAAAATAAAAATTTAATTTATTATTGTATTTTTAATGGTTATCTTGAAAAAAGCATAATATGCAAGGAATTTCGCGTAAGGGAAAACAAAGGTGAGAATTATTTTTATTTAGGTACCTACATATACGTCATCAGGTATTTAGGTACTAATACATCTAAGCTTTAACAAGAGTTAATAATATATAGGTAATTGTTATAACACTATTCTATGAGAAAATATATAATTATTTTAACACTACATACTCTGTATGGAAAAGTATAACATTTCAGTCATGGAAATCTCTACAATACTGCACAGTATGCTTGAGAACAAACTCTTCTAATTAAACACTTAACAAAGGATTGAGAATGAATATTTAACTAAAAGTTCTGAATACTTCAGCTACGGACTAGCTGATTAAATCACGCTTTAGAGTTTTAAATTCTAATTGTACACATTTGCACTATATTCGTACAATATTATAAAGAGGAAAGGTTTGTAATTATGTATGTATGTACGGTTTTCACGCATAAACTACTGAACCGATTTCAATGAAATTTAGCACACATATAGAGGGTAACTTGGATTAACACATAGGCTAGGTTTTATTCCGGAAATCCCACGGGAACGGGAGATACGCAGGTTTTTCTTTGAAAACGCGGGTGAAGCCGTGGGCGGAAAGCTAGTTCTGAATAAAAAATAAAGTTTAAAGTTTATTTTCATTATTCGTCAATCTGTTGTTTATTACTTCATTTCTGACATAACTTGAAAGATAGTAGAATCTATTTATGACCATTAAACCAACCATTTAACAGTTATATTTTCAATTAACAAGAGACAATACTTATACAGTTGTAGTTTAGATTAAAAAACAAAACACGATGAAAAGTCTTGCTAGATAGAAGAAACATTAGAACGATTGGTAGTTTAAAAAGATAACTGAACATTAAATAAGAGTTTTTATATATGCAAATGATTTGCGGTTTGAGTTCCAGTTCAAAATATACAATTAAAATTTAAGTCAAGACGTAATTCCCCTGACAAGGACCGAGTTTTCCTACAAATTCTGATCGATTTTGTAAGCCGTAAGCATAGGCTTCTTGGCAGTTGTTTCCCACATACATTAATTTATATTGAATTGTAAGTAGTATTTTACATCTTCTTTGAAAAAGATCTATTCTGTATGTGGTTAGATTTTTTTACTGTAATCTCTGAGTACCAGAGACGATAAAATACTTTAATATAATAAAGCTGAAGAGTTTGTTTGTTTGTTTGAACGCGCTAATCTCAGGAACTACCGGTCCGATTTGAAAAATTCTTCAATTCGGTACTAGATAGCCTATTACGCTAAGACTAACAGGAGCGGAGCCACGCGGTCGAAACCTAGGAGCGCAGCTAGTAAAAAAAATATGTATAAAGACTGCTATTCTCCTCAAGGGAGTAATTGGTTCAGTAGTGGTTCAGTAGTTAAGGATTCAGAAATCAATCAAAAGGTGAAGAGTACGAAATAAAAAAATAAATTTATGAGTTGTCAAAAGTTTCATTTATCTTCCTATGTCGTGAGCCACCAAAATAATATAAATAAATGTGTTATACACAAAGATCTACTCTCATATTTTAGACCTATTTTAGATACATAATTTTTATACTAGGATACTATAGAGATAATAAAAACTATTACGATGACCATGATTCGAGTCCATTGGACATCTAAATATATAAAACTCAAAGGTGACTTGACTGACATAGTAATCTATCAACGCATAGCCCAAACCACTGAATGGATCGGGGTGTTTGGGGTGCAGGTAGATGTTAGGACATAGGCATCTGCTAAATCAATTCTACCCCCAAAGGGATGAAATAGGGTATGAAAGTTTGAACCATGAACTTTTCTACGCATGCGAAGCTACGGGCAACAGATAGTTCAATATATTTAGTAACTCCGCAACCTGTAACAAAAACTACAAGCAAAAATCCTTGATGGAAATTTTTTCGTATTCTTCAAATAGATTTATATCCAAAAACTACAAATTTAACCTCTAGTATGAAGTAAGAGGATTAAACTACAAAGTGAGCTTATCCATAAAAGCTTGTTTGGACTTTTTTATACGAATTATTTCACAAAGGTTTTGTTTTCAGCATTACTTTGTATCTGATATTAAAGCTAATATAATTGGTATGTTTCCCGATTGATCAGGTTTATACTTTTAAATAAAATGCTTTATAGCAATTTATTTGTGTATTGAGATTGTTTCGTTTGATGTACAAATTTGATATAATATAGCCAATTTATTGATGATATGAATCCAATATGAATAAAACGTAAATCATATTTTCTATTTTCTGAATTTTAATTTGAATTTATAATACATTAGTTCACATACAATACATTATTACTCATCTTACATTTGTTGGTAATCTTCAATATAATAGGAGAGCCCGTGGGAGATCGTCCTTCACCGAACCAGATGAGACGTATTTTTTATTAAATATTTTTTATAAACAAATATGCCTATAATTGCTTGCCTATCGAAAAGTGGTCATGGCTATTTTTAATTAAATTAACTTTTATCGATTTTTTTTCATCCCCTTCATACTTTAGATAACCAAATGAAATTTATTTGACTGATAGTTTTTGATACACAGAATATGCCTTACCAGATTGAATTTTTATCCCTACCTAATATAATTTAAACTGACTCAGCTTAAGATGATATATTTTTCCTAATCCATACTAATATTATAAATGCGAAAGTAACTCTGTCTGTCTGTCTGTTACTCAATCACGCCTAAAATACTGAACCAATATTCATGAAATTTGGTATGGAGATATTTTGATACCCGAGAAAGGACATAGGCTACTTTATATCCCGGGAAAATGACGCGATCCCGGAAATCCCTCGGGAACGGGAACTATGCGGGTTTTTCTTTAACTGCGCGGGCGAAGCCGCGGGCGGAAACCTAGTTGTTTAATATGGCTTGAATTAAACCAAACATAAATGCTATTTTCCTATAAATATTTTCCACTTGAGCTCCTATTATCGAGACATTAATATAAGGACAAATATAGGTTTTCCTTTGACATAATCCTGTAAGACTATTTATATTTATTTCGGCTGAATAAAGTTCCTTATTATTGTACATATCTGTGGATTATTTTGGTCAGCTGACGTAGCTAAAATTATATTACGATTAATATCATTCCATACAGTCCATACTGATATCTTGAATTTGACAATCTGTTAGTCTTTTACGGTTTTACTTTACCAATAATACCGATTTGGATTAAAATTGTAATCATAGTATAAAACAAAGGCGCTTTCTCTGTCCCTACTCCCTATGTATGCTTAAATATTTAAAAACTAAAACTACTCTGATGCGTTTTTTTAATAGATAGAGTAATTCAAGAGGAAGTATTAGTATAATATATAATTTATTAGGTTTAAGATAAAGCGGGCGAAGCCGCGGGCAGAAAGCTAGTTAATCACTACATAGTATAAAACAAAGTCGCTTTCTCTGTCCCTTTGTCCCTATGTATGCTTAAATCTTTAAAACTACTTTTTTTTTAATAGATAGAGTGATTCAAGAGGAAGGTTTTAGTATATAATTTATTATGTTTTAGACAAAGCGGGCGAAGCCGCGGGCGGAAAGCTAGTAAATAATAATAAAAAGTTGTTGGTGACAAAGGCTCTAAGACTCTGCTTGCGTGTCTCTACGAGAAAATCCGCGGGTCACAGATAGTTTATTTCAATGCATTCACGGTCTATGATTGGTTACATAATATTAACATTATAATCCGGTAATAAACTGATGTATAGCACAATAGGCAATTGTATTGAAATAATTATAAATTATGATAATTACTGGTCCATAGTTCATTAACACTGAATTATGATTAAATTATTCTAGTTTATTAACCAAATATGTAATGCAATACTTTGATGAAATCTTATCGCAAAAATCATCAAAATGTGTTGGTAAGCGCATAACTCGAGAACGGCTGAACCGATTTCGATAATTCTTTTTTTATTATATTCCTTGAAGTACGAGGATGGTTTTTATGTAGAGAAAACGTAAATATGTACCACGGGCGAAGCCGGGGCGGACCGCTAGTTAATCTATAATAATATTGTAAAGCTGAAGAGTTTGTTTGTTTGAACGCGCTAATCTCAGGAACTACTAGTTCGATTTGAAAAATTATTTCGGTCTTAGATAGCTCATTTACCGAGGAAGGCTATAGGCTATATATCATCACGCTAACACCAACAGTAACGGAGCCACACGGGTGAAACCGCGGGGCGCGGCTAGTAGTAGAATAATCATGTATTTTCTTGTTTCTAAGGTATCTTTTCACAGTTAATTATTATGGAAAATACAGAAAACAATATCGATCTCATTTTCCTAACATTTTTCGTAAGTAGGTATCTATATTTTGTTTATAATAATTATACTAGTCTTTGGGTTGGAAATGAAAAATTTCGTATTAGGAATGGAAAGCTTATTGTATAAACTTAATTTCTTTGATCACGAATGCGGTCATAATTTTCGGTACTAGTAGGTATTTACTAACCGAGCGTAAATAACCTTTCTTTACTCAGCATATTCTAGTGTTTGTGAAGTGACACGTCAAAATTCAATCTATTTAGAAATAAACTCCAATATCAATTAACAAGTATAATAACAGTACTCAAATACAGAAATTTACGAGTGTTTAAAACCAATGTCTACAGTGAAGAGCGAACAAGATAATTGTAAAAATCTCAATCTAGAGATGTGTATTGTAAAATATGCAATAATGATTTAAAAAATTACTAACAGTAAAGCATATTCTTACCACCGATTTTACATAAATAACGCCAAAATCTATGATATCTAGAATTTCAATACAAGTCTCTACCACTCATTTCTTCGAAGAAATAATTTAACATTGATATGCAATATTCTTTCTGCGAACCGTGACACAGGTCACAAATCTTCAACCATAAATGCATTCTAGAAGTGTAAGCAAGATGACAATATACAACTAGAATGCGTGCAAGCGAGACAAGATGACCTATCACTTCGCAAAGGAATAGTGATTCTCAGAAACAGCATAGAACAAGCCCATAATAGTATAGGAAGAAAAGTGTAGATAGGTCATAGGCTAAGTACTTCGGGCATCTATAGGTACATAAAATAAATCTGTAGAAGGGTCAATTCTGAAAAAAATCATTGAAAATATTGAAAAAATAAATAGTAGGGGGTGTTACTGGATCGATACCAAACCCAACTATGTGATAAAAAAAAAATTTGTCTGTCTGTCTGTCTGTATGTGAAGGCATCACGTAAAAACTAACGGTTCGATTTCGATGAAACTTGGTATAATTATACCTTATTATCCTGGGCATAAAATAGGATACTTTTTATCCCGGAAAAATACGTAGAAAAAAAATAAATCTTAATTTTTCCGCGCGGACGGAGTCGCGGGCGGAAGCTAGTATTTCATAAGAAGAATCATGTAGGTGAGCTCAAAGCCAGCTTAAAGCCTTTTCGTTCACGATACTTGAATCATGCCATCTTACTTTGTATAATCGTATGTGCAGATCGAATGTTGCGTAACCTTTTTTTACATAAAACTAGCGGTCCGCCCCGGCTTCGCCCGTGGTACATATGAAAAATAGAACTGATGTTGGCCGATTCTCAGACTTACCCGATATGCACAGAAAATTTCATGAGAATCGGTCCACCCGTTTCGGAGGAGTATGCAGACTAACATTGTGACACGAGAATTTTATATATAAGAAGAAATATCATTGTCACAAGCGAGGAAGAGAGAAGGAAAGGAAGGGCTTTGTTACGTAAATTATTCAATTTTCCCCAACGTAAATTGTATAACATTATTATAGGCAATGTATAAGTATCTTCGGATCTGTACAATTATATCGGTCGTCTTTCAAGTCGCATTGTTTATAAATAAGGCAACGTTCAGGGGAATAATATAATTGAGTTGAGCGAAGGATATTGCGTTAGCAATCACAATACTGTATTAGGTTTGTTTTTATTGCAAGCTATGATATTGGAAATAATTTATTAGCGTTCTTTGTGAGGATTAAAATCTATCAGCTGATTGAAGCTTAGTGTATTGAAATATAATCTGTTTGTAAAATGACATTTTTATTAATCTAGCTTCTATTTGCGAAATTGAACTATTATATTAAATGTCTCATTTGATGTGTAAAATGGATTCTATATTTCAATTGGTTCTTACAAATACATAGGTAAAAACTGTACTTACTCATTTCCACATAGTAGGTTTTGCGTGATGCATATACAAACATAAAGACAGACAGATAAGAAAATGTCGTAACGATAGCTTTATTGTAATACTTTGCCTTACCAAAATTTCTGCTTGCATGTAACCATGTTGATTGTGATTAGTCAGGAGCAAAAGTATGCGAACAAAAGCGTATCTTCCATTACTACACAATTTCAATACCCTTTTTGTTACTTTCAATATACTTAGAGCTATAACATAGCTCCGCTGCCGCTACACCACTAGCCTTATAAAAAGGCCCCATTCCATCCCAATATTAGTGTCACAACCCACAATATCTCATGATTATCCTTTGTTAAGCTCGTCTTCTTCCCAAGAAATGTGGAGACGTGATTGCCCGCTAAGCCCTTTCTTTACAATGAATAATATATTTTGTTGAGTTTATTACAAGTGAAGCGCACGTGTCCCGTTCGAATAGAAACGTTTTAGCTTTGGGTTGTTTGATTAAAGTGGCTTCGTATTTTGACTTCTTTTTACGTTTGTTGTATAAGCTGTGTTGGTAAATTCATGTGCTATGAACAGTACGGTATAGCTACTAGCTATGCGACGTGTTTTTACCCGCATTGCTCTGCTTCTATTGGTCTTTCCGTGAAGAAGCCTTCCTCGATAAATGGACTATCTAACAGGAAAATAATTTTATAAATCGGACCCGTAGTTCCTGAGATGAGCGCGTTGAAGCAAACAAACAAATTATTCAGCTTTATAATATTAGTATAGATTAGCAATAGTAAGTAGATAGTTAACGTAATTTATTACACGCGCTTATGCCACGTCCACACTGTCCGAGCTGCTTCGCGCAGTAATTGCTTCGCGAAGCAGCTCGTTGTGTGGACCCGCCTATTGGTTATGTATATAATATTATATTCAACTTATATTGAAGTGAAACTTCTTCGTCTATAAGAGCGTTGAGAGTAAAATTTCAGGATCGCCTCATGGCAATACCGTCACGTCATGGAGTAAGGCGACGATTTTGGCAGAAAGAAGAAGAAAATAATTTTGAAAGAAGTTTCACTTCTGACACGTGTGCTCTGCACACACGATCTTTTTTATATTTCCCCTACATAATACGAATAAATTGAAGAGTGCGGTTAAAAATGAAATATGATATAAGAACACTAACACTTTTAAAGAATCAAATAACATGTTAGTCTTATTGCATGCCTAACAAGAATGTACTATCATGCATTGGAATCGTGTGGAAGCGAGCCATTCATGCCACCGATAGCATTAAATAAAGAATTGCTAGTATAATGCTCTTTGGTGCGTGGGTTCCGTAGTAAAATACATTTTTTTGTATATTTTTCAATTCGTATGAATAACGTAAATTGTGTTACCTATTTATTAAGCTTATTAAGGCTTAATTTATCATACAGAGTTAGCAAAAAAACTAAAAAGAAAATTAAATGAGAACGAAAATAAAATTAGATCTAATCTAATTATTACTTATTAACTTAACTTTTAACTTTAACTATATAAAAGACTAAATAAAAACAATTTCCTTAAATAATTTTGATCAATCATCAATATTTTAACAACTATTAAATTTTGTAATGTTTTCAAATTATAGGTAATTGAATGGGGAAATTTAACTATTCACACTCGCACAAATATGTACTCCAACTAATATAACAATAACGATAATATAAATACATATAACAACCCACACGGAACCCTAAAACTTTTCACTTTACAGTACTTAAGGCCGTAAAATATTACCAAGTACTCGAGTAATAGAAATGATTTCTCCGCCCGATAAACTTCTACGAGCGGCCGGACAATTACGTATAATATATAAAATTTTATTTCCCATATTACTTGTCCAGTTCGACCAACTGTATGAATAGTTTCTGGGCTATAAAGTTAGTTTTTAACTCAAGCATTTTGGTAAGAAAAAATGATCAAGAAAAGTACTTTAGGTAGAAGTTTGGACAATCTTGTGATGGAAGGTATTATATAATACTAGTGGTCCGCCCCGGCTTCGCCCGTGGTACATATTTCGCAATAAAAGGTATCTATGTCCTTTCTCGGGTATCAAAATATCTCCATACCAAATTTCATGCAAATTGATTCAGTAGTTTAGTCGTGATTGAGTAACAGACAGACAGACAGAGTTACTTTCGCATTTATAATATTAGTATGGATATCTGCGTAAAATATTTACTTCTTGCCACATATTTTTCCTTAGAAGTCCGTATCTTTTCTTTTGCACGCCTCATAAGCGAAGCGTTGAGGTGGGTACTACTGTCACTTCGCGCAAAACATCTGATTTTTCAAACTTAAAATGTCTTTATGTATCATACATTGCACTTGTAAGATAATACATACACACACATATTAAGAAAAAACACTATTTTTAACGTTCATGATATTTTTGATGTCATTTTTGTTATTTAAACTAGCTAAAAAACAGTTTAAAAAAGTTCTGTCTTGGACGTCCGTGTGTCTGTATGTGCGGATCCTTTTTCTTGTTAACACGATAGCGACCGAAATACTTTACTAATCGAGTCTTTTTTTTTCTCTTACGCTTGAGTATGCTCAGGAATAGAACCCTTTCATTTTTCAGGGTCTGATTCGATGTGGTTTAATTGTTATTAAATAAACAAAAATAATAATTAATAAATATTTATTAAAAAAAAAATTATGAGGCGTGCACTTTTGGATTTTCCAAATTATTTTCTTCTATTTTTTATTTTTCTTTACCCTTCCCAATCTTTTCTCCTACTCAGTTCTATATCTCTACACTGTTATGGTTAGAAAAAGACAGCAAACTTCATTTTCCTAAGTGTATAAAATCAGTTGCTCACACCGTTTATCACAATTTAATTAAAATCAGCCAAGCCGATTCGTAGGAATTTGGTTATCTACAAACTCTGTGACACGAGAATGTTATATATTATACTAGGTTTCCGCCCGCAGCTTCGCCCGCGCAGTCAAAGAAAAACCCGCATAGATTCCGTTCCCGTGGGATTTCCCGGATTGCGTCATTTTCCCTGGATAAAAAGTAGCCTATGTCCTTTCTCGGTTATCAAAATATCTCCATACCAAATTTCATGAAAATTGGTTCAGTAGTTTAGGCGTGATTGAGTAACAGACAGACAGACAGAGTTACTTTCGCATTTATAATATTAGTATGGATTATATTATAGTTATATGATAAAATAAATGACCTAAATAACTTTAGTACTAGGTACAAGTACTCATAATGAAGTCGTTAAGAAGTGCGTAGTGTGCATTAATGTTTTAATGTTATGACTGTACAGTGTACATACCTATATAACATATAGCGGTTTTAACGAGTTTTGTGGTTTACTATACACGTGTTTGACCGCCTCCTTGGTACAGTGGTTGACGCGTGAGCGTAGAACCGAGGGGTCCTGGGTTCGATTCCCGGTAGAGACGAAGAAAAAAAAAGATGTGTGGCACTCGGGGACTGCCGCGGTAAAGCTATTGCATGCTATGCCTTCAAGACACACCTCCGCGCCCGTCGGAGTGGGGAGCGTGAGGTTTTTCGTTACTAAATTTTAGGATTCGGTCCCCGAGCTCAATGCCCGCGATAGAAGCTATGCAATAACTTAAAAATGTCTCGGTCTGGCAGGACACAGAAGGCTGGTCGCGGAAGAATTCCAACAAATACCCGCGGCCCCATCATTAAAGCGGCTCGACGGAACACAGTGGGGTTTTAGTCGGTAAGAATCCGACATAACCCACGGCTCCTTCCCCGGGGGCCGTGGGTATCTTTGGAAGATTTCCCCACTATAAAAAAAAAAAAAAAAAAGGACACAGAAGGCTGATCACCTACTTGTCCCTAAAGAAAATCGATCAGTGAAACAGATGTATGCATAATGCATCTGCCCCTTACCCCAATTGGGGACATGGGACTTCACTTTATACACGTGTTAAAATAATTAAACATAATATGTGTATAAAATGTAGAAAATATTCGGTGTATAAATGTCTCGTTCAATAACTAATATATATTCTATCAAATATAGTAGCCATTTGGATGTGTTTTTCGATCGATCTCTAATCTACATTCCTATACAAAAACAATCCTTCGATAACTTATTTACAGACTTTTCTCAGAAATTGGATTACTAAAGTAATATTTGGTTGCGACTTGCGATTAGGATTGATTAATTATTAACATCGGGCGTTAAATAAATAAAAAAAATGTGTGCGTGTACTAGTGTACACACGTAAGAAGTGAAACTTCTTTATGACCTTATTTTTCAAAAAATAATTTACTATATGCAACTTTACAGAAATACGTCAAATCAAGCGTGGTAGGGATAAAACAAAGATGGCGCGTAACGGAAAAATGTCTCGCGTAACGAAAAAATGTTACACTAAATTTTTTTCCAACCCCGATAAAGAAGTTTCACTTCAATTACGTCAATAGCTACAATATACATAACATTTTATGCAACATATTAAAGTTTTTCTATTATGTAAAAGTAGTAAATATTAGGAGTGAATAATACCTCACTCTACAAAAGGACGTACCTTCACTCTATTATAATGGGGGCTTTGATAAACTATCCCGTCCCGGCTTTCTTTCTATTGTGGTCTCGATATACTAATAAATCCTTTATTCCCACGTACAAAGCAATTCTTTACAATTTTACCAAAGGGCCTGAGCCCAAAATGTCGTTTCACGGTGACCGGTACCGTGACGTCTTAAAGCAGTATTATTTACAATGTGGGAAAGTGATGGCGCTAGACGATCTATATAGCGCTGTCTCTTTTCCACAGTGGAAATAATACTGCTTTGGAGGTTAGTTTGCGTTTGATGTTTTTACGGGATAAATTATTTATTATGTACGAAAACGCTTGCTACGAGATTTTTTGATAGAATATCGTGTGAGATGAATACTTCACATTGTGATAGAGATAGGTGATAAAGAAGTATCCTTAACTACCTTTTATAGTTATATTACCTACATTAGGGATATCTAAGTATATGTACTAATATAAAATATTACAAAGACGATACATTAATTCTCTGTTATGATTTAACTGGAAAACGACTGGAATAATTTTAAAATTTATTTGACTAAGGGCGGCCGTACACAAACCGCTTCAAGCAGTTGAGACCGACGGCTTGAAGCCGCGACCGCGTGGTGAACTATGGACATTCATTCACTACCGTACACGGACTGCTCGAGCCGTCGCGACCGCTTCCAACTGCGCGGTTTGTAGCGACAGCTCGAGCAGTCAACGATCTACCGCTCGAGCCGCCCGTGTACGGCCGCTTTAAGGAAAGCTACACTTACCGAAAAACATCATGATCATGTTTTACATTTTTACGTGGTTGATATAACCCGTGCGACGCCGGTTCAAGCGGATACTTATTATGTTTATAAATGCATCCCATATTAATTGTATATTGTTAAACATTACATTTGTCTATTCGTTTGTCAACTACAAAATGACTACAATATTCCATTCACATCCACATAGCAACAAATATCTAATGGGCCATCTGTACAATGGGCAGTGTTGGGCGAGTAGAGGCAATCACGATAGTGTAGAGCCTAAATGTCATAGACATTTATAAGAATATGCGATCAAGTAGTTGTGCAATATTTGAGCACCGAGCCGGGTAGCGAGTTTTCAAATTTGTGCTTGCTGAATGGTATCCTTAACAAAATAACTGGGACCGCAGCATGTACAATTAATTCTAATGGCATACCGGATAGTTGGTTAGGTATTCGAAGTGCTCTGATTAATAACTTTTCGGATCAACGCGATGAAACCGCCTTGTACAATGACCTCTCCTTAACGACGCAAGGTAGTAGAACACCTCAAGAATTTTATGAGCATTGTCAAACTTTGTTCAGCACTATCATGACCTATGTGACGTTACATGAAAGTATTGCCACTACCATCGAAGCGAAACGCGATTTATATAAGAAAGTGACGATGCAAGCGTTTGTACGAGGACTTAAAGAACCTCTAGGTTCCCGTATACGCTGCATGCGCCCTCCTACTATCGAAAAGGCGCTCGAATACGTCCAGGAGGAACTTAATGTAATGTACCTCCAATCGCGAAATGACACTACTAAAAACCAACCAACTCCTAAGATTAACCTCGCACAACCCTCGGTATCTTTCACACCCCCGCGTTTACAGAATCACCAATCACCAGTCAACTTGCAGGCCCCTATGGCACCACGCCCGTTTAGGCCTCCTACACACCCATTTAACCAAAATCGTATGCCCACTAACACGCAAAGAATGTTCGCTGCACCTCCACCTAACTATAATCCTCGGAGTAATGTATTTAGATTACAACCACGCCATAATTCACCACAGACACAAGGCCCTCAGCCTATGAGTGGGGTACAACGATTCACTCCTAAAGAATTGCCTCCGACTAATAGGATGATCGCGGGTCATGATTGGAGTAAATTTGGTAATCCACCACCATCCAATTATTTTAAATCCCGTGAACTTAACTTGAACGACTCCGCGGCTTATAACGACTTTTACTACGGTTACGGTGGTTATTATCAAGAACCTGACTATACGCAGTATTATGACTACTCTGATAATGGACTTACTCATGAACCCACCTATGACATGACGTATTACGATACTACTGTGAACAACCCACCACATGACGACTATCAAACGCATTTAGGACCTAGTCAAACCGAACAGGATTTTCAGGAGGATTCGAATTCACCAAAACCAAGATAGAATTGAATCTTCAAACGCAAAGACAGTTACCATACATTCAGATTAGGAACCCACCTTTGAAACTACTTATTGATACGGGTGCTAACCAATCCTTCATAAGCCCTGAAGCTGTCGAGAAATATTTTGCAAATTATCCTCTCAATTTCGATCCTTTTGAAGTAACCAATATACATGCGACCAGTAGGAATAACTATTCAATAACCTTACCATGTTTCGATGAGTTTAATGACCCTGATAGTATGAAGCTTTTCATATATCGATTTCATGACTACTTCGACGGACTTATAGGTTTAGATTTATTAAGCGGTTGGGAAGCTCGAATTGATTTAAGAGAAGGTAAACTGTTAACTCGCTCTGCGTCAAATCCTATTATGATGTACAACTCTTGCAACGTGAACTTATACGAGGATATAATTCCAGCGGGAACTTCTAAAATCATTCGTATTCCCGTAGATACGATTGATGGCGATGTACTCGTTAGGGAGCAAGTACTTTGTAATTGCATAATTCACGAATGTATTACTACTATTAAGAATAACCGTGGTTATTTGGAGATTGAGAACCCTACACCAAATGACATCATATTTTCATTAGATACACCAGCGCACGCAGAATTATTTAATGTTGAGTGCACGCGTACTCAACAATTAAACTCACGCGCACGTGATGTCATTTCACGTTTACGAACGGATCACTTGAACGAAGAGGAAAAAGCTAATCTTATTAAGCTTTGCTCTCGCTATTCTGACGTTTTTTACATTGAAGGGGAAGCTCTTACCTTTACGAATAAAATTAAACATCGAATAAGAACTACTGATGAATTGCCGGTTCATACAAAGAGCTACCGATATCCATTCGTACACCGTCAGGAAGTAAGGGACCAGATCAAGAAAATGTTGGAACAGGGTATAATACGACCATCTGAATCTGCATGGAGCTCACCCATTTGGGTAGTACCAAAGAAGATAGATGCATCTGGTAAGCAGAAATGGCGTCTTGTGGTTGAT
Source organism: Colias philodice (assembly GCF_061535455.1). NCBI lineage: Eukaryota > Metazoa > Arthropoda > Insecta > Lepidoptera > Pieridae > Colias > Colias philodice. The sequence continues at coordinate 12,509,417 of NC_143088.1, forward strand.
TTTCGAAAAATCAACGAAAAAACGCTAGACGATAAATATCCTATTCCCAATATAAGTGATGTTCTGGATAAGTTAGGGAAGTGCCAGTACTTCACCACACTTGATTTGGCGAGTGGATTTTATCAAGTGGAGATGGATCCACAGGACATAGAAAAGACAGCATTTAATGTTGAACACGGTCATTTTGAATTTCTACGTATGCCTATGGGACTCAAAAATTCTCCGTCCACATTTCAGCGAGTAATGGACAACGTCTTGAGAGGGCTACAAAACGAGATATGCCTAGTGTATCTCGATGATATAATAGTGTTCAGCACATCCCTACAGGAGCACATGATTAATCTTGAAAAGGTTTTTCAGAGACTTAGAGATTCAAACTTCAAAATTCAGATGGATAAATCCGAGTTTCTGAAGCTTGAAACAGCTTATCTTGGACACATCATCAGTAAGGATGGAATCAAACCAAATCCTGACAAGATAGAGGCTATAAGGAAATACCCCATCCCGAAGACACCTAAAGAAATAAAACAATTCCTAGGCCTACTTGGTTATTATAGGAAATTTATTCCAGATTTCGCTCGCACTACTAAGCCACTCACTCAATGTTTGAAGAAAGGGAGGAAAATCAGTGTCGACAATGAATACATAAATTGCTTTGAGAAATGCAAAAGTCTCTTAACTAACGACCCCATCCTGCAATATCCTGATTTTACCAAGGAATTTGTACTAACTACGGATGCATCAAATGTTGCTATTGGAGCCATCCTATCACAGGGTCCGATTGGGTCAGATAAACCCGTGTGTTATGCATCGCGAACCCTAAACGAAAGTGAGTTGAACTACAGTACAATCGAAAAAGAACTGCTTGCTATAGTATGGGCTACAAAATACTTTAGACCCTATCTATTTGGTCGAAAGTTCAAGATCATAACCGACCACAAGCCACTACAATGGATGATGAATCTGAAAGAGCCGAATTCACGTCTTACAAGATGGCGACTTAAACTGAGTGAGTACGATTTTACAGTAGTTTATAAAAAAGGTAAAATTAACACCAATGCTGACGCTCTTTCCCGGGTAGAAATTCATACCAAAGACGTAATGTCTTTGATAGATGAAATTGACGAGCTTAATTCAATTATGGGAAATCCATCCGATACCATACGAGCTCAAGCTAATTCATCTACTGAGACTGTTCACACTAGTAATGAGAATCCAATTTTGGAAATCCCTATCACAGACGAACCACTCAATAAATTCAATAGACAAGTACACTTTACTATCGTGAATGGTGTTAAAAAGCGGCCTCAGGTAACTAAACCATTTGATACTCACACGCGCATTAGTATTCAATTATCAGAATCTAATTTAGAGGAAGACGTAATCAACGCCGTCAAAGAATACGTAAATCCAAAGGTAAAAACCGCCCTGTTAATTACTCCTCCATTGGGAATGTATTCGATTATCCCGATACTACAAGTTAAATTTAGAAGTTCATCCATGAATCTTGTGTTAGTTAAAATGGAATTGGAAAATGTTAAGGATTATCTTCGTCAACAGGAAATTATCCGCCACTACCATGACGGAAAAACCAACCATAGAGGAATAAATGAATCTTTTTTGGCTTTATCCCGGAAGTATTATTGGCCAAAGATGAAGGAACACATAACAAAATTCATAAGTGAATGTACACTATGCGGACAGGCAAAGTATGATAGGCATCCCGTTAGACCTCAGTTTAACATTGTACCTCCAGCTACCAAGCCGTTTGAAATAGTTCATATAGACTTGTTTACAGCAGAAGGCGAGAAATACTTAACATTTATAGACGTTTTCACTAAATACGGTCAAGCTTACCACTTACGTGACGGAACAGCCGTTAGTATATTACAATCCCTCTTACATTATTGCACGCATCATGGTATTCCTTTAACCATCGTAACGGATAATGGGACCGAGTTCACCAACCAACTGTTTATGGAATTTACGAGATTACATAAGATCAACCATCATAGAATATTAGCTCATTCTCCTAACGATAATGGAAATATTGAAAGGTTTCATTTGACTATCCTTGAACACCTTAGGCTTCTTAAATTACAACGTAAAGAAGAACCTATTATTAATCTCATGCCCTATGCAATCATAGCTTATAATAGTAGTATACATAGTTTCACTCGATGTAGGCCCTTTGACTTACTAACAGGACATTTTGACCCCAGAGACTGCATGGACATTGACTTTACACAGACATTATTACAACAGTACGTCCAAAATCACAGAGACCAAATGACAAAAGTATATGACATAATTAACTCTTCATCCCTTGCTCACCGTACCGATATAATGGATAATAGAAATAAGACTCGTGAACCCGAGATAGAATACGCACCCCAACAACAGGTCTTTATTAAGAACCCCTTTGCTAGTCGACAAAAAAACTGCCCCTCGCTATACACAAGATACAGTTTTAGCTAATCTACCCATTCATATATATACGTCGAAAAAACGCGGCCCTGTAGCAAAATCAAGGTTGAAACGTATACCTAAAGCGGCCAATTTGTTACAGGATTCTGCTAATGACGCTACTTCCATTGACGCGACCTCAAGAGATAAAACTTGAGAACCTGGATGACGGACCCGGGTTACTACCCTACAACCTTGGACTTATGAGACTTACGACACACCATCATACATTTCTTCAATACGTAAACTTGACTGACGTAGAGAGTAATATCAACTCAATGCAATCTCAACTACTAAGCTACCAAGACCGATTAACAAACGACACCTTTCCAATATATGAAATTCAGATATTATATCTTTCTAACAAGCTTGACAAAGTTCTTAAGCAGTTACGATCTTTGGAACCGAATCGCGTTAAAAGAGGTCTTGTAGATGGATTAGGTTCAATCATCAAAGGAATAACAGGAAATTTAGATCAAACTGATGCTTTAGCATATAATAGGGCTATTAAAACGTTAGAAACCAATCAGAATGAAATAGTTAAAGAATTTAATAATCATATTAGTATTAACAAGGAGTGGATGTCTAAGCATAGTAGTGTGTTAACCCAAATTTTAGAAAACCAGATCAAAATTAACACTACGTTGAACTTGATTATCAATAGTGATGTACGTAGAGAAGAAAGTCTAGTTAAATATGCCAAGTTTGCTCAACTTCTAGAATTGTTAACTGAAAATGTAGAAGATCTAACTCAAGAATTACTTAGGATAGAAAATAGTTTAGCTTTTATTCGTGCTTCGAGCACGCATCATTCAATGATAGATATAGATATACTAGAATCAATAGTTAGTAGATTAAAAGTAATTTACGGTAGAGAGCAGATTTTAGATTTAAAACTTAGAGAATATTATGATGTTATTATTCCGGCATCATATTATGTCGATAGAAATATAGTTTTCGTTTTTAAGTTTCCCATAGTATCTAGAGATAAGTATGACTTTTATAGATTATCCATAGTTCCTAATAAACACGCCCAAGCCCTTATACCACCCTTTCCTTTCATAGCAACAAACGAGTTGTCGTTCATGTACATAGAGGCAGAATGCCCGAAGTTAAAAAACTGGTATCTCTGTGGTAAAGCGATTGTTCACCAGATTCGCACCAAATCGGATTGCATCCAAGAACTCATCATCAACCGAACCCTTCAGGAATCCTGCGAACTCACTACTGTAAATTTGTTACGGGAGGCCATGGAAAAACTCGATGATCAGCACTACGTAGTATCATTCCCTCAGCAAACTAAAGTACATCTCACTTGCAACAATAGAAGCCACACATCACTTCAAGGAAGCTATCTCATCACGGTTCCTATCGGATGTCGTTTCAAGACAGGACAATTAACCATTGCTAACGACAACGATGAGATCAGAGGCCAACCCCTCAAATTAATCAACATATCCTATGATATTGGAAACCAAAAGATTGCAGCAGCCCGCATCAATCTCAACTCCATCGATCTGCGAGGATTACACCACGCCCAAGATAAAATCCTAATCCAGCATCCTTTACACATTGACAGCGTACAATCAGGTATCCTCCATCACACAACAATACCTGTCTACTCAATACTTCTGTGTGCGGTCATATTGGCTCTCATACATATGACTAGACAGCGCATAAAGAGACGTAACCGAAGGAAAGAACACCAGCAACCATCTGCAACCGAGACAGAAAGGAAAACGGGTAACCCTGAAAATGTTCCGGCGATATTTTCACTGAAGGTTTAAAATAGTCGCCGTTCCAAGGGGGGAGGAATTACATATACCTACGTGAAGCAGATCGCCGACGTTGCAGTTTCAGCGTATTGTGGATGTGACGACGGCTGACCTCAATTGGGCAACTCATGTTATTTTAAGTTAATTAATTATTCATTCTATATTCGATCGTCGAATGTATTAGAATAATTTTAGATATAATATTTCATTGTAATTTTTATATAATAATTAAAGTATTAGAAAGTTTTTTGGGTTTTTTTCCAATCTGTGGCTGTCGCATACTTATTTGATTATTCATTTTGAATTATTTGAAACCAATTTGTTTACGCTAAATAAGCTTTCCTATAACAATTTGTTACACTTGTTTGTTATGAAAATGAATACAATGGGTTAATTATATCGTATATAATACTATATTGTATTATAATTGTGTTGAATTTAATACAACATGGTATGGTTTTGTAAAACGTTAAAGGTAAACTCAGGCTAATAAATCGTTGTTGGTTGTTACTTGTTAGTACTGAATAATGTAATATGTATTGTTTTATACATATAAACACTATGACTAAATGTAAACTAACTACAAACACTAAATGTATTATACTGACTTTGCATGTGTTGATCTGGAAAATGAAAAATAGCTTGAATGACTCGGTTAGGTTATTCTAAAATATCTAATCGGTGGACTAATTTTCAAGTTAAGTCGTAACAAAAATCTGATCAAATTTTTATCAGATAATTTTGATATTAGTAAACGATATGTAGAATACACCTAACAAAAATTGTAATTCTGGCAAACCTGTACGTTTGTGACTGTTTCTTTTTATTTCTCCCAAACATAGTGAAAACCACTTAAACCAACAAATTTCGAGTAAACTGTACTCATATATCAGTTCATGCGTTTGCTACTTACGAAAGTATTAATGTAACAAACATTTAACTACATAGCCAAAATTTATGTTAATATTTTCATATTATATGCTTGGGTTTTCCTGATGCCGGTACCTAATTGATTACAAACGCCCATCAGCATTTACAAGGCTAGATATGTTTTAACATAGGAGGATGATATATATTTTTTGGAAACATTAATGTCAGTTTTCTTATAAATTTGTATGTTTTATAAAGTATCACCATACTGTTACAATGCATCTTATAATCAAACGCAAATGCATGATGAGATCAAGGATCGGTGAATAAATAAAAATGAATTGAAGTGAAAATTTGGTGGAAAGTGGGTTGGAAAAAAATTTAGTGTAAAATTTTTTCGTTACGCGTGACATTTTTCCGTTACGCGCCATCTTTTTCTTATGCCTACCACGCGTGATTCGATGTATTTCTGTAAAGTTGCATATAGTAAATTATTTTTTGAAAAATAAGGTCATAAAGAAGTTTTACTTCTTACGTGTCTACACGCACACATTTTTTTTACACTACTTTCTATACAATATTTCTAAAACCAAATAAATAAAAAACACGCTTTGTTTTATATATATTTATTTATACACGTTTACATAACAAATATCCATACAGGAATGTCGCAAACGCTAACTACACCTAAATCCGTGACACAACGTTTGCTCCAAGATGGCTGCCGAGTTAATCCTTCGTGAGATATGCGATAGCTCACCGTCACTCGCTGAGCTTAGCTTAAAATATAGCCCAGGTATTCCTTGTAAATTACTGAGAAAAGTGTACATAGATTTAATAGAAACAACATGAAAAAAAATTTATGAATAGAAAAAATCGAACGACATCGAACTCGCGTCTTTCGCCATCTTTCTTCTACTCTTTCTGTTTTATGTGTGTGTGTAAAGAGATAAAACACATTTAACACACAGACACAGACAGATATTCCTTATAAATTACTGAAAAAAATTTATTTTTATTTATTCGGACAGACAATATATTTAAGCTATACATACGCTACAGAGCCACGATTAATTAAGTTTAGGAATTGACAGAAAAACAGCATCGTAACATGATAGTATGGCTTTACCAGAACGTATTCATCATTCATTAAATTGTTAATTACTTATAGAATATACTTAGGTACTTAATATACTATTTGTAGCATAATAGTTTTTGCAGTAAACAATAAAGTAGAAACAACAATCTTCAAGAATATATAGCGTCTTAACAAGAAATAATGTAGTTTGCAGTTATCTTCCACTGGGCTAAAGTTAACCGTAAAGTTCTAACTTATACTATGTAAATAAGAAACTAGTTTTGAATACTAGGATTCACCCGCGGGTTTGCTTGCAAGAAAATCACAACATTTCACAAATCTCTTTAACCAAATCCTTTCATTTATTAAAACAATTCTTTAGATATCAGATTGTACATAAGACTTAGTTCCAAAAACACCTTTTAAACGGGAAGAATCAGAAGTCATTTGTTTGGGTTTCAAGAAATTATTTTACTTTTTATTTAATAAGCAGCACAAATGATCGTTGATGTTTGCCGCCAATATGGCGATTAAAAATAAATATCTACATTAACGGATCATAGACATTTAGACCCTCTACACTATCATGATTGCCTCTACTCGCCCAACGCTGCCCATTGTGAAGAGAGCGCTTAAAGCATAAGGTACCTAATGAAAGAAGAATGTAAAGTCTAATACTGTATAATTTTTTGATAATAAATTATATCTTTCTATTCTATTCAAAGAACCAAAAATTACGAGCATATGTTTTTGCTAGTGTGTGTATTCGAACATTATGTCCCTGAATGTGTGTGCGTGCGTGTGTGCTTGCGTGTGCTTCTGACATGTGAATTAATAGCATCTAAACGCTGTATTTTAATACCAATAAACTAGATAAGGTACGGAGTTCAATATAACTGTTATGAGAGTCATCCATCTTTGCGTTTGGCAGAAAACCGCTTTACAGCGGGATGTCTTGTAGGAATCCTTTATTGAACTAAAATACGGTTCGCATATTGCATTTTAGTTTGGTTGAACTAGCTATTGTGTTCGGCTTTGCTTGCTCTTGATTTTAATTTAAACGGTGTCCAGGATATGGCAGTATGGTTAACATTTTAAATTTGAAAGTCACTATAAAACTGAAATTTAAACGTTAAGCTATTAAGATTTATTATATTATTAAATTTGGTGTGGCGATTATGACCTTAAGTTACTTAAGTATATTTCCAAGTAAGTTGACTTTAATCCGTGGACTGAAAAGTTATCTTTGGGTTTTATTTATTCAATTTCCATTTGAATATAAATTAATCCGAGTGAAATAGTTAGTTTCTATAATTATCTATTGAGATTTCATAAGATCTGTAAAACTACATTGAGTACCTACAAACCCATTTCAGCTGGCCACATATAGGTACATTTTAACCATCCTTGAAGACGAATTTAAAAACACATCTGTTCAAATAAAACAAAATAAACCCGAGCGAAGCCGCGTGCCATCTAATACAACATAAAATCTAAAATATAGCGCAGTTATATAGCAGGTAGGCTACAGGGAGTGTCAAGTGCAAAAGATATATCACCTCATATTGTTAGACAGGGGCCCAAACGTGCCAAATGTCTTGTTTTAAAATATTGAATGTGATAGTGCCAATTTCAGGTATTTATTGTGTTTGGGGTATTTGGATGGTTGTTTTAGAGGTAATATGTGATATGATAAAGCTCTATCTACCATATTATATACTTTAATCTCCATCTAACTTATTCTCTAATGAAAATAATCATATCATATCATACGCAATTTCTTGTATTTTTTATAAACAAATTTATACTGCTATAATATGTGTGTAGTTATAAAAAATGTCAAAAAAAAAGTCCTATGAAATCCATTTGACACAATTTTTAATTAAGGCAATAAAAATAAAAATAAATAAATCATCAGGTACCGAAAGAAACTAAACAACTTAAAATACTAATGAATTTCACAATGTATGTTTTAAATTTAATTTTAAATACATAATATCACTCATCCCAGATCACTGCATGAATAGGGTCTACTTCCCAGGAGACATTCCAACCCTTCTAAAGACCAACATTACCTTAAAATCTGTTTTAAACAGGGATCCATGGTAGCCCATTTTCTTATTCTAAAGGGAAAACCCGTTAAAGTCAAATAATCCTCAAAGAGAATATAATAGAACATTTGACAATTAAATTACATTTTTTAAATATATTCTATGTATAGGTATGTCAAACAATGAGGCAATATATTATATTATTATTACATGCGTATGTTGTATAAAAAAGAGCGTGTGTGCCGAACACACGTGTCAGAAATGAAACTTTTTGACAAGATCCAAAAATACCAAAATCTTCGCCACTCCATGACGTGACGGTATTGCCATGACGCGACTTTGAAATTACTCTCAACGCGCCTAGAGACGTTTCACTTCAAAGTTCAAAAACATAAACAAAAATATAATAAAATCATGTAAAAAATCAGTATTTACAATGTTTAATTTGCATAACCAATATAATTCAGTAAGGAAAATGTAAAATCATGCCTTAATTCACGACGTATAACACACAACGAAATGCCGCGGAAAATTAATTTACCAAAAGCCAAGACAATAATCTGGGGGCACGGCAGTGCCCCCGCCAAGTCGAGCAAAAAAAAGCGGCACGGCCGTACCATCCTTTTCTCGAAGCAATTCGGGCCTTTTTCGACCCCCTATAATTCGGTTGTGGATAAAGCAAGAAACCTGAATCTTCAGTAACTAATCCGGCATTGTATAAACACGGAATATTTAAAATTTCAGTCAATTTAAACCAGTAGTTTAAGAATGACAACTTGTTAAAGTTTCTAAATTTTGTCACTCACTGACTCACCGATCATCAAAAGTCCAAGGCACTTCTAGCAGACTTAGAAGCTTCATATTTGGAATACATATAGAGTTTAGTGTCTTAATCATGGGAAAACTTAAATATTTTGTAATTTCGGTCCAGTTTTCCAAATACACCAACTGCATCAATAACTTTGTAATCCCATATAAATATATGGGATTACAAAGTTATTTATGCAGTTGGTGGTTGGTGGTGGTATCAAAAAGAAAGGCTCTACAAAAAGAAGTGAGATCCCATCAAAAACATCCTGTAAAAAACCCAAGTCTCGCAGCTCAGTCTTTCTACCGTCAAAAGTTGTGAGATCCATGTAATACCAAGTCGGTTAATCTATTTAGTGTCTACTTGAAGGACCTTCTGTCTTAAGTTATTACATAAGTTATTATCATGCCAATATTAAAAATATTTAACGTTTTAAACAAATAGATCGACTTGGACATCGCATGAAAACAAAATGAATATTACAATATTATATTAGATTCTTTAGTCTCTCGCGCCTCACGCGATTGAAACTCTCGTTCCTGTTGGTCGCTGGCCCGTCGTGCTGTGTAGTGTGATACATACTAATAATCAAATCAAGCGATGTCCAAGTCGATCTATTTGTTTAAAACGTTAAATATTTTTAATATTGGCATGATAATAACTTATGTAATAACTTAAGACAGAAGGTCCTTCAAGTAGACACTAAATAGATTAACCGACTTGGTATTACATGGATCTCACAACTTTTGACGGTAGAAAGACTGAGCTGCGAGACTTGGGTTTTTTACAGGATGTTTTTGATGGGATAATATTATTTCGACAGAAATCAATTCAAGGTAAATTAATAGCTATTTTCTGAGAACAAAGGTAACGCGTTATGTGGAATTATGAAGGGATTTTGACTCATGTTATTCATGAGGTATACATGAGGGAAACTAAAAGTAGGTACATGACATTCAAAGCTGATCTCAAGACCCTTATAGTTGTTTATAACTTTGATACAGTAGTTAACACATAAGTGTAGAACTAGGGGTATGGGTTCGATTCCTGGTGTGTATTAAAAAAATGGATGGGACAGGTCGTAGTAGCATAGATTACTCAAATCATCATCATTATCAGCCAATTATGTTCTCACAGACACGGGCCACTCGTAAGTGATCAGGCCGTTCACCACGCTGGCCAAATGCGGGTTGGCTCATGTCACATGTCGCCGAAATTTTGATTCTTCGACATGTCGGTTTCCTCACGTTGTTTTTAACCTTTCGAGTAGTGGTGATTTTATATACTACTAGCGGCCCGCCCCGGCTTCGCCCGTGGTACATATGAAAAATAGATGTTGGCCGATTCTCAGACTTACCCGATATGCACAGAAAATTTCATGAGAATCGGTCCACCCGTTTCGGAGGAGTATGCAGACTAACATTGTGACACGAGAATTTTATATATAAGATATTACTAAATAGTTAGTACGTTAGTAGCGGGTTGGGCCATAATTGCTTCAAAAGAAAATCAATCAGACAAACAGATCATGTGAAATGCATCTACCGCCTAATCCTAACATAATAAATAATTACGTTTGAAATGGATATTAAATTTATAAAATTAATTAAATTTAAAGTCGTTCACCATTAAAACAATCGGAATACACATTCTATATTATAAGACATATATTTCGATTGGACATTCATAAAAATATTCATCGATAACATTGTTAAAAGAAGTTATATTTCATAACATCACTTTAATGAAAAGCCAATCTTACTTTACAAAGTCATATATGTTTATAAATAAAAATCTACATACAAATCCGTAATAGGTGAGATATTGAAATAATCGCGTTATATCTAAAAGGATTGGAGAGGAGCAATCCAATTCGATTCGTGGTGGGAATTAATTGGCTCTGCGGGAAAGAAACCCTATAGATTTATTGTGCCGATACACTAAAGTATGTGCAGTATTGCAAGCTATACTATTGATTAATTGCTATGAATTAGATCATAATATGTTAGAGTTTATATGATTGAAATTCATCGAAATTCGTATTTGAAAATGTTTTAATATGAAATATGATGGTTGATTGTTGAAAATTAGATCGTATGACACACAAATCAAGCTTTTATCGCGTTATAAAACCATAAAACATTTGTTGTAATATCTAAGTGAATTTACAATATTTAACTATGTACTACATCTATGAACTAATAATACAATATTAATCGACTTCAAATAAAAGGAAGAGGTTATTAATGCGGCTGGTTTATTTTTTTTTCTTAAAAAATATTCTATTATTACATGTAACAGTTATAAGCAGTATATTACTGTATTGATGATGTCATACTAACTGAACATAGAAGATGCAAGCTTAGATAAAGTCTATCTCTGCAGTGGAAACCAACCTTTAATCCATTCGAAAACAAAGTGAAGTGAAGGTTTTAAATAAATCACTAAATGAATAAAGAGTCACTACTTCCTATGATTGCTTCGTTTCTAAAGCAAATTAATTTAGCGCCGCAGGTTCGTATTAAAAGTTCTTAAATGAAATTAATTATTTCTATTTTATATTCAGTGTACGTTATTCTGCAAGAACACTCTTATCACATATTTTTGCATGCTGTGTTTGCCAGTAAGTGTTTGTTACATTAACCATGTTTGATTATTTTGTGTTTGTAAACTTTTGTTATAAAAATGTAAACAAACGTTGGTAAACCAATAAATAAATAAATAAATAAATCACTGAGGGGCAAAAAATATAGTTTACGACCTTTTCTCAAATATATCCAATAATCTTAGTAAATAACATTAAAATCGGCTCAGCCGTTTCTGAGGAATAACACTGTGACGATATATTTCATTTAAGGATTGAATTAAATGTGTAAATGTGAAGTTTCGATTCCTTATTGGCATCATTTGATGCGAAGAAAGCGTAGAATCAATAAACTGAAGGCATAAAATGGGAAATTATTCTATTTGATGTGTGCATTTTATTCGTTTGCAGTAATGGATATAAATATTCTTACTAGTGTTTACTAATGTAAATTTATAAAAGTGTTTACTATTTAATTTTGAAGAAATTTTCATTATTCACATTTTAAAGGACAGTTGTGTAGTAGCACTAACAATATTCACTTTGAAAAACAATAATTCCGGTTTTAAATAATTTGATTTTTTTTTTATAAATAACTAATTAAAATAAACTCTATCCCATTTATAACATAACCTATAGTGAACACAGGATCCTGAAAAATAGTTAATAACTATATTACGTGCCTGAGACAATCGTATGTATAAGGTATATAAATAATGTATTTATTTATATTCCAATATCATTAACAAGCAATATATTATCTCGAACATTCAATCCAATGTAAACTCCATAACCGCAAGCTTGGTTGCGTCGACTCTTAAATGATTAAATATTTACGACCCAATTCTGTGTGAATCAAACGTAGGTTTACTAAAGGAAATCAACTGAAACCAAATATTGTTTATCGTGGATGTAAAAGAGAATTGATAATTAAAGCTAATAGTGATTTCGTACAAATAAGATAAGGAATTAGAACTTAAAAAATTCTTCTTACATAATGATAAAATATAATAACTATTGAATTAATAATAGCCTAATTAATGAGCTCGAAATTGCTTAAAAGTATCCTGTTAATTTTAAAAATGAAATTCTTAACCTAGGAGAAAACAATTTAATGGATCAAAAACACTTTAATGCGAGCAAAATCTAATTAATTTAGCTTCATGATTTGTTATTGTATAAACTTGCTTGTGTTGAAAACAACAACTCGGAAATTCCTTCAATTTTTAAATAATCTCGTAATTAAAATACAGACGATCCTACAATAAGCATTTATATATTGGCATATTTTTTATAAGGGCACGGTAGTTATTACCTATCCTTCCTCATAGTATGCTTTATTTTTAATCTGTTAAGGGGGCGCATAAAGCAAAATAACCAATCTTCTATTAGATGATACGTGTAATATGCAAGACCAAATCTAAAAAATAAAATATATATCAAACTAGATGATATGTTCAACGATTCTGTTTAATCAAAAACATAAAATATTAAAATTTACTCGATAAAAAAAAATCACCAAGTTAGCTCTAATTTTCACACTTTTACGTTTTCTACTTGACATGGTAATACTTATTATGATTTTTTTTTCATAAACAATTATATTAAAACATTTGCAAGATATTTGTCAGAGCATTTTGTGTAATTACTTTTAGTTTTGGTTTTATCTGCGATAAAACACTTTTGGCGCTCTTTTTTTCTCGAGATAAACGTTTGATTTTGTCACGATAAAAGTGGTTTATCGCAGATAAAACCAAAACTAAAAGTAATTACACAAAATGCTCTGATAAATATCTTGCAAATGTTTTAATATAATTGTTTATGAAAAAAAAATCATAATAAGTATTACCATGTCAAGTAGAAAACGTAAAAGTGTGAAAATTAGAGCTAACTTGGTGATTTTTTTTATCGAGTAAATTTTAATATTTTATGTTTTTGATTAAACAGAATCGTTGAACATATCATCTAGTTTGATATATATTTTATTTTTTAGATTTGGTCTTGCATATTACACGTATCATCTAATAGAAGATTGGTTATTTTGCTTTATGCGCCCCCTTAATTAATTTTGAGCACATATTTATTTCGTAGCAGTAAAAAGAACTCGACTACGGCGTAGGTGAAACATTTTATCGGCTACGTTGTATGTTACACAGCTTCGGCGTCAGTAATTAATTTGATTGGATTGAATGTCGGATACGAACATTGCGGGCACGTAGACAATATAAAATAATAATAATAATAAAACTCTTTATTAGCAGGTAGGCAATATTAAAAATTAACAATTTATGTAATTTATGTTTATGCTACGCCGTAGCATTTTCCGTAGTCGATACAACGTTCTGATTGTGTGCTATATGTCTACGCTGTCGCTTCAAGACCCGATTTCTCCAATAAATGACTCAAATTTGTTCTTTAATTAAAGTTCCTGTTTTATTAAATGGACCGTTAAATCAACTAATGGCAATAAAGGCAAGGAATCTTTGGAATTCGTTTCAAATTATTTCTACTTTACATTGATAATATTATGTTAATTGATATTAATGAATATGTTTTATTATAATTAAAAAAAATCTGAATTCGCATAAAACAAGTCCATATTTATTAGTCTGTTGTTAGATAATTAAATTTTAATTTAGTAGAGTTTTTTATAAGAAAGACTTATAGAAATAAGTTGCATTGTTATCTCCTTTGACTAAATCAAACAAAACCAATAAACAACAAATAAAACCAATTTACTTCAACATCCTTTCAAGCTCGGAATATTTACAAAATATTATTTATACAAAATTATATTAATATTACGAGCGACAAGGCGATTATTACTAAATTCACGTAATTAGGATGCTTCTGAAAATTTCAACAATGCTTAATTAATCGGGTTAAAAATTTAACAATCAATTTAAACTCTAACCCCTGCCAATAGGGTATTAAATTGCGTGTCAACAAAGCGATACTTTGATGGACCTCTATTGTCTCGTACAAGAAAACAGGCGGCTCGATTTTATAAGGACCCTGAGTTATTTATGAACGAAATATGGGACAGTTTTATAGAGCAGTATCTGAAAATGGATCTCTCTGGAATGCATTTTATAACTAAAATTGCTTTTTAGTGTACGGTGGAGCGTTTTGAATAACTGTTTTAAGAATTTACGTTGAAATATGATCTTATAAGTGTCCGTATGAAATTAAACATAAAGTGATATATCAAACGTGAGTTCTATTACATGATGGAATCACCAAAATATCGGTTCAAAAGCTATTTTATTGTATTTTTCGACATGATAATTTTGAACGTCCAATCTACATATTATTATAAAAAATCAGTCCGCCCCGGCTTCGCCCGTGGTACATATTTATTTTTTCTTTCTATAAAAACCATGCTCCAGGCATGCATGCCATGAATATTATAAAAAAATAATTAGGTATCGAAATCGGTCCACCCGTTCACGCGTGATGCCGTGACTAAGGGAAATAGGATTTATTTTTATTAACAAAGATATATTGTAAACAGGACATACTATATACAACCAACTAATGCCTTAAATCACCCAATTTCAAGCACTAAGCTATGAAATATGACGCATGAAAATCATCCCGCCATTTTGAATCACACGCAGCACACATTAGAAATCAAATTGCCAAACCTACACGCGTGTTTACCAGGGTTATATTGCGACGAATTTACATAATTAACCAACCAAAATGTACCTTAATGCGTTGTAATCATCGAGATAGAATGTACTACGTACTATATCTCGATGGTTGTAATCATCGAGATAGAATGTACTAGTTGTAATAGGGTTTGTATTAGTTTGTGAAGTTTTGCCACAGTGAGTGTCAAGTCCCCTGTCAGCTATTAGTCGAATTATGGAAATAAGTGTTTCACAGTAATTTGTGGCAGATCGTATGACCGTTTGAGTTCAAGTGTTGTGTATAATGAGAGAATATCTTTTATTCCACTGTGTCAGATTAGGGTTGATTTTATTAAGTGTAACAGTAACCTTTATTTCAACAATTAGATTAGATTATCTGTGGCCACGATTTCGTTCGCATAAGCAATTTTCCTCGGGTATTACCTATGGTGTGCCCCAGGAATTAGTTTTAGGAGTTTTATATAATAAATCATCTATGATGACTTTTTTTATCCTCCAGTTAAATGTACTCTTAAAATGAGTACAGTCGTTTCTAGGACACATACAAAAAAAGAAAAATATGAAATATCGGTAAACTCGCGAGATAACAGTTGTTTTGAAAAACACCATTAAAATATATCATCTTATAGGTATCAATTTATTGACTTGGCTCAATCATTTCAAATAATAGTTTGTCTAAAATTTAATCATTTGAAAGCATTATATTTAGTTCAAATTATTTATTATCATAACTGCGATTTGTGGTTTGAAATTGATGGCTGAATGACGAGGAAATTTGTTGTAGGTATTTCAGAATTAATTAAATGATAAATAATTTGTTTAGTTTCAACGCTATTTACATTTTATGAAATATATTATTACTAATCACGCTAAATGAATTACTATCATTTACGATAATATGTGTGCTAATAAAAACACAATACTCGAATATAATTCAATTTAGTGACAATTACAAGCATACAGGAAAAGAAAATCTAATCGAGTGTTTTAATGGTTCTTTCTAGCAGGAAAATGCGAACAAAAACGTCACGGCCAGCGCCTTTAAATCAAGCCAAATAAACGCTTAGGCTTTACAATTACTCGATGTAGTGAACGACTTTGATCGACCAATCGTACCATTCTCGTTCATTCATTCTTTCATATGCATTGTCTACTTCATTTAACGATTGGCTGGATATAGTTCCTTGTTCAAATATTGGTTGATAAATTATTTAAAGATTTCATTTCATTTGAGTCTGTTTATTAATATGTTATGTGCAGGTCTTCATTATGACTTAAAAAAGTTTTTCTTCCAGTATGAGAAAATGAGAGAGCTATATTATAGGTCGTCTAGTGCCATCACTTTCCCACCCTGGAAACAATACTGCTCTAATTATTCGCTGCTACATTTGAGAGCAACGTCTGGAGTACCCACTCAAGCATCCGCTTGAACTAAAATAATATTGTTTTTGATTGGAAATTCGAAGTGTAAGTTCGATATTAATTTAGCTAAAAGATTAAAATACACATTTCTGATGTATAAAATTTCTGCGTCTATGTGTGTGTAAAGCTACAATAAGGATGCTAGAAAACCTCCAAAATTAGACAAAAGTTTATTTAATTTAATTAGATAAAAATATTCTAGTTTAATAATACAGTTATTATAAATATCAAATATAATATTGACTAACTAGTTATACCCCGATCTGCTTGCGAATAGTATGATGATATGTGACATTGGTTTATATTCTACTAATTCAGTAAATATCATAATATCTACGTGTAGCCAACATCTTCACAAACGCAGATTATTTTTTCCGATGATAAATACGATGAACGTAACGTATCGTTTGCTTGATAACATACATTTTTTCCACAACCCTGCACCATTCGATTACACGCCGTTTTCCTTATAGTCTCAACTATAAGCTTGAGTATTGCCACAGTAAATGGAATAGGAACGGTAAGGAAACCACCTACAGAACGTTAAAAATGACTCACACAATCGAAGAGACTCGTAAGAAATCGTCGCAGTGTTATCAATAGCAAGTATATTTTTCAAATAGCGCACGAAACGTCTACGAAACGGCTGCAGCGTATTGCATAAAGGTTACAATCAAATGACAAGTTAAAAATTTACAAAACTATAACCCTATTCCTTCAATGGTGCCAAGATATTCGATAGAGAAGGCTTACCTTTACTTGTTTGTATATTTTTACTGTGATATTGTAGTTATAGTTGTAGTTGTAGTGTATTATGCGCTACAAGATAAAGATTTACAAATTAACAACCCTATTGCTTAACTGCAACGCTTTAGTGTGAAAGTAACTATTTTATCGAAAATAGTTGCCGTGCTGTTTGTATATTTTTACTGTGGTATTGCTATAGTCTCAGCATTATGCGCGTCTCAGAGCAACAGTTTGACCGCGCTTTCCACGTCGATAGAAATATGTAAATGTAATAGTGAAATACGCAGCGTTTTCCGATGAAAAACGGCCGGCTGTAAAAAATAATGTTTTCGCTCGACTTGTCTTTTTATTTTCGACCCTGTTTTGTTATGATTTGGTATGGTAATGTATTCAATATTTCGGATCTTTGTTGCTTGATATTTTTTTGGAAGTAAGGTGATTTTGTATTGATTTTTTAGATGTAGTTCCAAATAACTTTGGTTATAGTTATATTCAAAGTTATAAGAAAAGCGTCGTTATACCAAATGCCGAAATGTTATTTAACATTTATCTTCACACGCAATTCCTTAAAAACGAGTACGATATTATTTCTCACAACTAACACTTTCAGTAAGTGTGAATATAGCTAGGATGTCTATAAAATAGCAAAATAAATACGAATTTAAACACACTCCTGTGACAATATAACATTTTCACACGTCATATTTGATATTTCTATTATTTGATAGGTACTGTGATGAATTTGTTTCTTCAGTAAATTAATTTATGCTAGTTTCTGGATAATATTTTTAATCATAACATAGTTAGATCAGGTTGGTAGTAATATTTTATGCATTTTAGACTTCCTTGGAATTGAATGAAGTAAACGAGCCATTTGCCATTTACTACGAATCTTTGTAAAGGGAAAATAGATCATATTATCGTCGCGATATTAAATTATTTTTATTTGAATTGGAATATTCTCGAACTCTATTTAAATGCCAATTTAAAATATTTAATAAACTTTATATAAACATCTTATATTATATAGGTAATTCAAATTAAGTACGATCGTAGAAAATTTAATTTTAAAGTATGATCAAGTATATTATTATTATATTCAACGAAAAAAAAATCGAATCCATAAAGCATTTAAATACTATAAAACTAAATATATTAAAGACGTAGTCTACCTATGTTTTGTTGTATAAATAAAAACATTGTTATTTACTACCAGATGATATTCTTTTTTTGTTTCATAATAATATACATAGGTAGGTATTATAGAACCTTAGGTAATAATTTGGTAAATCGACTTGTAGTTATCAGTTTCAATCTTACGATTTTAGAAAAAAAACGATAAAAAGTTTCTTCTCCTTATTGGTACATTTTAAACGTCCTATATTAAAACTTACTAACCACACCACCCTTTCTCAAACTCAAGTGCTAATTACAAGTAAACACTCTTGTTAAGTTGACAAGTTGGCTCTAGGAATAATTAAAAACAAACTTATCGACCGAGCCGGGTGCAGCGGCTAACTTAATTACATTCATGAGGTAATTGGGTCGGTCTTTGTGTTAATAATGTTTATTACGACATTAGTGAGAGTAAGGACGAAATTTGAACACAGAATGGCGATCCAATTAAGAATAGGATTGATTCAGCGACAATAGCAAATAATTAATAATAACATTTGTATTTTAGTTTAAAGTAAAAGTCAAATAAAAACACACTTATGTAAAATATATTGATAATACAACAAACAGATATGAAAATGTATTGTTTTTATTATTTAAAACTTATAAAATCTATCTATATATATAAAAATGAAACCCGTTTTCCTTGGTCACGGCATCACACGTGAACGAGTGAACCGATTTCGATAATTCTTTTTTTATTATATTCCTTGAAGTACGAGGATGACTCTTATTTAGAGAAAACGTAAATATGTACCACGGGCAAATCGGGGCGGACCGCTAGTACAGATGTACGATTGTACGTACCTATAATATAAATAAAACAGATATGCGTGTGTGCGAGAGTGTTTCAAACAGCTGTGTTTGCAAAATGTAGGGTGCTGAAATCGATAACAGGCTGAGTGGGATTCTATTGAAATAATCGCGAAGAGAATTAAATATATCCACTAGGGAATTGTGGATCAAACACTCAATGTATTTCATATGATTTTTATCACGAAGGAATAATAGGTGATTTGTTTAATCTGACATAAATTAACTATTTTAATTTATATTTTACTAGCGGTCCGCCCCGGCTTCGCCCGTGGTACATATTTCGCAATAAAAAGTAGCCTATGTCCTTTCTCGGGTATCAAAATATATCCATACCAAATTTCATGTAAATTGGTTCAGTAGTTTAGGCGTGATTGAGTAACAGACAGACAGACAGAGTTACTTTCGCATTTATAATATTAGTATGGATTAAAATAGGTACTAGCGTTCCACCTGAGGCTTTGCCCGCTTTTCTAAAACCTAATAAATTATATACTTAAACCTTCCTCTTCAATCTATCTATTAAAAAAACCGCATCAAAATCCGTTGCGTGGTTTTAAAGATAATACTATATAAAATAAAGACACAGAAAACGACTTTATTTTATACTACTCGTATGTAGTTATGATGAATATTTAATTTAAGTCATACATATTTGTAGGGTTATTTTTCTATCAAGCGATTAGGTACCATTATCAGTTACCATAACATTATATTAAAGATGATTTACACTCGCCGAGTTCAAAAACATCCTCAATCACGAACTCCAAATATCACGATAAAACTTCGCACAAAGACAAGATTTACAAAACCAGCATAATATTTTACACTCTAACGGAACTCCAAAGTTCTGGACATTCAAAGGGAATATATAAGGAAGCGAAGTACCAACAAAAACTTATTTGAATATTTTATAAGGATCGCAAGTGCTACGATCTTGGGACGATAAAATTGAATGAAGATAGTGGGAAAGTTTTTTGTTTACCTGATGGAGTGCTCGAGGTGGATTGTAACATTGAGTTACTATGTACAGAGGACACTATTTGTAACACGAGTTAGAGTCAATCGTCCATTTTTTTGTTACATTGATTGGTTTTAATTGATCAGTTTATCTGGGGGCACGGTAGTGCCCCCGCCAAGACGAGCCAAGCGAAACGCACGGGCACTACCTACCTTTTCTCGAAGCGCTTCGACGTTTTTTTGAACCCTCATAACTTGGGTTTGGATTATGCTAGATCAACAAAATTTTCGGGATATATTGTCAATAGCGGACTTATTGAACATATTAAGTTTTAATTACATTAGCTTTTATACTTCAGATTTTATTTATATCTAAAAAACGCTAATTTCGTCACTGACTCACTGATGATCATCAAAATTCTTAAGGTATTTCCTAATGTCCTAGAAAGCTGAAATTTTGTATGTAAGCTAGTATTAGCACACAAACAACAAAAAAATTATAAAACTTGTAACTTTCATCCCCCAACCCCTTAAACTAGGGGATGGGAGTTTGTATGAGACCTGTAATTTTAAATTAAATTTTGATGACGCTAGAGGTCTAATCTAATAATCTAAAACTTGGTTCCCCTAGATATATATATGTATAGGTACTCCTTGTTAAAAAAAAAAAAATAAAAATTTAATCGACATAATATATTGAGACATATACTTCAGATCAGATCATATAAATATGAATGAATAGAAGTGTTGCGAACGTCTCCTGCCTCTTACGTCCACACAGTAGCTAAAAATAAAAATAAAATTTGTTACAAACAACTTACAAAAAGAAATGAAATCCCACCAAAAACATTTTCATGTAAAATGTTGCCAAGACGAGCCCATATGACTCGCACTGTCAAAAAGTTATCAGATCTCATGTAGGGCCAAGCTTCTAACACTACACGCCCTAACTCTACAAGGCCTAACTTCACAAACTCTACACCTTAGTCAAAATATGTGGCTTGGCCGTTCGTTACTACAAAAACTATTGTATAAGACAAAAGTAATGAACAGTGAATTAATTTTTCACCTTACGCCGATGTGAATGTAGCGAAATGGCCAAGCCACATATTTTGACTAAGGTGTAGAGTTTGTGAAGTTAGGCCTTGTAGAGTTAGGGCGTGTAGTGTTAGAAGCTTGGCTCTACATGAGATCTGATAACTTTTTGACAGTGCGAGTCATATGGGCTCGTCTTGGCAACATTTTACATGAAAATGTTTTTGGTGGGATTCATATTTTTTAATAAGATAAACAATATTTATTTGTTACATTGATTGGTTTGAATTTATAAGTAATAAGAGGCAGAATATCTACAAAGTGTATGACTCACTAGCCGCCCCGCGCCGCCGCGCTTGTCGCACAAATTTTGTTCGTGGTGTCCTCTCTATACGTAGTAATAATACCTCAATGGATTGTAAATGGATTTTTTGTAAGTGCCCCCTTTGTTTTGCTTTTCGATGGAAGAAATATGATGCGTTCGGTAGTTGTTTAGTTTTGTTTATTGATATTTGTGAAGGCTTCATAGATTGAGCAGCCTCGCGAAGCAATTGCTGTGCTAACGCTTGGTCGGCGTTTGAAGTTTCGTTTTCATAGCAGAATATAATAAAGTATTAACAACAAGGTTTTATCTACATCCGTTTATAGTTGGATTATTTAGTTGTGAATTGTAACAAAGAGAAAAAAAGACGTGTGACACTGCCGCGATAAAGCTATTGCATAGCATGCCTTCAAGCCACACCTCCGTGTCCGTCGGAATGGGGAGCGTGAGGTTTTTCGTAACGGAATTTCTCGATTCGGTCCCCGCGCTCAAGGCCCGCGATAGAAGCTATGCAATAACTTAAAAGAGATTTTCGTAACTCTCTTTCTAGTACAGCACGAATTTATGATCACCTTTATAGTAGGAACTATTTATTATAATTATCGAGTGTATTGTCCTCCTGTCCATCCTATTCCTATAAATATTAAAACAAACTACGTTATTCACTTGATATTTAACACTAACACAATAAAATGAAATTTAAATTTAACAACACAAATATATAAATGAACAAAAACGTTTAAAAGTTTTGTAATTACAAAATTTTACAATCTATTTATTCTAAATCTAAATGAATAAACTTAGTCTAAGTTGAATGGAGGCTTTGAAACCTAAAACTGTGCCTAATAAGGCGTGAAGTTATTGTAAAATAAACAAAATTAAATATTCTAAGCGGCTCTACCGATTTTGTTAATTGAACGTGAATAATTTATTGACTTAAAAAAAATTATATCAAACTTGTATTAATAACGTAAAACGCGAATTTATTTAACAGGTTTTGCCATTTTATAAAACAACTAGCTGTGCCCCGCAGTTTTACCCGCTCCTGTGGTTGTTAGCGTGATGATATATTATATTATAATTATAAATGGACTATCAACGCTGAAATAATTTTTCAAATTGGCTAGTAGTTCCAAAGATTAGCGCGTTCTAACAAACAAACTCTTCAGCTTTAAAATGTTAGTGTAGATTATAATTATTTTGAATACAAACTCAATCGTTTATTAATTCTACTTATGTACCTAAGTTTTAAATGGTTGTTTAAATAACATGATTGCTTTTCGTTTTATTTACTTACAAATTTTATTAAGCATTTGTTTTATTAGATATCATTATCATGCTTATAAAATGATAATATTTCTAACAAAAAAGATCATGACAAAAGAATGACAAATATTTTCCTCTTTCTATTTTCAGGGCTTTATATTTTGATTAATAAAGTTACAAATTTTAACGCATGTTCACAAAAACAAAGGACGTTCTGAATTCTCCGTTTATTCAATAAATGTGTGGGTTGCAACTGTTTTTCGTAATTTCTTTTATAGGAAATTGTTGGTCCCATTTTAGAATAGGAAGTGGTACCTTAGTCTCAATAGATGACCTTTATTGAAGAAAAGATTTATTAAGATGATTCAGTATCAGTGTTTGAAATTATCGATTTAATCTTATGTAGGTAGTTTAAATACATACATTGATCAACTGTTGTAGTGTACACAAGCTAAATTATTAGTTTAACACTAAATACATAGCAAATATTTCAATATTTCAAACAATTTATATATTTACTAGATTTCCGCCCGCGGCTTCGCCCGCGTTTGCAAAGGAAAACCCGCATAGTTCCCGTTGCCGTGGGATTTCCGGGATAAAAACTATCCTATGTGTTAATCCAAGTTACCCTCTATATGTGTGCTAAATTTCATTGTAATCGGTTCAGTAGTTTTTACGTGAAAGAGTAACAAACATCCATACATCCATACATCCTTACAAACTTTCGCCTTTATAATATATATTAGATATTCAATCATAATATTACATTAGATCTTAAACTAATTTATGATTGGAACACTCCTTAGCAAATAAATGCATGTGTCAGGAGGTTCCGCTCTTCCTAATAATTTGATCACGCTCTATAACTTGCACCAAACAATAGTGAATCCTTAAACACATCAAACGTCGAACTTATTTGAGTGAGCGGTCAGAAAGGGATTAGAACTTTACAAGACCATAATAAATTATGAGTTTTCGTTTGAAACCCTCGGAACTGGGAAGATCAATCAGATTCCCCTTGAAAATTAATATTTGGAACACGTGTGCGCTTAAACGAAACGTGACATGTTGAAATTCAATTATAGATTGAGGAGAATGCGACAATTTGGATCTTTTTTGGGATACGCGTGGGGGAATCCTATCCTTCTAATGTTATAAATGCGAATTTGTGAGGATGGATATTGTATGTTTTTACTGCTTCGTGAAACGGTGTTAAAAACGTGTACTTCACAAATTTGAAGAAAGAAAACTAAGCTAGTTTATTTCAACATACATACATAAATTTAAAACAACAGAAAAAAAATTCCTATGTAACACATTTTGGCATTTGGAGTGGTAAAGTGACTCAGATAGAATAATAATGTAGCTTTTTTCTACTTACTAATGAAAAAATATTTTAAATCGTTTCAGTAGATTAGCCTATTCAGCAAATAAAAATGTTTCTCCCTCAATACTATTGAATACCTATTAAAAAAACTAAGATTTAACATCCTAACAACATTTCGATCATTTTGTACTTTAATTCAAAACATTAGACCCTGAAAGGGAAATTTGAAAACAAACATTAGTCAAACAAAAGTTACAAATGCCATTTAACTTCACCTCTATCAAACTAACTTTACTCCAATAAATAAACACTAATCTGACCAACCATAATTGAAATCTAAAAACTTTTGCACCTTTTTTTGGCTCGTAAAAATCTGTCATCCTATTAAATGTGGCTTGTTTCCGAACGTTTTCATTTATCATAAATCATCGACATGATCGATGACATAGGTAACCGTTCGGTAATTTAGATGACTTATTTTTGTGAGATTAGAATATATCGTTTTTATTTGTGCCTTTTTTCAAGTTGACTTCATATGAGTAAAGGCACTTTGGTAAAGCGTAAGAAAAATAAAACACAAAAAACATCGCAAGCAGATGGAGATAAAATATTGCCATATGCTATTTTTTAATAGTTTCGAATGAATTATTTTTTTTCTATTTTGCGACTGATCGTAATCGATATCATAATATTCACTATGCAAATAATAATCATCAACACAAGTCTATTCTATTCGCAGTCCAGAGACACAAGCCAGATAATATTATTAGAGTTTAAATAACAAATCATTTACCTGGCCAACAATGGCAAAAATAATATACTTAAATATTTAAAATTGCACTAGGCGATTCATAAAAAAAATAGATGCTATTTTCGTGAGTTTGGTAATGTATATTCAAAATATCGTCCTTCCAACCATACTAGAGCCCACAATAAAAGTCCCAGCTTCATTCATGTCTGTACCCGCGCACCCACGGAACCATAAAAACTATATTGTTAAGCGAGTTCCATAACTCACAAAATACACATTTTAATCCCGCGTGCGACGTTTTGAGGACAATCGCATGTAACAATACATTTTTACAATGTACGTAGCGAATGTTTAATTTTGAGCCTGAATGCACATGTTATTTGTATGAAAAATATCTCATCTACGTGACCTGATAATTTGTCGCGAATGTACGAATAAGGGACTTATTTATATAGTAGTATACCGTCTATGCTATATTTTATATGTATAAAAAGAAACCTATTACGATTCCGTAGACAGCTACGCCGCGTAGCGATTCGTAGCATTACTACGAAGAAATGCTACATAGAACTTAATATATACAAAGAACCTTTTTAATACACAATTTAAATAATACAGAAATAGACTTTATTATAGTTTTTAACATACATAAGACATGCCGAAATTTTTTTACTTATCGATATCTATATGGCCACTTTTAATCACTAAAAATAAAATTATCAACTACTGCCTCAAACGTTCGCCAAAATTTAATCAGAATAGATAACTTACTCTATTGAATACATAATGAAATAACTTACACACTCTGCTACTAAATTCATCATATTATTAACAACGTCACAATGTATTCAATTTCAATTCAGTTGAAATGTCAAACAGTAATTTTAATCCATCTCATCAAAAATTAAAACACACATGTACACTGTCGTAACAAATCATCCATTATTTGATATTCATTAATTCTTTACTATTTAAAATTTGCTTAGCTAATCCATACTATCCATACTAATATTATAAATGCGAAAGTAACTCTGTCTGTCTGTCTGTTACTCAATCACGCCTTAACTACTGAACCAATTTGCATGAAATTTGGTATAAAGATATTTTGATACCCGAGAAAGGACATAGGCTACTTTTTATCCCGGAAAAATGACGCAATCCCGAAAATCCCAGGGGAACGGGAACTATGCGGTTTTTTCTTTGACTGCGCGGACGAAGCCGCGGGTGGAAAGCTAGTAATAAATATGTTGACTATACAAATTTACTATATTACTAGCTAAAATTGTTCCCGGCAAAAATTGTTCTGTCTTTCTCTTATCAATTAGGGCTATGAAAAATAGACGCTCTACCCGGACAAAGCGGTTCGGATCGTCATTCTTTATTCGAACCGCTAGGGACTGGAACATGCTTCCTGCATCTGTGTTCCCCGATGAGTACAATGTGGAGGTCTTCAAGAGGAGAGTGAACAGGTACATTCTAGGGCAGCGCGCTCCATCTTAGGCCACATCTCAGCTTACCATCAGGCGAGATCGTGGCCAAGCGCTCCCCTATTGTACTGTAAAAAAAAAAAAAACGTCCTATTCTCAGACCTACCGGATATGCACATAAAATTTCATGAGTACCAGTCAAGCCATTTCTGAGAAGTTTAACTTCAAACACTGCGACATGATAATTTTATAAAGTAGATTGTTACATATTATATTTGCGATAGTGAAGGCTGTGTCTCAAATCTATAATAATATTATAAAGTTGAAGAGTTTGTTTGTTTGAACGCGCTAATCTCAGGAACTGATGGTCCGATTTGAAAAATTCTTTCGGTGTTAGATAGCCCATTTATCGAGGAAGGCTATTAAAATATATATTATTACTATATTATTACGCTAAAAACAACAGGAGTGGAGCACTGCGGGTAAAACCGCAGGGCACAGCTAGTAGCAAATAAAATACTTGTTAACTACAGGACAAACTGGGTGCATACTGCCTATCTCGTCTAACAACTTACTATCTGAATCGTACTACATTCACATTTATAATTTAGCCAACATTAAAACATCGTTATCTAAAATCAAATTACATAAACGTTGGCACTATTAATTATTATAACCAATCAAAACTTTCCACTAAATTTCAAACGAAAACCCAATGAAAGCTTAAAACCGAAAACATAACTAAATTTTTGACTTCGCAACTCCGACCCATGTCCTTGTTGCTTCATTTCACAATTCCCAAAACCTATTTGTATGAATGAAAAGGGTTTGTATGGAAATTACTGTACTCGTATTTTAATGGAGTATTTTATATTTTAATACTTCAATTTGTTGCTTGAATGAATCTGTGTAATATCGTTTTTTGGGCTATTCAAATTTGTTTAGAATTACCAAGCTTGTGTTAGGGACTTAGATTTTAAAAGGCCGATAAAATCAATACGATTTTACGAATAAATTTTGTTTTCTTATATTTTAAGTGTCATTCAGGCAGGTAAATAATATTTTTATGAAAATAGTCTATTTGTGTAGGTTTACATACAACATCCTACTCTTTTCCAATGCAGCTTGCCTTTGCATTGAAGTTGTCTGGAAGAAATCCCTAACAAGCGATTTAAAACGCCTTCAGAACCTTTTAA
Organism: Colias philodice; assembly: GCF_061535455.1. Taxonomy (NCBI): domain Eukaryota; kingdom Metazoa; phylum Arthropoda; class Insecta; order Lepidoptera; family Pieridae; genus Colias; species Colias philodice. The sequence goes on from NC_143088.1 coordinate 12,537,147, forward strand.
CGATGTATTTTCATGTTACACATATTTATATATTTTTGTACATTAACGGATTTTCATTATTGCAATATTATCAATCGAAGTTTCACCCTGCTTAATCTTTTCTGTTTTACTTATAATAATTACATTCCTACGTACATAATAGTAGGTCTCAAAGAAATTCGCTCAAAAATGGCTGCACTGGGATTAAAAATCGGGTACAATTCTCGAACGTTCTTATAAGCACTTGACCGATTTAACTCTAGAGCGAGATGATTCATTGATTTCGAATCTCTCATATTTTACACCGTATTTCCAATCTCGAGTCCACTTTGATTGATTGCAAATTCTTCTATTCACAAGCGAAGATGACAATGGTTTTGGCATAGCTATAAATGGTAAGTATCTTTGTTTGTTAATTTTGTATTTCTTGAGTATTTACAGCGTATTTTAACGTGATTAGAAAAACTTAATTCGAATAGAAATGTATTTTAATTCTACCAACGTTAATGTATTTATTCATGACTAGATTTTCGCTTTTCGTGCGATAACTGTATACATTTCAATCCTCGATGCTATCTGCCTAAAATTTTATCAAAATTGATTCGTAACAGACGGACGGAGTTAAAGTTAAATTTCCAATTTATAATACGATATATTATGTTTAAAGTGAATATGTATAGAAATAATTATTTTTCAGATTTTTCTGGCTTCGAAAAAATTACAGTTAGTTTATTATCTGTGTGTATGCTTAGATCTTTGAGACTAAGTACTCAACGGATATTGATGCATTTTTTAATAGATATAGTGATGTAGAAATTAAAGATTTAAACGCGATTTATTAATTATATCTATTATTTTCCCGACGTTTCGGACACTTTGCAGCGAGCGTGATCACGTCAGTCTCCCCGTATATAATGAATAAATCGCGTTTAAAATCCGTTAAAATGTTTAATTTCTAAATGTATAATACTAGCGTAAAATCAAACAATAGAAAAATATACTAGATATTATAGTGATTCAAGAGGAAGGTTTTAGTAGGTTGGTATGATTTATTAAGCTTTCCGTCCGTGGCTTCGCCCGCTTTGTCTAAAACAAAGCGGGCGAAGCCACGGACGGAAAGCTAGTCTATACGTTATACAAATGCTCGAGCTTCAATTTTATCGACATAACAAAATACAGTACAACGCACAAACAGTAGTGTACATTGTCATCACACAATACATTCTTGTTCATAAGAATAGTAAGCTCTGTGGTAAGAATTGTTTACCTGTTCAATGTCTTTTCACGTCTACAATACACGTTCTTATCTTATTATTTTCTGAGAATTCCCTTGTATTCTTATTTTATAGTGTAATGCACTTAGTAACTGTAAGTGTAGCTGTTTATTTTGAACGCTGGTTGTATACGTGAGATCTTTATGTAAAATCTGATTGCCGTAGGTACGCTAACATAAAGTTGAAATAAAGAAAAACACTTCTGCTTTAGTTTAAAAAATCGTGCTTATATACAAATTCGAAAAAAATACGATACATATTTTCGGATTATATTTATATGATACTAGATTCCGCCCGCGGCTTCGCCCGCGTGGTGTTTTTTCGAAATAAAAGGTAGCTTATTTACTTTCTCAGGGTGAAAAGATTGTCTGTGCCAATTATTTCATCAAATTCGGTTGAGAGGTTTAAGCGAGAAAGCGTAACAGACAGACAGACAGACTGAGTTACTTTCGCATTTATAATATTAGTAGGGAAGTAGGGATGAGTCTATGCCCCAATATTGTAACAAAAATATAACTTACTATTAAAATTATTGTTATGTGTGTAGTATTTTGTTTTTATTACACAGCCAATTATGGTAATACTGTGGCCAATTGATGGTAAGACCTTTTGTTATTATGGGTAAATCTCTGTGTACATTTTATTATTCTAATATTACACTCGAATTCGTATATTAAAACAACTAATAAATAAAAACATGATTCCCAGAAATAACAAAGGAGAACCCATCTCTAGGAGGAAATGACAATAATCCTATGAAATACAATTGCTTCCTGTTTCCTCTATGAAATAAATGGGAAACAAGCGTCATTTTAATACAAAAATTCATTCTGGTAGTTGTTACTTCTATTCTTCTATCTTATTTGTTTTAAAAAGAATATATGTAATAGATTACAATTCGTAGGTTACGTATAATTGTTATAGCATTTTTTGTGTATATTGGGATTAACTACATTAATAAATTGAGTTGTTAATATTATATAAATAGTTTAAAAGTAAAAAACTTTTTTTTTATTTTAATTGCACGTAAGTTTTTATCTCTATAAAAGTGATACTATATATAGGTAGATATAAGATAGAAACTATATAGTCCCTTAGACACATAAAACTGAAGGAATAGAATAAATTCGATTGCTCTGGCGGGTCACGAGTGGCTGAGTTGGTCAGGCATCCGCCCCGGAATGGCGCGAAAGGATTTCGAGTTCGAGTCCCGCCTCGTGATCGATTTTTTCTATTCTTTATTTATATATATATTTCAAAAGCCTAAATGTGTGAATTTTTGAATGTAATTAAGTCTTCTAATATTTGAATCCCCATTTTTCACACCCTATACCTATAGGTATTAACATTATTATTTGGTAATAACTCAGGCCCCGGAACCACAGACACAATAGAAAATATTCTATTAGATGTCGTGGACCGATCGGGCCGCTTGGGGCTCAATGGGATAATAATGTTATATAATCAACACAGAAATACACCTTATCTATTCAATCATGATTTATTTAAACAATAATTCAATTCAATTCCTTCTATAAAACTAAATTTCCCAAGCAAAATTCACCATGAAATTAGTGTAACGGGACGATTCCACATCCAGCCTGCATGCTGAATATTTATAAAGCTATATAATATGGATCTGGCTTCGGACATTGGTGTAGACAGGGGCTAGGAAAGTAGCGTATTATACTTAACAAGCTGTTTGTTCCGGCTGTGCCCGGTTTAAAGGGAAAATGTTAATAGCTGTCTGTTTGCCAACCTTTGCCCAGGTTGAAAGAAATATAGCCTACTAGTGGTCTGCCCCGGCTTCGCCCGTGGTACATATTTAGTATTCTATGTCCTTCTCCTGGCTCTAAACTACCTCCCTGCCAATTTTCAGCTAAATCGGTTCAGCCGTTCTTGAGTTATAAGTGGAGTAACTAACACGACTTTCTTTTATATATTATGTTAGTAGATTTTGGGTGGTAATGATACTTTATTAAAAAATTTTCGCCAGCCCACGTATAGTAGTCAAAGGAAAGCCTGCATCATTCTCGTTCCCATGGGACTTCGTCAATAAAATCTAGCCAATGTAAAAGTCAGGTCTCAAAAAAAATTTTATGAAAATCAGTTCAGTGATTTAGGCGTGAAGAAGAGACAGACAGATTGACCGACATAAAGACAGACAGAATTACTTTCGCATTAATAATATTAGTTGGACTACTTGTGAAATAATTTTAAAATTATTGCTAGTTCTTTAACAATCTCCAAACAAACTCACAAAAAAATGTGAAACACTTATACAATTCCGTATTGATAAATTTACTTTGAACGGTAACTAAAATTTACGTACCACTATTACCGCTTATTTCGGAGCCAATTTTATTTAAAGTAGGCTAATTTACATGTTTAGTGCTTGTTATGAGCTTCCACATTTTTTATTTATGAGTTCATAGTATTATGGTTTTCATAATAACTTTGCGAAAGTTTTACTTAATTATATTATAGTTACCGCACATTATAGAGTAATTTTCTCTTAAAATTACTTAGTAACAACTTATTTAAACATGCTTTTTAGACAGATATAAATCGAACTGTGTACACTAAGCAAGGATCAGTGACAATAATTTCATGAATTTATTAATCCATACTAATATTATAAATGCGAAAGTAACTCTGTCTGTCTGTCTGTTACTCAATCACGCCTTAACTACTGAACCAATTTGCATGAAATTTGGTATAGAGATATTTTGATACCTGAGAAAGGACATAGGCTACCTTTTATTGCTAAATATGTACCACGGGCGAAGCCGGGGCGGACCACTAGTCAACAATAATTGTATACTAATATTATAAAGCTGAAGAGTTTGTGAACTACTGGTCTGACTTGAAAATTTCTTTCGTTGTTAGATAGTCCATTTATTGCGGTAGGCTGTATTATATCATCACGCTAAGACCAACAGGAGCGGAGCAATGCGGGTGAAACCGCGGAGCACAGCTAGTAAACAATAAATACAATAATTGTTAATTTCTCTAACAATATTTATCTCTACTAAACTGCAGTTAAACCATGACATATTCACATTTATAACCACAGAATAAAGATTATAAATCTCAACACTCCAAAAACAAATGGGTCAACGTTGACACATGACGTCATGACATGGGTAGGGAAGAATGGCTAAGCAAAGATTTCGCGATTACATACATTCCGGAAGGTGAAAGTTTATAATAGCTATTGTTCTTTGTGGTGGTCTTAAATAGGGTTTGGTTTAGGTGACTGAAGGGAATTGTGTTTGATAGGAAAGAGGGAGAATAACATGACTACATATTATTTAGATGTGCTATTTATTAAATAGGTTTGAAGTCGGTGCCAAGCACTAAGTACTTAGTATTAAGCCCGTGCACCGACATCAAACCTATTTAGTAAAACCACCATCTAAATAATATGTAGTAATTAATAATATCAAATCTTTATTCTTTACTTTTCCGTTTTTGAAGTCGGTTGTTTTTAACGTAGTTTTTATTATATTTCATAATTATTTAATACTGACTAAAATCAAATATTGTAACATAAAAATCGAGTTTATTTGCCACAAAAATACACAGACAACGGGTTACACAAAATTTGTCCCTACATAAACTTTTATACTAAACTAGCTGCACCTCGCGGTTTCTCCCGCGTAGCTCCGCTCCTGTTAGTTTTAGCATGATGATATATAGCCTATAGCGTTTCTCGATAAATAGGCTATCTAATACTGAAAGAATTTTTCAAATCGGAGAAGTAGTTTCTGAGATTAGCGCGTTCAAACAAACAAACTCTTCAGCCTTATAATATTAGCATAGATAAATCCTAATATTAATATCGTGAGAATAGTAGCATAATACATGATCAGTTTACGATCGAAGAACATACATACATACAAAGTTTCCTACAAATACGAGAAACTTCCCATTGCGACTTGTTATAACTTTCTACCTATAAAATTCTTGTAACAGCATAAATTTTATCTGAGCAACTTATAAGATCCTACATCGTTTAAACTTCGCGACTTTCAAAGAGATGTTCGTTTTAATTGTGCTACTATTCGCTTGAATGATTACGTGATTCTATCTTTGCTTATTTTACGCTAAATTATAAATTTTATTATAAATTTAAATATTCAGAAAGATAGAAATACACCAATACACGCAACATATTATAATAACGATAGAAAAAACTACATATTAATAAAAAAAGAGGCGTGCCGAGCATACGTGTCAGAAGCGAAACTTCTTTCGCAAGATTCAAAGATAAGCAATTCAAAACCAAAATCGTCGCCTTACTTCATGACGTGACGGTATTGCCATGTCGTGACCTTGAAATTTTACTCTCAACGCGCCTAAAAAAGTTTCACATCAATAAATGTAATAAATGTTCATCTATAATATAAAAATGAATCCCAAAATGTGTTGGTAAGCGCATAACTTGAGAACGGCTGAACCGATTTCGTTAATTCTTTTTTTATAATATTCCTTGAAGTATGAGAATGGTTCTTATGTAGAGAAAACGTAAATATGTACCACGGGCGAAGCCGGGGCGGACCGCTAGTATTTTAATAAATAAAGAAAAAAGATAGATAATAATGAATGACATTAACGCATATTATTACTTGTTTGACTTTAGAGTTAATACTATTAATACTTGTAATGTTGTAATTTTACATTAAATTGCGAATTCTAACAAAATACATTAGTTTTGTTATCTTCTAATGAGTAGAAACCTTCTAATTAATTCATTTACATTACTCAGGTCTCTAATTACTACATGCTTAATTAGTACTCTTGTAAGAAGGGCCAATTTAGACTTGATACAGTACGCGTGGCGAGAGTTTGGCTTTGACCTTCGGGTGGAGGGGATTACTGCGCAACGCACACAATACTTTTCCCCGCCTCGCACCCCGCTAATTGCTTTTCAATTGTTAATTGTTGATACCCAATTTCTGATTTCTGCGCAATAACGGTCAAAGCCAAACTCTCGCCGCGCGATCTGCACAAATTTCATTGTTATCTTTAAAATGGAAATACAGAAAATGTTTTAAAATTATCTTAAAGGTGATATATTTTTTGTGGAACTTAACTCACTACTATAATTTGTTTTATTGTTTTCAATTGTCAAAAAAATGTTTTATAAATGGTAATTTTCGAGATGCTGTGCAGTACAAAATATAATGTAAGAAGTGAGTAATTATCATTTTACTAAATAAACGATTTGTTTGTGCAAACAAATCTTCAATCAGCTTTCTGGTATCACTTTGCCTTTCCTTGAAGCGGCGTAGTTTCTACTAGTTTATCTGTAACATATTAAATAACTAACAACCCTAACATTAAACCAACTTGTCAATGAGCATAATAACTGTCACCATACCATCCATCTCTGCCAATTAACGCACGACGCATTTGACACGCGTGCGTCCGCGTCGACCGCTCAACGTGGAATGACGTCACTCATAAATTAGCGGTAGAAAATTGTAATTATACCCGCAACAATTTAGAACATCAGTATAACGAATGCCCGCTGCAGCTATGACAAACGATGAAACCGATATTGCTAATGTGCGTGATTAATCTCCTGAGCTTGGCGTCTCGTTGAATTAATTTTGTTGTTTTGAAACGACTGCTCACTTCAATGATGGATAGGGTGGAAGTTTGAATGTTTTTTTAGTAGATATAATTTTGGCTTATCTATACGTCTTAGTATTATAAAGCTGAAGAGTTTGTTTGTTTGAACGCGCTAATCTCAGGAACTACCTCTGCCATTTGAAAAATTCATTCGATGTTAGATAGCCCATTTATTGTATATATCATTACGCTAAGACCAACAGGAGCGAAGCCACGTGGGTGAAACCACGAAGTGCAGCTAGTTGTTACGAAGTTGTTGATGTATCTTCTATGTATTTTATCTCTGCTGAGCAATAAGCGAGATACTATTTTTTTACCGTCTAGACATGTAACATCTTGGTTCTGCCCGTGACCACGCTGTAAAATGTTCAAAATAGAATTTGGATATGGTTGGAAATCACATTTTCAATCCCATACCAAGTGTCTAATTTGTAAATATATTAAGCTTTATTTTAAGCCTCTATTAAGTTTGAAAAACAAATTACTAGTCTTTACTTACATTCAAGATTTGAGTACACAAATACAAATAATGGTGAGGACGAAAGTATCCAGCAAATAAATATCACCTCTTTATAAAGGAAAGTGCCTTAAATTCCAGAATTTGGGCCAAACTCAGGTAGCATTATACAAAATTATGGAGGTGGAAGAATTTGAGCTTTTGGGATTATAGCCTTTAATATATGCCCAGAGAGGCAATGTTACGTAATGCCTAGAATTTAGATTCAGGATAGATATCCTGGACGATTATTTACACCTACTTTTGTGTTTTAAAGGAGAGCTTAAAGAGGACAGTGGTTAGAAGGAATATAAAATAATTAAGTCTGAAGATGGTTTTGAAATAAAATTCAAGTTAAAATACTATTAAGTATATTTTTAAACTGTAAAGGCTGTGTATAAATAAATTGAAAAAAAAATTCCATTATAGAACTTTTATATATTACTAGCGGTCCGCCCCGGCTTCGCCCGTGGTACATATGAAAAATAGATGTTGGCCGATTCTCAGACTTACCCGATATGCACAGAAAATTTCATGAGAATCGGTCCACCCGTTTCGGAGGAGTATGCAGACTAACATTGTGACACGAGAACTTTATATATATAAGATTATGTTTAGTGGAGAATAAATTCAGTGAAAACAAATATGGGAGTTAAAATTGTTAAAAATAAAATCATCGTTAATCATTTTTATGTTTCGTTTTTGCCATTTTTTTATTGTTTATCACTTTGCATTTGCATTTCACCAAAAATACATACATCGAAAATATATGAGTTGGTAAGTACATTCGGTACCAAATTCTACGTTATAAATACTAAACCGGTAAAATCGAAGTCACGGGATCGCCTAAGCCGCAATTTAGGAAATTTATTCCACTGATTAGGAACATTGGTGAAATATATTTTATTTTTATTACTTATTTAGACCCGTAGCGGCACTTAAGAGACCGTTTATGGGGTCGTTTTGGTTCCATGATGTTAATAATTTATAATTAAAATTCGACAGCGGTTTATAAGGGATATTATGTTTTATGGATGTAGGATTTGTTGATGTGTGTGCAGGTTTTAAAGGTTGTCGAAAATATACAGGAGATATGATCACGTCATCAATTTTCCCGTGACCGTGAAATAATGGGTAAATAACATGGTACGCACTACGCAGGTATTTTTAATTTTTATTATACTTACGACTTCAAAGTAACATTGATATTTTAAGATTTTATTCATAAATATATTATTTACTATTTATGCTCAGCCCTGTAAGGTTATCTGGCCAAAATGTTGTCGGGCACAAGACTTTAAATCATCGTGTATTCTTTAGTGTCTTAATAAAATATTTAAATCCTTTAAAACGTCTTTAATTTCGAAATCACATAAAATATCACGTCTTTCAGCAAAAAGCAGGACATTCCAGAAAAGTAAATTGCATAATAACACGATTACCGCCTATCCGGAGTCTAATAGTGCAAACGTTCGACGTTGATTACAGACGGAAAATTTGTTTTTAATTAGCGCGCACAGAGCACTCGGCACACAGAGATTTACTAGTTTACTAGATAAATGTTTGCTGTAGATTCTATGCAGGTTTAGGTTTAATTTACGATGCAATTGTGTAATGTTTCATGTAGGAAATACATTAAGAGATAAAGTTTAAATGAACCTTGTCTTTAATAATATCTAGTAACATGTTCTAAATCTATCGACACCACTTTAATAAAGCTTTAATAGTTATTTACGTTCAATACAAATTGAATAAAGTATTATTTCTAGGTTTTTAAACAGAAATTGAACACAATTTTACACAAATACGATTATAAAACACAATTGCACCATCAATCTCCAACACTTCAATCAACGAATCCAAACAATTACATTCATTTCCTCCAACTCATTCATCTCACCAACAATACACCACAATACGAAACTACTCAAACCTTTTAATTCAACACCCAACAAATGAGCCGAGCCCGAAACTTGCGTCTATCGCAAAGCCTATTAAAACTTGTAACAAAACCGGTCAAACACTCAAACTTAACCATTTATTGAAGTGAGCTTCTTTAGGCGCGTTGATAGTAAAATTTCAAGGTCGCGTCATGGCAATACCGTCACGTCATGTAGAATGACGACGATTTTGGTACCTTTGAATCTTTCCAAAGTTTCACTTCTGATACGTGGGCACACACGCTCTTTTTATTCAATTAGATTTATTTTAGAAGCACTTGAATCGTGATATTATATTTTTACCATTACCACCGATTCAGAAAGGATTTTGTACAGAGAAACACCGTACAGAACCTACGTGGTTGCTCTTTTAAAATCATGTTAATATTACGTTTTAATCTCGCTTAATAAAAGCTACATTATATAACATAACTAGCTGTTGCAAGATAAATTTTCACGGTACAAACTTTCATCCCCTATTTTATGCCCTTAGATGTAGAATTGATCAAAATCCTTTCAAATTACAGCCCGATCCGTTCAGTGGTTTGGCGCTGTGCGTTGATAGATCACTATATCAGTCAGTCACCTATGAGTCATATATAATCAGAAGAAGAAGAAGATGATGCCAAAGAACTGTCCTATGGTTCTTACGCGACATTCCATGGACTTTCATCTTCCATATTAAATATAATATAAATGAATACTCTATTGATAAGTGCTCTGTGGATTGGAAGAATTAGTTGCGATTACACAGTTATGTCATTTGTGACGTCATTGGTGCGTGAAATGTGCCTCCGGGATTAATAATTAAATCGTTTTGTAGATTTTCGGAGGATGTTCTAATTTATTCGAGACGTGATATCTCGTGTTAATGTTTGATAAGACATGATTATTGTGTGATTAAAGAAACTGTGTCTAGATTAGATTCTAGAGGAATGAAAAGTTTGTATATTTTTTATTTGTTTTTCAATGAAATTGTTCCATATAAAACCAATCTAAAATGTAAAATGTATGATTGATGTATATCTAAAAATAATTTAAAAAAAATATTTTAATTTAATTAAAAATATCCCACTGGCACTGCCACCGTCATACAGTCAATAAAAAAATTATTCATCATAAATTTATCATAATCTGTATATTTTTAGGTATAAATCATATAAAAACCCACACACGGCCTGTGTGATTTAGTGTGATGTGATTATGTTGAAAATAATGTGTATGAATAATACAATTTACACTTTAAAGAAAATTAAAGAAATACATTTAAAAAAGCCATTGAATATGTTCATTAACAACACAATACCACCCAAAAAAATTGAGCTGTACTTCCCAAAAACAACTTTTTACAAATACAAGGTCCATACAATACGGTCATCAAAGTCCATACATTTAACGCAGGTGTTAAAGTCATTGTTGTAAATTCGTTGACAACACTTGATTAATAATTGGAGTAAGTCGATAATGAACAACAAAACTTGTCGAAGTTTCTGCGCTCGCTGATAATTGAATTTCAGTAACTGTTCGTTAAACCGGTTTCATTAATTGTCGAAATAAAGTGTCAAAATATGATGCTGTCTGCCATTTTTCTTTTCGAAATAATTGGAGTTATTCGGAACAATGGGTGCGATTTTTGCTCGTTTCCTTGGTATGAAATTGTAAAATTATTTTATTTTGGGCGGAGAAAATGATTCTGCAATTGTTTTATAGGTATTTTTGTACGTGACTGCTATTGTTATTATATAAAAAAACAATTTTAATATTTGAAAAACGTTCACTGCTAGAGATGATTTATGATTTAGTAACGTACTGATGAGAATTGATCTCAATTTTTAGTTCTCATTGCAGAATCAATTAATTAATCTTTCTAAGAGCGGGAGCTCATTATTTTATAATAACACAATTGGAATTAAACTAATTGACGCCATCATCATTCTTGTATAATTCTTCTTGCCAACGAAACTGTCTCATCAAATCTTCATTACATAGTATAAAACAAAGTCGCTTTCTCTGTCCCTATGTCCGTATGTATGCTTAAATCTTTAAAACTACGCAACGGATTTTGATGCGGTTTTTTTAATAGATAGAGTGATTCAAGAGGAAGGTTTTAGTATATAATTTATTATGTTTTAGATAAAGCGGGCGAAGCCGCGGGCGGAAAGCTAGTGTTTACATAATTATTGATCCATATTCATTAACAAAAAACTACTCACACATTCAAACATTACACACACTTAGTATTATGTGAACATTAATATCTGCGTTAAGATTTATCCTCTCGCAACACAATTTCCACTGTCAGGGTTGCCACAAAAGATTGAATGCGAGTTTTGTCAGTCATGAATTATTCCCAAGCAAACAACTTTATATAAAGGCGGAACGTATTTGCTGATGGAATACGTTATCACTGAAAAAACAGGTTCGCAAACGTTCACAGCCTTTGACAACCTTTGAATGGGTTGTTAAACTTGCCCTCTAGTTTTTATAAGATTTTATTCCCTGTATGACGCAATTGGTGACGAAATATTATGTCGTAACACGGTTCAGTGCTGATATATATTTTTTTTCAGAACTGGTCACTGCGTATTGGTAAGCTACTACCAATGCCCACGAATTTTATTAATTTATTTATTTAGGACAACTTTCAAAACGGACACGATTACATGATTACAGCTTTGATTATTATTTAGACAAGTAAATAATCAAAGGATTACAGATATAAAAGATACGAATAGATAGCCGAGTTTTGTTTTAATTACAAGTTGCCACGACTTGTTAACGGACAGTTTTGCCACCTTATAAAAATAAAGGAGGTAAAAAAGGGTTGTAGTAGTTCTCGTAGTGTGTTTGTGTTAATAATATTATTTTGTATATTAAAATGTTTACATATCCTTTTCTACCTAATAGGTTTTCTAAGTTGTGACTAAAATAGGAGGTTATAAATTTAGAACAAAAATTATTTGAGACTCTTCCATTAAAGAGACGGACGTTTACAATCGTAAAATGTAATGTAATAGTTCAGTAATGTAACTCCAAATCCCATTACCAAAGCAAGTAAAAACCACCCAAAACGCACGAAGTTTTTAACCGCACATTGCAGTGTCAGAAGGGATAAAAAATTCACATATTCTCTAAGAATTTTAGCGCGACTATAATCTATTTAGCATGCGCTGTTTCGGGGCTGTCACAAATGTTAGCTGCTAGTAATGTGCAGTTGTTTTGTTCAACGCCTGTCTGGTTGCATATGAACAGTTGTACGTACTTTGTTGAATTCTGTGAACAATTAGACTGGAACTGTCTTTTCTTGCTTTGTGGTGGTTAATTTAATATCTGTGAAGGTATGTGAATAAATACTTTTTTGTTGAAATTAATATATTGGTATACAGAAAAAAATATATAACATAGCCTACAATGTTATCGGAATTACAATATATTTATTGAAGTAAAACTTCTTTATCGGGGTTGGAAAAAAATTTTGTGTTACATTTTGTCGTTATGCGTGACATTTTTCCGTTACGCGCCATCTTTTTCTTATCTCTAACACGAGTGATTCGACGTATTTCTGTAAAGTTGCATAAAGTAAATTATTTTTTGAAAAATAAGGTCATAAATAAGTTTCACTTCTTATGTGTACAGTAGTACACGCACACATTTTTTTATATTATAGTAGTGATATTATCTTCTAGAGCTTTACAATATTATTTAGATATTAATCTTTATGTTCTTATTGTTATGGTAATAATAAGGGCTTTTAAATAATAGGTACTATAGCTAAGTCTTTATGCAAATTCGTAAACTCATTTTTATCTTATCATTGATTGGATTTCAGTAATTATGCTACAGTTTTACGCTAATTTCTAAAAAAGATTTAAGAAAGTATTTTTTACTATACTATAATAATCTATAACACAGTCTATGTAAAATAGTTCACACAATTTAGGGCTGATTTTTCAATCCTTGGTTAAAACTTATTCATCGAATAACGTATTAAACTACCATTTCAAAAATATATTATATTTGTCCGTATTTGACAGTTTACAGGTGACATTTTAAAATGTTCCTGTAATACTTTATTGGACGGATAAATTTTAACCAACGATTGAAAAATCGGCCCTTAAACAAATTCCCTTGCGAAGCAAATGTATTGAACGTAAATTCAATCTCACCTGTCATTCGGTGGCAGGTACACTATTTGTCATGCCATGTCACACGTACCTTCTACTTGATTTTATTTTAATAATTTATTACTATAGTAGAGCCATTTTAATAGGCAACATTTGACAGTTCAACAAAATTCAACAACGTAACCTAGTAACGACAACATAGAATAACATGATATTTCTTTCTGTTAGATCTGCACATTTGCTTAACTTTTTTCAATAACGATTACATATTTATAATAATAATGACCGATACAAGTAATTTTAAGGTTTCATTTTACTGATAAACCATTCTAAACATAATAAACAATTTCTGAATTGAAGAACTGACGTCGCTACAATTTTGTGTCAATAAACCTTTTTTCTTTTTAAATACCAGAGATGTTACTCTAAAAATCGAGATCTGACATCTAGAATCGAATGCATTGATTACTTGTGAACAAAAATCATCATAAATTAATAAATTCGATTTACAAATGTTTCAAATCCGTATCGATTAATTCACTTTAATCGATGTTTTTAAGCAGGTTACCTCTCTTGGAAGATAAAATTGATAGACGTCAAATGTTGCCTATTAGATTGGCTCGACTATATATTAAGTATATTATCTATTAGATAGAGTATATTTTGTCATATTTTTGTAGCATTTTAAAAAGTAAGTCCAAATAATGAAAATTTGTAAAAGAAAAAAAAAAATTTATTATTTTGTTTTACATTCTTACTCAGCACAGTAAAGAATAAAAATATCTCTCTATATTGTTCCAGAAACGATATATTTGACAAGTTGACAGCCAATTACAAAGAAGCACAGGTAAACAATCATACAATGTGGCTAATGGGCCCCTACACAATGGGCAGCGTTGGGCGAGTAGAGGCAATGACGAAAAAGGGCCTAAATGTATATGATCGGCCGTCATTGTAGATGTTAATTCATAATCGCTGTAATGGCGGCAAACGTCAACCATCATCTGTTGGGCCAACGCTGCCCATTGTATAGACAGCCCGTAATATGTCTGACATTGACACATGTTCTGCCAATTTGCTGGCCTTGTATTAGGCATGTCAATTATGCGTGATGGATGGTCTTCTATTAACTAATTGCCTATAATATATAGAATACTAGAGGTCCGCCCCGGCTTCGCCCGTGGTACATATTTCGCAATAAAAGGTAGCCTATGTCCTTTCTCGGGTATCAAAATATCTCCATACCAAATTTCATGCAAATTGGTTCAGTAGTTTAGGCGTGATTGAGTAACAGACAGACAGACAGAGTTACTTTCGCATTTATAATATTAGTATGGATGATTTTTATAATGAAAATGTTGATAGGTTTTGAAGCAGCAATAGAATTCTATTTTAGTTAAATTTAGGTATAAAACTTACTGTGTGAAAACAATTTTAAGACTTAAAATTCCAAAAATATATGTCTAAAACGAATAAAATACAATAGAAGTATTTTGTACATTAAATGTAAAAAAATGTACTAGGTAACATTTAAATTTTCACTTGTCTTAGTAGGATGAACTTAACATTTTATTTATTCATATTTTCTTCAGATTGACGAAACAATTATATTCTAATCCTTGTAATAGCATCAGTAAAGATAGTAAATTGATTGGTAAAACGTTCTAAAAACTATATTAACAAATGAAGTTTTTAATTCGCGGCAAACAGCACATAAACGAAAGACCTCTTTCGATTTCTGCAAAGAATGTTCAGAATAAACTAAATTGGTTTTCTTAGCTCGGAATTCCTTTGGTCAAGCTCTTTTACTTGAAACCATCGCTCATGTGCGTGAACAATATTACTTTGTAAAAGAAAATGGAATAAAAGCGAGTTATTTTTAATTAGTAGTTGGAAGCTGACATGTTACAAATACACTGACAGAACGAACGTACGTCTTGTAATTGATTTTTACTATAGTTATTTGAAGTTATCGTTCTTTGAAGTGGTGATGTTTGTGACTTCATTTTATAACTAAAATGTTGAATATATTATCATGGTACAAACTTTTATTCCCTATTTTACCCCCTTGGGGGTAGAATTTATCAAAAAACTTTCTTAAATAATGCCTACATCAAAGTGGCTATCTGCATGACAAATTTCAGCCCGATCGGTTCACTAGTTTGGGCTGTGCGTCGAATTAGAACATACCTACATATGTAATAAGTTTACTTTTTCAATTATATGTATATTTTTTTATTCATTTAATTTAAATACATTTCCTTCAGCATTTTTTTATGTATACCTTATTGATATTTAACCAATTAACATTAAATTTTATCTAACAGTACTTCTGTAAGGAACGTTAATTGTCTCTTGAGACTGACCTTTTTAAAGAGATCTTTAACTTGTTATTGGAAGGAGAGTGGGCAATTAGGACAATTAAATGTATAATTTTTGAAAATGGTAGAAACATGATATTAAAATCTTGTTGATGCCATGTTATGGAGAGCCCTAAGTTAAGAAGTTAAAATGTTTTTTTATTTATTATATTGTTATTTTTTACCAATAACAACACAATGTATTAGGTAATAAACTAACGTAAAATAAGCATTTATATTTTAGTTTTTTCGAATGATATAAGATACTCTTATACAAAAAATACTTGCAAGAAATGGCACATCTTTCTATTATTTATGAGTTGTCGAACAAAACTCTTCAGGGTGTCAAAAAAATCAAAAGTGTGTAAAAAATATGATTTCTCTTTCGTTTATTCTTTGTTCTTTCCTATAAGAAAATTAGGGTAATAAATTATTATTTATTCTTGTAGTAATATAGAAGGTATTTTATTGCTGATAGTGCAATAAAGACTAGTCGCGTTAACGTCTTCAATAAGAAAAACGATTAAGGCTGCAGTCTAGCAAAATTGCGTTTTCAACAAGTTATTTGACAATTTTTTCCCGGCTAATGAAATGATAAACTGAATTTTTTTTTCTTGTTTATCAATTAGTGTTATATACGCAATGCGCGTGAATTTTTTCACATTTATAAAGTTACTTTATGTTACCTTAATCAGGCCTTCAAGATAAGTCTCTTTCCCCCAAAGACATTTCGAGCTAAGTTTGTGCACTCACTACGTTGCAACCGATTACAATTTACACAATCTGATCAGCGCATTATTATCCTTATATAGTCGTTATTAAAAACTGCTGAATACAATTGCCGAAAAACTTATGATTTTCTTAATTAGAACGTTATAAATTCATTAAATTTCCCATTTTTTGCCTTACAAAATCTATTGATAAATACTGCTAAAAGTTATTTTTTCCATTAATTTATTCGAGTTGGTTGAAGACCAATGAGTATTAATCCTTTAAAAAAAATTTTTTTTGAATTTTGATAATTCTTTAAATATTAAAAAAATATTTAAAATAATTAGGAAAAATCCTAGCGAATTTCTTTAGTCGCGCTCCTTGGGCCGGAGCGTTCTGACGTGTGCTCTACGCTCGATTTTCCTTCATACCGAAGTGAAAGTTGCTCTACTTCATTAAATTTAATATTTTTGTTAAATGATTATTTTTATCTTAGTTTTGTGCAAATATTCGTATTTTTAAACATTTGATTTCGATATGGAAAATAAACGAAAAAAATACGCGTGTAACTACTAGAAAAAAAATTATCTTCGAACATAAAGTTAATGAAACCAAATAGATTGCAAAGGTGATTGGCAACAATTTCTTTATTTTACGGGGTGTCAGTAAAGGGATGTATATTTCTTTAAAACTAAAGTAAGCTCATAAATTTTCTTATAATATAATTTTTTTGAAGTTCCAAAAATGTTTATTTTTCGTTTGAGAAATACGAAATATAATATAAACTTGTATTGAGAACTTGATTTCCCAAGTTCATCCGGGGAAATCCCCATACGGGGAAAATGATTTGTTTACTCCAAAATTGATCCGAGGTGTTTTAATTTTTTCTTCTAGTCATTTTCAACGTAGCGGCATGTTGTTTGATTATTAATTTTGTAACTTAAATGCAGGATGTTGGTTTTATATTCTGATCTTACAGACGCGCTGACAAATTTAGTCCGCCATTTCTAGTTTAGTCTACCAACTCTAAGTACCAATATTAAAACGAATGGATTATCATCACATCATCAAAACTCAGATGTAATGGAAGATCACAATAACATAGAAAATTCAGTGGGTGTTGAGAACTAAACAAACAGAAGTAACAGAGACGCGAAGAATAAAAAAAGAGGACGAAAACGATAATTCGTTGATGCTTTCCCTTTTCGACATATTGTTAGGGTACATCACCAATCTGCAAAAAACAAAACTGATGATTCCCAATTGCTGATTAAAAATGAAAAACAAATAATCGACAACAGTGGTGAAAATTTGCTGATCACAATGAAACATCCTTCAGTGGTAGCAGATTTACTCATTTCAAATGTATCGGTGAACAGCGTAAAGGAGAGGAGGACAGGAAAACATTATGAATGTGGATGGTGGATTGTATACAGGGTGTAATCGATAAGTATGTGCAGGCGATTATGACGTTATTATTGCAGGTATCAAAAAACTTAAAACTGATATCGAAATTACTTTACCTAATGAGCAAAATGACAATAATAACTTTTTAAAAGTATAACGAGAAATATCTAAAAAATTTACTTTATACACTCCCATATCAAAAAGGGAAAATGGGACTAGTAGAAGTTAAATGTCTAATTCCGGCAAAAGACATGAATGCGGAAGATGCGGTTAAAAAAAATTTAATATTTGAAATACAATGCAAAAAATAACACTTTTGTCATAGATAAGAATCATGACTATTTTTTCTAAATTCAGGGACAACTAAACGTTGCAGAAGCAGAAGTCTGCTTATTTGCTGTTTGGACTGGAGTGAATAATTCGTTAAAAATAGAATATATAAAAAAGTATGTAACGTTTAGGCAAAATAAAATGATGGACCATTATCAAGATTTTACATAAATTGCCTACTGTCAGAATTGATTGGTTCGAGACTTCAGCATTCGATGCCCATCAAGGACCCATCCTATATCATTCAAGCGATTGAAAAAAAAGAGATAAATCCAGTGCAACCGATAAAGCATCAGAATGCTAGCAAAAGATTTATTAGGTTTATCAATATAAATCTATATATTACACATAATATAATAAATCTGTAGAAGACGCGAAGACTGACGGCGACTCCGTCCGCGCGGAAGCTAGTCAGAAATAAATATCTTTTGTTTTCATTTAACACAAACATTACATTTTTTTTATTATATACAAAATTTGTTTATCCGTTTTATTAGTTAAACTGAACAACTTTCACTAAGAAACTTAGGTCGAAAAAAATGTATAGAGTTCTGCATTTTGTATGGAAAGCTTATTTTTTTTTTATATTTCGTCCAAACTTCTTTGTAAAAGTTGATCAGTTATATAAACATGAAGTTGAAGATATCAATAGAAAGTATTCGCAAATTTTGTGTACTGATAAAAAAAAATCACCCGGTGTAATTTTCACGAAAATTGTTTCAAATTGTCATTTTTGGTACTTATTACGAATATTAAATTATGCATACGAATGATTTAATTTTTAAAAATTAAGTGGAGCAACTTTCCCTTAGTACATTTGTATTATTTACATATAGGATGACAGGATGCATTTGTTTGCACTACTAGACCAAGCCCTTAACATAACAAAATGTATTACACCAGAGACACTCGAATGTACTCTAAACCTAACTCCAATTTACGCCTTATAAAATTTTACATTATAAAATACACGGAAGACTGTATTTTTCAACAAAGCCCTGTTAGGAAATGTAGCGGATTTCATATATTTTATAAGGCCACAAGAATTATGTAAAGTTTCGACAGCCTTTGTACTAGGCTTGTATTATGTTTTTGACGGCTTACATGTTTATATTTTTAATGGAGTGTATGTGTGACGAGGGATATATTTTTCACTTATATACAGGGAGGAATTTTGTAATAGCAAAGCATGGAACATTCGATTTATCAAATTTGATTGAGTTATTTCATTCTTTTAACTTACTATAACGATCTTTACATTAAAAGAAGAGGGTGTAATTTTAACAGGTTTTAGTTGATTCGGTTTGGCAAATAAAATTTCTTAAACCTTTCAATGCACTTTTATTTATTTTCCAAAATAATGGAACGTTTCCTTTGAGTAAAATTTTCTATCTACATTTTTAAGGGTGCTTCCCATTTGTGTACAATTAAAAAATTCCACCCTTTATTTACCGAAATAAGCGTTTTATTTACCGGAAACCGATATTATTTTCTTACATAAAGATATTATTTATATTCGGGAAATCTCATTTGCTAGAGGATAATCTTCGATCTGATTTAACCTTTTTCGATGGCACTTTTATTGACTTGTACATAATATTATGAGATCTTGATGAGTTAATTTATCATTATATTGAGTTACCTATAAATAAAACTCTATTCTTCTACTTATATACTAACGGCCTTACTTATAAAAAGTTAAACAATGGATAAATGTCAACCATTTCCTACCATAGCTGTGTCCTGCTCTTGCTCACATGAAACGTCATTCATAAAAACAAGACAACAGGTAACATTTTATAAGTAAGACCGTAAATGGCACAAGATTTCGAGCAAAAACTTATTATTAAAAACAATTTTACACAGACATCAAATGTACTCAAAAATTTGGTCCCTCAAATAACGTGAAAATCACAACAATTTGCAGTAATTAAAATCCTTATCAGAACGTTAATATCTTATAAAGAAACCATAAAAAATATACAACAAACCTACTTGGTAGAATTAAGGGCGTTCTTAAAACCATTAAAGTGTACACACCATTTCAGTGGCAAGTTTATGACTCGTCCATTAAATAAGTGTAATTTAGAGTATGGGCTTGGTACAAGTGTTGAGAAATGGCGAGAAATTGATTGCGTAAATAAACTATGCTGTCCCTAACTTTAGGAAATTCACTGTACATAATATGATTATATGGGCATTGAAAATTGAGAAAAGCTGTTTGCAATATTACCTACCTGTACTTGTTTAAGTAAGCCTTTCTTTCCTTTCTTTTTTTGCGACAACTGTATATATATTTTTAACATGATGGATTCCAAAGCCTTATAACATTACACTTTCAGACGAATTCATTTTGGTGGTCGCACGTCTTCAAATTTTTATTAGTTGTTGTTAGTAGTAACTTAGAATACAAGTTAAAAACTAACTGCAAAATTACCTACCTCATAGTTGAATCTTAAAATATATTTGACGATTTGTTTTCCTTCCCTTCACAAAGTAAGGTCAATTTTACACCTTTCGGGAGTAAGTACAGGTAAAATTATTATGTTATTTTGTAACAAGATAGATAGGATACACTTATGTCTTTACCCCTACAGGCATTTAGGTATTATAGTAGAACATACGTACCAAGTCTCTTGATGTTATAACAAGTTTGCAAGAAAACAAAAATAAACTAGACGTAAACTATATGAAATTTAATCTCGTTCACCTTATAACATGGTGACCCTTTTTATCTGATGATATTGCATTTTACATTTCAATAGCTTTGAATTTTTACCCCGTTTCGCTTCGTAATAATATTCTCGTGGCTTTCTTATAACCTTTATTAGTGGTTTCTATTGATCTGTCTAGCCCTAGGTTTTAATTATCTTCGTATCTTGTCTGAAATTGTTTTAAACTTCAAAGGTTTCTTCTTATTGTTTATATTAAAAATAAGAACATAAAATTGAAATATTTATTCTTTTTAGACTTTGCTAGACTTCTTTAAAACGCTTAAATGATCGGAATTACTATGTTTGTTTTTAAGGACGACATATAACTTGTGATTGTGACTTTTGCTTCAATTTTATTTTAATAAAATCATCAAAAAACGATAACGTAACCTCACTGTATAGATATTGTTAATCTTTCATGCGAAAACCACTGAACGCTTTTAATCATACTTATATATATATTGTATCGTTAGATGAATAACTTTATTATTAAATTGTATTTTAAATTATACGTTTAAATAGAAATTAAACATCACTGAATAATATAAAGGATACAAATCATATTATTTATATACCTTACGTCTAAAACCATAGTTCTTTAGTAACACATTGATTTAAAAACTTAACCAATAATATTCTACGCTGTGAACATAGCCTAGATGCAAATAAAATGTAAAACCAATTCAGTAACTTTCAAGCAACGTACGTCGAACTTCGACTTCCAACTTTCTGATTAATATATTAAAGGATGAATTAATACTGTTTACTTTAAAATCATTTTAGAACTATATTTAGATAGTTTAGTGGAAGGTTTGTACTATGGAAATTAAAACTGGACAAACATTAAACATGCTTATGCCGGTTATTATTATTGGTAAAACATTTTTCGAGCGATCGATGCCTTTCTAAAGTTCTTTCATACAAAATGTAGAAGAAGGACGTGGTGCAAAACAGATTGAAGAGGTGCGCTTATGGCATGCCCGCGCCCGCGCCGATTGTGTTTGTCCCGCGCCTTATATCGTTCTAGATAGGTCACCTGGTGGTTCAAATGACCCATCACTTTTTCAACATGGGCCTGTAGTCTATAAGTGTACATTAAATCTGTCCTTTAAAACTCTTTTTTGGGTCAAAATTGAGTCTAAAAGATTTGGTTACATAAAAAAATACAGTTGAAGCTAATATGAGCAATGAGCATGTTGAAATATCAGAACAATAGGTATTTTTTACAGTGTAATTGATATGGAAAAATAATTATTTAACAAAAAAACTCATACCTACATTTTATAAGGACACAGGAAAACCATTGTCCCTTGTAATCCAAAAAGAGCGATATCGAAAATATGAGATATTTGCAATAATTTTCCGATACCGTATTATTATGATCATATTTTACTGCACTTGTATTTATTCTTGATGCTTATATATTTACATTGCATTTGCTCTCATATGCCTGATTATTTTTAAAGATAATTTTGTCATTGTGTTTCTTAACAAAGATTTTCATTTCAAACAGGAGTACAACTTTTGAATTGAATTAGAGGGATTATTACAGCGTTTAAGGTATTTAAAAATAAACTTTAAAAAAATAACTTTTGAATTGAATGAGAGAGATTATAGCAGCGTTTTGCTTAAAAATGAAGTTTATTTGATGCTCTGAAATTTTGGCTGTTGACATCATTTAAGGTAATAAATACTAATTGTCTCCTAAACAAAAAAATATATTTAAGTAAAAAAGTGGACCGTTCTTAAACCATATATTTTTTACTTGATAAATTAAATACAATGTATGAGCTTTAACAAATAAGTTTGTTATTTACAAATTCCACTTCTATTTTAAAGATATCCTTAATTTGATGTTAACCTTATTCACCTATATAGATATTTATATTGTAAATTCATTGGAATAAACTTGCTTTTCTAGAAAATACGAACTAATCCAATATAGTATTACTGATCTAAGCTCAACAATCGATATGCAATCACGATGGTGATCTAAGAAAACCAATCAAATGCTTATCTGCCAATTTCCAAACGCAATAGAGATACGTATACTCATAAATATTTATCTTTACTGCTGAAAGATACAATGAAATGCCATCAGATGTGTGGAGGAAATAAGATTTCTTATAGCAGGTTATGGATTTTGCTATTTAGGTAAAGGGTTAATATTTGGGTTATAAGTACAATAAATACAGCTGCTATAGGAAAGACTTGATTTTTTTTCCTTACGATTTAAATCAAGAAGTACTCGACAGATTTTAAAAATCATATGAAAGGTTCATCTGTACCAATTGACAAATGATCTATTTTATATTTTATTCATCATGGGCGATTTGGTGATAAGATGGTATATACTGTATAGTGTATACGGTATACTTATATAAAAATGAGGAAGTATTTTTTGTTTTTTTCCTCTCTCTTTCAGGAAGCAACTGAGCATTGTGATGGTATAATTTTTGGATTGATATAGGCTACTTTTTATTGAGATAACATATTATCTTGTTGATCGCACGGAATTTTCTTTTACCACGCGGGCAAAAGCTACTACGAAATAACAAATATTACCGTATCTAATAAATACTTAATGATATAAAAATTTCTATCCAGTAAAAGGCCTCTCGATTCATTTTAATATACCTCTAAAATAGCCACAACACATCGACCCACATTTAAGCTCTACTGTGGCTCTACTAAACCAAAAGGAAACGTCAAAATATCAACAAAAACATTCTTTCAACAGTTTATTCGCTGACCGAGAGTACTAAATAATGCAAGTGGAAGCCATTAACGCTTTTAGCCCAAAGTGCTTTTGAATTGATATAGGATGAAAATAATGTATTGTGGGGATGAAATTTTGCGAATAACTCTTATTTATGACCAATTATTTTGTGAGAGTATCGAGTTTAATGTGTGGTTATTTTGATTGAGTAAATCGTCAGGCAGCCCCGGGAGGCGAAAGAGAATCCCGCCTCGTAGTTGAATTTTTTATATTAAAAAAAATATTGAGTAAATCATGTTTTGTGGGTACGTTTTTGAATTTTCGTTATATATAGAGATATGCCCTTTTTTGGCCTGTTAAACTGAAGTTTAATACATTTTTTCTTTTCCTCCAGAATTCTTCGCAGCTCACTGCAGGTTCTGCACAGAAAATAAATAAATTGAACGATTGAAAGATTTTATTTTGACCCAATTACCAGACAATCACTTTTTTCCAGTTGAAATTAATGTTTAATGAAATATAATATAGAGCAATTTATAATTACATCAAGTGATTATGTATATTAAGCTGCTATTATAATAGTAGTAAATGGAGCATTTTTTGTAGATAGATTTTAGTAAATACATTCCTAAAATGAAAATAACTACAAGGAATCGCTCCCAGTGATATCGTTTTTAATACACTTATGTACACTATTACACTATTATGAAAATATATCCTAATTTACGGTAAAGTATTTTTCATTGATTCAAACCATGAAAAGGGTTAGCAAAGTCGCAGTGTATAGCTAGTAACATAAATTATACATAAAAAGACCCAAAAGAGGATAAAACATGTGGAATGTGATACCTTTAAACCGTTTGATGTTTTTGCAATGAATCTGTTATTTTGTTTCGTGATTCGTTCGATTTAATTCGAATAGTTGAGAGTATTGGGCACGTTCTAAAACAGTATAAGTTAGAAGCGATAGCGATTTTTACTTTAAATTTATCCATAAAACTTAAAATAATGTAAGTTAAAAAGAAGCTACTTAATACAATAGTAAAACATTGTAACGATGCGGTTAAGAAGGCATAATTCTACAATTGCCATAAACAGTAGATTACTGTATTGATATAATAAGACTATTAGTAAAACTCTAATTTTAAGGATGGGTCGAAAAAATATGTATTTTTTCAAGAGTAATCAGTAACAATTGACCTATAAGTCTATCGAATACATACAAACATACACTAACATTCACATTGGAATTCATAGTGAATGATATATTATATTCAATATAAAATGAATTATCCAAAAAATATATATTCTCTTCAATTAAACCACAGTACTAAGTTCCGAAACTGATTTAAGCCAGTGCTGAATTTTAATGAGTTTGGAAATTATGTATTTAAGGACATGTATAACGTATCTCATAAATGTCTGTTTTCATTTCGACTTATTAAACGAATATTTAACTTTTATAGTCATACAAGCTTTCCGCCCGCGGCTTCGCCCGCGTTATCAAAGAAAGCCCCGCATAGTTCCCGTTCCCGTGGGATTTCCGGGATAAAACCTATCCTATGTGTTAATCCAAGTTACCCTCTATATGTGTGCTAAATTTCATTGTAATCTGTTCAGTAGTATTTTCGTGAAAAAGTAACAAACACACACATACACATCCATCCTCACAAACTTTGGCATTTATAATATTAAGTAGGAAAGATTGGATAGGATAGGAAGTAGGATAAGATAGGATCATGCTCATACGAAATCTTTGGACGGGGCCTTTTACTATATTTTTTTTAGTGACGTAGTGTGGCGATTTTTAATGAAAAGAATATAATATTACCCATTTAATTTTCATTATTGGTAAACCTACTATTAAGTGTGTATCTTCAAACCTCAGCAAATATTCTACATATAAAATTTTTGAAAGAGCTTTCCAATAATGTTAAAAGACATAAATTTTATATAATAATTTCTAATTATAATAATTTTCGTGAATCAGCAATTGTTTAGGTTTAATTAATCTATAATAATATTATAAAGCCGAAGAGTTTGTTGGTTTGAACGCGCTAATCTCAGAAACTACTGGTCCAATTTAAAAAATTTTTTCGGTGGCCCAGAGATCGCCTCGATAGATAGCCCATTTATCGAGGAAGGCTATATATTGCCACGCTAGGAACAACAGGAGCGGAGCAATGCGGGTGAAACCGCAGAGCACAGCTAGTCAATCTTAATCTTAATACTATACTGTGGTATTTGGTACGTACCACTTAAGTGCAAAATGGTGATTTTTGGGTATGAGCGTTTGAAAGTTTTCACGGTTGCTACCCTGTTGCTACAGATCGGAATAAACACTTGAGTAAAACAAATTTATGATATTTAAATGTCTATTATGTTCAAGTTTTGAACACTTACAAAAAAAATAAAAAAAATGTTCTAGTTCAAGAGTAATTGTTACTTAACATGTTTGTACCAAAAGAAAAAAATGTGAAAATGATGTGAAAATGTCTAAAACGTGTGTACTTAAGTGGATTAGAGCATATTTATTTGTACTCTTAATTAGTATTTATTCCTATTTTTTTACCTTAATGGAAAGGATTTTTCATTTTTTTTTCGACGGAGACATAAACAGACAATAAAAAACAAATATTATGGGGAAATGTCTTCCATACAAATAGATTTAACCATATATTAAAACAAAAACGAATAGGAGTGTGATTTTCCACAAATAAGTACTCATAAAAAAGCCAGGAAATATTGTGATTTTCGTGCAATATGCAATTCTCTGATACTCTCTCTACAAAGTATAATCCTAAAAGTAGTGTGTGTGTGTATGTGTGGTTCAGAAGTCACGGTAGTTCGCTTGCCCGCCGTGCTATATGCTGCGGGATCGATCCCATCAACCGACATGTACCAATGTGTCTTTTTCGGATGCATAAGTAGATTCTCTAATAACCAGAGATACATCTTCTATAACAAGAAAACATCATCATTTCTAATAACAGGAAAACATCGTGATGGCAACCGGGATTTTGGTCTGAAATCACCAACCAGCAGTGAGCAAGCGTGGTGATTACTGCTCATGTCTTCTCCTTGTGAGAAGATGTCTTTACCCTGCAAATAGTTACGAGCTGGATCAAGTCAAATAAAATTTGTTTGTAAAACGTACCACTACAACATTCATTCATAGTCGTCATCACTGTCACTGAAAGTCATAAGATTCTTTCTAGTCGGACCATGAGACAATGATTTGAAATAATCATCATAAATTGGATCACTTATTGGCAGGAGATCTAAGATATCTTTGAATTTCAGAGCATCGATATTGATAGGCTCATTAGAGGCCAATGGCAAAGCCACTTCGGAGACTTCTATCTTTTCTCAGTTCTCTTAAACCAGAAATACAGAAACTCTTCATTTTCACTCAAAGAGTATTTAAAATCTACGTCATTAGACTTTTCATACATCAACCAGAAAATACAGTTCTAACCAAATGTAGTTTTGTCTGTTGCAGTATTTCTTTTGATAAAATGAGTAGGTAGTCAATAGTTTCGAAAATGGAAAGAAGTCAGATTCATTCATTAATTTTACATCATGGCGATTGCTGGTCATTTTCATTTATCTCGGGGAACGGAGATGGTGCTGTTTCTTTTTTGAATGAATCTTTCAATATCTGCTTAACAGGCAAGATATTATACCGTTTTTGACCTGGAAAACACTGAATATAAAATAAGCTACTCTACTTCTTCTGCCAAACGACTGCCATAAGCATGATGCGATTTCATCCGCACCTCTTTGAGCTATTCCTTCATACATAACATAATGGAATGTTCGTTTAGTAGTAACTTTGCGGATTTTTTAATTAAAAGTCCAAAGTTTCTTTTATAAAAGGCTACAGATGCAGTTAAATTTGGAATCTGTAAACAAACAGCTTTTATCTTTTAGTTTCATAGTGAAATGTTGCCTTATGCTCCGATTTTTCTAAATCTATTCTAATCTGACATGAAAGAATGAATTTGAAGAGACAAAGAATCAAACCTTGTGCATGTAGGTATCGTTATTTGGCTTTTTAAACGTTTACCAATCTTTAAATCGATTTAAAGATTGGTAAACGTTTCTGAACACACTAAGTCTAAGAGATCTTGCATCACATGCATGTTTCTTTATAGATAATAGGCTTGAGACCTAATGTCTGAAGATTTAAATTATGTGCCAAATAACGTTATATTTAAGTAAGAGAGAAGACCTGTTAAGTTCACAAATAATTTTATTTGATTTGGTACAAATAAGTTAAGTGATGATAATAATTATTCAAGTTTGGTCTAATTATGTTAAGTGCTCTTACGTTGTAAATGGCCGTTCGTTGATTGAGTATTCGTTTTACAAGTCTATGTTAAGTTATATTAATATATTTGTATCAAATAAAAATATATTTTTTTGTACTTAAGGGGTTTTGATACAACCTATTTAAGGTATTTCTACTATGCTTATGTGACATAGACCAAACGAAAGAGGATGTTTTTATCAGTATAGATGGCCAATAAACAAAAAATGGCCATTTTTGCACTTACGAGGTATATACCAAACACCACAGTATTATAAAGGCGAAAGTTTGTATGGATGTATGGATGTTTGTTACTCTTTCACGTAAAAACTACTGAACCGATTACAATGAAATTTAGTACACATATAGAGGGTAACTTGGATTAACACATAGGATAGGTTTTATCCCGGAAATCCCACGGGAACGGGAACTATGCGAGTTTTCCTTTGAAAACGCGGGCGAAGCCGCGGGCGGAAATCTAGTTATAAAATACGTGTGCGCTGATTAAGTAGATATTATGTAATAACGTTTAGGTATTTAAATATATTATGTGTGATGAAAAAATTCTACATAGGTAATAATGCTTTGACATGTAAATTAAAGTTTATGAACATTTTTTGACATAAAAGGAAATTTTAAATAGATAATCTAGTAAATATATACAGTTTTTAGATGTGAAATAAAGTAAATTCTCTGCATAAATGAAACGCTTGTTTTATTCACCACTAAATGTTCATTTTAAAAGTTTTAATACATTTCGGACGTCCAATTCTAGTTACAGAGGGTAAATGGAAAAATTTTGTTCGCCAAACTTTTTCGACGCAAAAATTAGTGCTGCTCATTTCTGCTTATAATGTACGAATAACGAAACAATTTTTGTCAAAGTGTTTTTGTATTTTAGGACACTTCTCTTGAGTACTTCCTAAATTTACTGTAGTTAAGAACTGAATAATTTTATCGTATACCTATATGCTAAATGGTATGTACACGTGTTTGTATAAATAACGTTATTTATGTTTATGTAGATTGTAGGGTATTTAATTGGACGGATCGGGCTGATGGATTTGGCAAGCAGATGTTAGAAGGTAGGCATCCGCTAAGAAAGAATTTTGATCAATTCAACAACCAAGGGGATAAAAGTTTGTACAATGAAAATTTATCATTTCCACGCAGGTGAAGCTGCGCGCAAAAGCTAGTATTATATAAGAAAGAACTATACATAATCTGTTTTATAGATTACTGTTAACAACATACATAATTCACAAAGAGTCTTTTCATACTGAACAAAGGGAATAAATTACATACAATTTTAAAAGTGAAAAACATCTTTAAAATTGTCAACACAAACTTAAACTTTATCATTAGCGACAGACATCAAAGAAATTCATAATTGCAACATAAGTTTCAAATTATTTCACAAGGTCATTGCTAACGATCTGAGTCCCGGATTCAAAGTACCATGATGTCTTATAGCAGTGTTATTTCCAGTGTGGGAAAGTGATGGCACACTGGTAATAATACTTTGGTTGAATGGTTTACACGGGATTAGTAACTAAGTGCCTAGTACTTGTCAGACCACAAAGCGCTAATAATGACAAGTGCGAAGTATCAGTTTAGACTTAGTAGCTAGTAGACGGTATTGACGAGGCTTTAGATTTTTACTCGCCGGTAAAACTTATCACTAACTTGTCGAGCTGTTTACACTAGGTACACTTAATACTAGCAAGCGACAACTTCACCGATTGGTATCGACAGAAATGTTTTATTCACAAACACTGATACTAAGCTCTTATTACCGTTTGCACTTTGGAACTTAGTATTAGTGACAAGCACTAAGCACTTAGTTACTAAGACCCCATAACCGGGTCATATAAATGGTACAGGGGTTGGATACGGAAAGAATTGACATTTCATTATAATCAAGTCACGTACGAAAAGCACCCTAAAGAAGGGCAGGAATAAATCCCACGAACCAGATATAAGCGTGGATTTGCATACATAAATATTCGACTTAATATAATCTTGATAGATTGCAGCTACAGGTCTTTTTGTGTTAATGGATTTTCCGAGTTCAGTTCAAGTTGAGTGTGTGTCAATTTTGTATTCATGTATTTTTGGATATGGTTTACTTTTTAAAATGTGAAATTGGATTTTAATTTGCTTGAAAGTAAGTCACTTTTATCTGTTCGATATAACATGTACACTATTCTAATGTATTAATTAAAATCCATTGGTTCGATTCTTTCTTGAAATAAATAACTTGAACCGTATAGTCTAAACGAGGCTCTAGGACGAGGCAATATACAACCTTTAAAAAAGTAATTGTTTCCTATTTTAATTTTTTGCTATGAAGTATCCATAACACGTTTTACCTAAATATCATAATAAAATATCCCACCAAAAATATTCACGATAACATCACATTACGAATCCATTCTATACAGTATAGTTTCAAACATTCGCAAATGCGTGCCTCATGTATATAAACAGCTAAATATCAAATGTCTTTGAATAGAGTTGACGTTATCTACAATACCCGACCTCGTCTGTCGAACTGCTCGTTAAAACATGGATATAAAGTACTAGATACGCTTTATAAACTTTATACGAAAAAAAGTTCAAAGGAAGGTTAAAGAGCCTTTTGCTATTATTAAAATTTCAGAAATAGTCATAAAAACTTTAAGGGATGGAAGAGTCTTTTAAAGTGAAACATTTATTACATCGTCTCAAACTTTTTGGTCTGTGTAGCGCATGTCGCGTGACGGTCGGCTGCCGAGTAGGTATAAAGCAGTGTTCGGAAAGTTTCGCTTTTACCGTGGTTTCATAAAACCACACAACATTTTTTTTGTTAATAATATTTTAGAAATAGTTGTTATTATACGAGTATGAAATACTCTCAATGAATTTATACTATTCACTGTACGAATAATAACATTTTCAATCATTGATCCTCTTTTAATGCAAACATTGAAACGCAACAGTTACAATAAACGTAACTAAATTCAACATTATATATTTAGAATGAATATGTTTTCACTTTTCAATTGTAATCGGAAATCTTTCATAGCCCCAGTAGGTACAGCATTTCTTATAAGAGTGCTTAGAAAGTCTATATTCAGAAAGAAATAATTAAACATGAAGAATATAATTACAACTGAAGCGTTCCCTGAGGTCTATAACAAGATCTGCAAAGGTCAAGGTAAAGATTATAATTTAATATGTACATATTAAAACATAATATAAGTTCAGTGGTTTGAGTGCAGAGTAATACCAAACTAAAACTTTCACTATTATACAAAATATACAAAGAGCTACTATTAATGCTAAAAAATTTTGTATTCCAGCTTTACACACGCGGCTTCGCCCGAGTAATCATAGAAAAACATAGCATAGTTCCCGTTCCCGTGCGATTTCCGGGATAAAACCTATCCTATGTCCTTTCTCAGGTCTCAAGCTATTTCTGTACTAAATTTCATCCAAATCGATTCTGTGGTTGAGGCATGAAGAAGAGACAGACAGACAGATAGAGTTCCTTTCGCGTTCATAATATTACAGTAGTTAGGATTGTTATAATAGACAGAACGTAATAAAAGCGGTAATATTAATTAGTAACCTATTGTGTAATAAAAGTTATAAGAATTAATGTAATCGTGTTTTCAGTACATTTTCACGTACTACAAAAAAACGGAAAATAATATTATATCGAAAATAATTTCATACAGTATCAATTTTCTCTGTATTACAACGTAATTTCAAAAGCATATCGGTGTTGTATTTTAATATGAATACAGCAAAATAGTGATCCTACTCGAATTACGAATACCTTCGCTATTAATTTGTGTAATTAATTTTGATAATAACAACGCATTATAATTAACATTCAATTGATTGTTATTATAGGAAACGAGTAAAGTTCATTGAACATTTTCTCAATGCGAAAAAGGCAATGCAGCAAGTAGAAACACTGTTATTAGAAAATATATGTACAAAAATGGTTTAGTTACTATTTTTTTATATTATGTATAGACTAGCTGTGCCCCGCGAATTGGTCTTAGCGTGATGATATAGAAATAAAGAAAATAATTCAAAAATACGTAGGTACCTTCTAGATCTCTAGATCCTTGATAAAACTCTGTAGACAGATAAAGGACATTAACGGTAGTTAGTTTATCATATTGTTGTGTCAGGTTTTTAGAAACATTACTGGCTTAACGATATAAAACACTACACTTGTGGCATGTTGGCTTTATTACCTTTAAGATTTCCTTGAAAGAATGTATACTATGTGCATTTGCATTCTTTTAAATATTGTAAAATGTTTATTTTTAAAGGTATAAATAAGGCTTGCTTAAAACCACGATATGATAATAATGATTGAGTTATCTTCTTCTTCTTATATATATAAAAATGAATCGCAAAATGTGTTGGTAAGCGCATAACTCGAGAACGGCTGAACCGATTTCGATAATTCTTTTTTTATTATATTCCTTGAAGTACGAGGATGGTTTTTATGTAGAGAAAACGTAAATATGTACCACGGGCGAAGCCGGGGCGGACCGCTAGTTGTAAATACAATTAATAAGAGAATTAAAAAAATCACCTGTAGGTATATTTTATTATGCATTTATTAATGCATAAACTTTTCACGTTAGGATATTAATCAATTGACAAAAGCATGTCCTATCCTACTAATGTTATAAATGCGAAAGCTTGTGAGGATGGATGTATATTGAATGTGTATGTATGTTTGTTACTCTTTCACGCAAATACTACTGAACGGATTACAATGAAATTTAGCACACATATAGAGGGTTACTTGGATTAATACATAGGATTAGTTTTATCCAGTAAATATATTTACCGATCGATACAATCGATTTATCTAATTTGAAAAACGCGGGCGAAGCTGCGGGCAGAAAGCTAGTTATCTATAAACGTATCACAATCACAATTTTGTGTTATTTTTAAATTAATTACAGTCGTACATAAATACTGCAAAGATAATGAAAAAAAAGCATTAATTGATGTGTGCGTACTTTGTCACTAGAATCATAATAAGTACTTTATTCTGCACTGCAATTCTGTAATGCACTCTTGTTTACATGTAGTTTGTTTAACAGCTTTATGTTGATTAGATTTACGTGTGTCGTTTGTTTACCTAATACATTATATAAGTTGTAGTTTTTGCCCGCAACTTCGCCCGCCTTGTCAAAGGAAATGGAATGTGTGGAAAATATTATATTCCAAAGCATGTCTTAAAATGAAATATTCTAAGATAATTTTTAACTTTACAAACTATGTTTATGTGGAATCACTGTGGCTCAGCTCCATATGAAAAACATGTAATTGTGAAAACATAAAATATTTGTCATTATGCCCCTCCAAAATGATTTGACCTACATATTTCTATGATTTTTGTTTATAATCTGTTTATAATTTTGGTTTGGAAATAGTTCGTAAACTATTTGAGTGGATAAAGAAAATTTGCAGTACAGTTTCATTTATTTTCACATTTAGCTAAATTATTGCTAAATAAATTATAATAGGTATACTAGAAACCTTTCTCTTTGAAAAAACGCATTCATGCGTAGTTTTAAAGATATTTACATAGGGCTAGACATACAGAATACTAGACACACAGAGAAGCTACTTCTACTATAAAATAGTACTACGAACTGATTAGTAAGGATTATTAATGAAATAAAGATCACCTGTATACAACTTGTATCATTACACTATTAATTATGCCATTCAAACTCAAAACTCAAACTCAAACTCAAACATTTATTTATTCAATTAGACTTATTTTAGAAGCACTTTCGAATCGTCATTACATATTTTTAACAATTATCACCGATCTATGGAGAAGAACCGGCAAGAAAATCCACAGGCCATTAAAAGCCGATACTTACCATTAGTGGTGATCTAATCTCCCCTACTTACCTTCACAAACACTTCATAAATCGAGCAATTCAATGTTGTAATAATTAATCCCCCGATTTAATTAGACACAGCTTGTTTTAGACTCCAATTTGTACATAATCCCGTTTGTTAGTCTAACTCATTACTATGTAAAGCCGGTGCTTTTATATGTGTCGACCGATACGATATGCTAACGACACGATATTCTATATTATGTATCCGATTTTATTATGTACACACATGAGCTTAAAACATATTCAATATTTCGATAAAATCTTTAAAAATACAACCCCATTTTGTCCATGTAACACCATACAAATATTTGTTAACATCAAATAATAACTTCAAATAAACACGAATTTTGTCTGAAACAGATGTTTGGAATCACAAAAAATCTATTCCAACATATACGTTTTGATTTTTTAGACGGTAAATGTATTTTCATATCAACGGTATGCATTTTTTAAATATTTAGATTCCTCTCACATCGGTCAACGTTGGTCGATTGATAAATCGCTTCAATTCAACACTTTATTTTATAAAGGGGAAAATATTTGGTATTTCTTTCGTTTCCACAGTTTTGAATTCGTCGATGCAGTGATGGCGTGAAAAAGAAATCTATTTGGGTTTTATAACAGTTGTGCGTTTTTAATTAATAGTTTTTTTTTATTTTATATAACAGAAACAACTATGTAGAAACATCATAAAAACTTTCTACGAATTCCACTTATTATATTTTTTGTACGAGACAAAAAACATAAAAAATCACGAATGAATTTAACTTTAATAATACCCATATATATTTTTTTTTTACAACAAAAACGGTTGAATTAAAACTTGTTTTTTGAAGTCGGTTGAAAATTGCCACTATATGTGATTATACATTAAAACTAGCTTTCTGCCCACTGCTTCGCCCGTTTTATATCAAACCTTATAAATTAAAAATTTTCCTCAAGAACCACTCTATCTATTAAAAATACTCATCAAAGTCTGTTGCGCAATTAAAGATCTAAGCATACACACAGACAGAGTTTCATACTATCTAGTGATATCGTACCCATTATTCTAAAAGTGCCTGTATTTAACTCATATCGTTACATGAAACTAATGAATCCATAATTAATTACGTGGCAGAATGGAAAGTGAATTTTACCGCAAAATCCATAAGCTTCTAGAACGAGATCCATCGGGAACGGTATAAGGTATTATTATTTTGAGTATATTCTATAATGGATTATTATTGTTGCTATGGCATCTTTAGAACGCTTTTTAATAGGTTATACCAATTTATTAAATGTTAATCTATGTAATAACATATTATTTATACCCGGCGCGGCCTAAGATGATCCCTATGACAGTTCGTCTTAGTGATTGCTCGTATGATGGATCGTGTCGATACTTTACTATTTTATAGGCTAAGGCGTGGTTTGCATTCAGCCACGTCGGTAAACATGTTTTTACAAATATTATAAAATTAATTTTTAACGTCTATTATGTAAACGAAACGGTAAGTAAAACGAAAGTTTTCCAAAACATAAAAATGCACCTTATCATTTTCTCGTAATCTTTAACCCGTTTAACACAGTGTATATTATTTTATCATGAAAATGGAATCCCCCATTAAATTTTTCTAAAAAACTTATATTATCATAGGTAAGTAAATTAACGCGAACGGTAATTAATTAATTAATTATGCTGCGATCTTCTGTTCCATTCAATAGAGAATGAACTATAGCTTAAGCATGGAAAAAATGTGAACTCGTTTCCATTATCGAAATTTGTTTATCGATACTTTCCGCACTAGTCGATAAATGCCAACGATGTAAGTTTTGAAGGACGTAAACGTAAAGTCAGATTGATATAATTTCTCGTGAATGTTAAGAATTGTTATAATTCCAACGGAATATCATTGTAATGGCATAAAGCTACGTAAAAATTAATAAATGCCATTTTTAGACGCCTCCAATACGTTTCTAATTTAATGGTGACGCCATTACAAGTTTGTCTCTTGAGAATAACTGTCAGTGTCATAGGGATCATCTTAGGCCGCGCCGGGTATAATACTTGACATTTTTTTATTGAGCTGGTAAATCTATTCACTTCGTCAATCTATTCGCTTCGTCCGTTAGGTCTAAACCAAAAAAAATATATAATAAAACCTTTCTCCTGAATCATTGTCTTTATTTAAAAAAAAACTGCATCAAAATCCGTAGCGCAGTTTTAAAGATAACATACATCCCTACGTACAGAGAAAGTCACTTTGTTTTATAATATATAGTGAAACATTTATCTATACTAATATTATAAAGAGGAAAGGTTTGTATGTATGTATGTATGTATGTATGGTTTTCACGCATAAACTACTGGACCGATTTTGATGAAATTTGGCACAGACAATCTTTAGACCCTGAGAAGGAACATAGGCTACCTTTTATTGCGAAATATGTACCACGGGCGAAGCCGGGGCGGACCGCTAGTATAATATAAATTGAAATAAAAGTATGCATTATGGACTAGACTACTTTATCTGCAAGGAAAAAATAATTGTTTTTACTTTATTAAATTAATTAACAAACTTACCTAATATTCGTCACTCAAGCCTTCATAGGTTGCTGCTGGTGAAATAATTCAAAATTCTAGCGTACCAATACAGAAAAAGTAAATTAATTTACAATCTATCAAATATACCAATTTATTCTGCAACCAACCATGTCTATAATAGATAACGTAAAAACATAGAACAATAAATTAACAAGCAGATTTACAATTCTCTAACTCTCTCTGCTAATAATAACACGATATATACACATTTAAGAATGTAGGAAGGTTACTTTTAAAAAATTTCTTTCATGCTCCAATATTTATTCCAAGTCTGTTGTACTCTTCTCTCAACTTCCGATTCGTTGTTTTTCCTATCAAAACTTATTCTCTTCCCAAAGGTATATGTATTTATCGGTATAGTCCAGTGGCATTTCATTTATTGTTATTGGTCTTCTCCTGCTGTTTGTCATTATCATGGTCTTGGTAAGATTCATCTCCAATCCCACTTTAATACTAGCTAGATGCAATGATTCGATCATGCGCTGTAGCTGAGAGCCAGTTTCGGAAAACAATACTATGTCGTCTGCAAATCTTAAGTGATTCAGATAGTCACCCTTTATGTATAATCCCGACCTGCTCCAGTCTAACTTGCTGATGATCTCTTCCAAGATGGCTATAAATATTTTTGGAGATAGCGGGTCGCCCTGTCTGACGCCTCTCTTTATAGGAAAGCTAGGTCCGAGAGTTTCTAGCTTTATTCTACCCTTGTTATTAGTATATATGCTTTGGATGACCTTTATATATACGTCTTCTACTCCTTGCTGTTTTAAGCTTTCCCATATACTTGTGTGTGTTACCATATCAAATGCCTTGCGGTAGTCAATAAAAGCTATGTATAGTGGCCTTTGTTGTTCTTGGTACTTTTCTATTATTAGTTCAATTGTGTGGATATGGTCAGCTGTAGAGAATCCTTTCCTGAAACCAGCTTGTACTGTCGGCTGTTTTAATTCCAGTGTAGTACTGATTCTTTTATTAATAATGGATGAAAAGAGTTTGTAGAGGCTAGGTAACAAGCTTATTGGTCTATAGTTACCAATATCCTTAGGGTCGCCTTTTTTGTAAAGAAGAACGATATTTGATTCTGACCATTGAGAGGGTGTTTCAGAAGTTTGTAAAATTAGGTTAAATAGCTTTGTTAATGGTACTGCTAGTATATTGTGTGATATTTTGAGTAATTCATTTGTGATGTTATCGGAACCACGGCTTTTTTCTAATTTCAAACTTTTTATTGCTTCGATGACTTCCATTTCATAGATTGGCTTCACATTACTATCAGTTACATTGGTGAACGAAAGTTATGAACTCAAGCCTTCTACCATGTTTGACGTACGGATGCCAGACCTGGAAGTTCACTTCGAACCTAAAAAAGAAAGTCACAACATGTCAACGAGGACTAGAGCGAAGCATGCTTAATATAAAGAAAATAGACAAAGTACGACATACAAAAATAAGGTCAATAACCAAAGCCACCAAAGCCTTAAACTATGCACAAAAACTCAAGTGGAAATGGGCTGGACATGTTGCGAGGCTTGAGGACGAGAGATGGACCACGAAAGTAACTTTTTGGAAAGGCCCGATAGGTAAAAGGAATAGAGGAAGACCAGTGACTCGTTGGGAAGACGAGATCATACGGACTGCCGGTCCAAACTGGAAAATGATTGCACAAGACAGAGAAACTTGGGCATCTTTGGAGGAGGCCTTTACCCAATATGGGGTTTCTACAAGCACAATGAAAATATAAGTGTATAAATATGTACATATTTATGTAACTACATAATTATAATTATAATACAT
Source organism: Colias philodice (assembly GCF_061535455.1). Classification (NCBI taxonomy): domain Eukaryota; kingdom Metazoa; phylum Arthropoda; class Insecta; order Lepidoptera; family Pieridae; genus Colias; species Colias philodice. The sequence continues at coordinate 12,575,470 of NC_143088.1, forward strand.
AATTACATAATTATATAACATAAAGTAAAAATTGTATTTAAATAACAAATGAACGGCTATACTTACTACATAATATAATACAACAAAACTTACCTTTTTAAATGTATAAATTTACGAACTAAATGTAACTAGGTATATCATAGATTAAAAAAAAAATGTTTTAAATAATTGAAACTTGTAAAAATGCTTAAGTAGAAAATAAAAGGCTTTTTATTTATTTATTTATTTATTTTATATACACATTTATAATCATGGCACACATAAACAGCATACAATCCAACATAGACAATCAATTAACATACGAACATCGCTGGGTTAATGAATTTGCTGTCAATGCGTGATTACGGCGGTCAGAATTGGCCACAATGATCGCACCTGTCATCCATATAGAGCTTGTAACCACAGCGGTGGAAGGGTTGATTTTTTATTTTAAAACGTTTTTTTGATATCCTGCGTGTTTTTTCTGTTGAAATGTAAATTAAAAATGTACTTAGCGTTTTACAAGTTACTTTTAAATAAATATAGATAATAAATATCGCTTAAACTAGGGAAGCATGTAGAATAAGGAGAGACCAAATAATCAAGTTTTCTATCGAGAGAAATGATTTATTTATTTACTTATCACACTTTCTCTGTCTCTGTGTATGCTTAAATCTTTAAAACTATACGAACCGAATTTTGATGCAGTTTTTTTAATTGATAGATTCAAGAGGAAGGTTTTAGTATAATATATTTTTTATGTCTTAGACAAAGCGGGCGAAGAAATGGTATGTTATTTCATAATCTTAAGGCAAATTCCTGAAAGCTGTAGTAGATAATACAGTCTGTAGCTTTTTAAGCTATTGCATAGCTTCTATCGCAGGCCTTGAGCGCGGGGACCGAATCTAGAAATTCCGTAACGAAAAAACCTGACACTCCCACTCCGACGGGCCGAGGTGTGGCTTGAAGGCATAGCATGCAATAGCTTTACCGCGGCAGTCCCCGAGTGCCACACGTTTTTTTAATCATCAGACAAACAGTACAAATCTTTATCCTTGATAAAATTCGTGTAGATCTCACGATCGTATTTTTCACAGACTGTACACACAGGTGTAATACATATATTAATCATTTTATTTTCCATCGGTTAATAATTTTTAGGCTAGACAGATTTAGGGCGCTTGTGCACTACAAGGAAATTTACTGTCCGGCATTCCGATTTTTTACGGTCCGGTATGGCATGAAAAAACCGATGAATTGCTTGTGCACCTGTCCGTCTTTACTCGGATCAGTGAGGTACAGTTCAAGGAAGTTTGGCGGTATAATGCTATCATAAATGATTGTTTTTGCATTTTACAAGAAACGAGTAATAAATATAGAAGATGAAATATTATATTACTTCGTTATAAAAAAAGTAAAGTTCCGACAGAGATTTAAAATGCGTGTTTCACTTATTTATTTTAATCGGTGACGAGGAGCTAAAGCTATTCCCACTTAAACTTTAGCTTACCAACACTTACTTAGATAATAATTATAGGTCAATGCTTGGTCAATGTATATAAAAATAACAATACCGACTTCTCAAATCACATTGCCAGCTAAAAGAAAGTAAAACAAGAGCTTGCTTTCAATTAGCATATGCAGTAAAAAGAGCAAAACCCAAGCAAGTGGGCATTCGAAAACAATTATACCTACAGCGACTCGTAGGCGCAAATACCATCCGGAATAGGGAAAAGTGAAATGCCGGACAGTAAAATTACGTATAGTGCACAAGCTAGTATTTAGATTAATTGCGTGCCATACCGGACCGTAAAAAATCGGAATGCCGGACAGTAAAATTCCTTGTAGTGCACAAGCGGGGCGCTTGTGCACTACAAGGAATTTTACTGTCCGGCATTCCGATTTTTTACGGTCCGGTGTGGCATGAAAAAACCGATGAATTGCTTGTGCACCTGTCCGTCTTTACTCGGATCAGTGCGGTACAGTTCAAGGAAGTATGGCGGTATAATGCTATCATAAATGATTGTTTTCGCATTTTACAAGAAACGAGTAAAATATAGAAGGTGAAATATTATATTACTTCGTTATAATAAAAAGTAAAGTTCCGTAAGAGATTTAAAATGCGTGTTTCACTTATTTATTATAATCGGTGACGAGGAGCTAAATCTATTCCCACTTGAACTTTTTAACTTACCAACACTTACTTAGATAATAATTATAGGTCAATGCTTGGTCAATGTATCCATACTAATATTATAAATGCGAAAGTAACTCTGTCTGTCTGTCTGTTACTCAATCACGCCTTAACTACTGAACCAATTTGCATGAAATTTGGTATAGAGATATTTTGATACCCGAGAAAGGACATAGGCTACTTTTTATCCCGGGAAAATGACGCAATCCCGGAAATCCCACGGGAACGGGAACTATGCGGGTTTTTCTTTGACTGCGCGGGCGAAGCCGCGGGCGGAAAGCTAGTATAAAATAACAATACCGACTTCTCAAATCTCATTGCCAGCTAAAAGAAAGTAAAACAAGAGCTTGCTTTCAATATTGGCATATGCAATAAAAAGAGTAAAATCCAAGCAAGTGGGCACTCGAAAACAATTATACCTACAGCGACTCGTAAACTCAAAAAACCATCCGGAATAGGGAAAAGTAAAATGTCGGACAGTAAAATTACGTGTAGTGCACAAGCTAGTATTTAGATTAATTGCGTGCCATACCGGACCGTAAAAAATCGGAATGCCGGACCGTAAAATTCCTTGTAGTGGACAAACGCCCTTAGGAGTGAATTTCACAAAAACAAAAACAAATCGATCAATCAGAGCACTTTATTTAGGCGTCAAAAGCACGATAGTTGACATCGAGAGGCAGAGCCAATAAATAATTGAACCAACGTTTAAAAATGACATAAATATTTTAGATTTAGCTCCGATATTACTCTAAAATGCTATACTCTGTTTGGTAGAGCTTTTTATTAAAAGCAGAAAAATTCACACTTATAGAGTATCGGTTAAAAAGATGATAGTAACAAAAAAGAGCGTGTGCCGAGCACACGTGTCAGAAGTGAAACTTCTTTGGCAAGATTAAACTGTTGGTACATTTTGTGAGTTACACACATAAATTGTCAAATAGATTTTTTAAATATTTAATATTAATTGTATTGTAAAAAAATGTATAAATGAATATTAATTTCACATTGAAACTTTCTGCTGTATAATATAGAGGGACTAGCGATCCGCCCCGGCTTCGCCCGTGGTACATATTTAAGTTTTCCGGGATAAAATATAGCCTATACGGATTCGGAATAATCCCTCTAAGGTATTGTAAAATAAATTTTGAAATCGGTCCAGTAGTTTTTGAGCTTAATCAATACAAACATACAAAAATACAAAGGTTTCCTCTTTATAATATTAGTATAGATAGAGTTAGTTGAAAACCAAAACAATATCATATTCTACTAATATTACAAACTTGAAACTTTATTAGGATGCATGGAAGGAAGGATGTTTGGTATGAAATATCTAAACTAGCAAATAGGTAAATTGTTACACGGTTTAAACGAGCGTGAAGCCGCGGGATAAAACTGGTAAGGATATATTCTACGCTTCTATACTTAATAAGATGATGCTGAATAATTTGTTGGCTAAAATTAAGAACTACTGGGCCAATTTTAAAAATTCTTTCACTGTTTAATACCTTTTTTTGTTAAAGGGGAGGAAATCTTCTATAGATCTTCTTTTGAGAAAAAAACAAGCACGTGGGATTCTTACCAATTAAAACCTCCTTGGTGGCCAAATCAAAAGCAGAGAAAGCACCAGCTCACCGTTTAATACCTAGGTATGTACTTACGGGATCACTGAATGCAATAGTTTATATTGTGTGACCATGGGCGAAGCCAGGTCGGATCGCTAGTGTAGCAATATAAAGCCACATCAACACGTGCCACGGGAAATCTAATAAATATACATGCAGAGGAAATGTGAACTAGTATAAAAGTTTAATTTTCCAACAAAACAATCATGTTACTGTTCCGAGAAATTTCAGTACGTTTGCGAGTCGAACTACAAGACTTCTGAGAAATCGCTTGAAATATTCAGTTTCGCGTTTAAAATTATTGCTTTGTAAGAAATGAAGGCGTATGAAGAGGTGTCGTTTAAATTGTGGAATATTTTCTTGGAATATTTATGTTATATTAAACTGCTGCTCGCCTCGTGTTGCACTGAGATAGACTCATTTTTGTTACTTTTTATAATTTTTAAATGATATTCTTCTTATACAAGCGGAAGGATAGTGCACACAGACATGTATCAAGATATATCTATGTCTGTGATAGTGCACAAACCAAAAATTTTTAAAATCGTTCAGCCGTTATTGAGCTACCAACATAGTATATTTTTACTATGTTACCAATTTAGTAACTTTACTTTTGACGTGACAACGTCTTATAATTCGACTAGCTTCCGCCCACGACTTTGTACGTGCATCCCCGTTTTTCCCCGTTCCCGCAAGAATTTCGGTAAATCCTTTCTTAGCGGATGCCTACGTCCTAACATCTACCTGCATGCCAAATTTCAGCCCGATACGTCCAGTGGTTTGGGCTGTGCGTTGATAGATCACTATATCAGTCACCTTTGAGTTTTATATATATAGATAGAGCCGGCTGCACGCACGAAAAAACATGACTCATGCGGCGTTACCTCGCTCTGAGGCGTTCCATGTAAGGCTTGAAGTGCAAGCGAGAGCGCGGAACGAGCGACAAAGAAGCACAATCGGACATTGTCACGTTCAACTATCGTCAGTAAACCGACTTTACAGACAAACAATGTTTTTTCTATAATATTAACCTTTGATGAAAAGTAAAAGCAAATGAGCTGTTTTCTTTATTTCAATATCTTCTGAATTGAGGGATTTAGCGCCATTTGTTTTTAATAGCTGTTTATTTACTTCTTCCTGCATTATCCGCTGAATAAATAAATGTTGTTTAAAATTTCACCTTAATTCTATGTAGGTATGTTTAGTGTTTTTAACTTTCATATTTTTTCAACAGCTTAAATTTACTTTACTTATATCATAAAGAAAAAACATCAACAGTAACATAAAATTATTCCGCAGTAAAAATCCCATCAAAATCAATTCGTCTATTCTGCTTCAACACACACACACACACAGACTTAACAAATCTTTGTAAATCTACTTATACATAACATAACCTTATCTATAAACAGCATTAACCCAACTCTATTAACCTACTTAATATTTATACATGTTTATATACAGGGTGTCCCACTATTGGTATACTAAGCGCGAAGGGACTTGTAGTTTTGCATACACTGATTGCTTAGCTTCGCGCAGCCGGCATATACCGCTACGCTAATGGGAGCATTTTGTCTATGAAAACATAATCTTAAACGATAGGTCACGTGCTGGTAGCAAAGCTGGGCGGGTTGCTTGTTTTGGGTGTACAGTGTACACGTAGAGTTTTAAGAATTCATCTATTTGAAAAAAAACTGCGTCTGGAATTTTATAAGTATTTTTTACGTACTCAGCGTATGCAATACTATAACCTCCTTTGAGCTTAGTATACCAACAGTGGGACACCCTGTATAACCAACTCAATCTAGAACTTCCAAAACATTATAACCTAGTAATTATAATATTATTCCTCACATTACGTGCTAACAGGCGAACTAGTTCGCATAATGAGTCTCAAGTTTCAAATGTGGCCATTGATTAAATTGTTCAAGTTCGCTCGATGGAATAGTTCGTTCGTTGAATGGATGGTAATGAACGGTATGAATCATATTTCTGATTGTTCACGGCCTGTTTATAATTTGGTATTTGATTAGTTGATGTCAAGAATTTGTGAGATTAAATTTGGATCGAAATTATAGGTAATATAGTAGAGGTTACCTAAATTGTAAATCGTAATTATGGTAGGTATTCAACGAGCATAATATTAAGAACTAGCTGTTGCCCGCGACTTCGTCCGCGATTAGGTCGTTTTTCGTCATTCGTCGTTTAAAAAAAATACGTGACAGTTTATTTTTGAATGTTCTTAATTATTGTCTCTTATAAAATTTAACTACTTACATTAAAATTGAACACTCTGATAAGAAAATCTTAAAATCTGAAGAAAACATGAATGAATGTGATTTAAATTCTACATTACTTAGTATCAAAATATAATAATCTAAATTAAATGTAGATTAACAGTTTGAGCACACCATTATAGAATATGTACTTAAGTATTAAATTACGTTAGTTAACATAGTAACTTTACTAAAAACGCGATGACTTTCTTTCACGCTCGGTACCACAAACTAAGCATGTTTGTGGTAAGTGGCCCGCGTGACGCGTCACTTGACCCCCCGCGAGTTCCCCTCCGTTGCTATGCGAAAATACATTCGTTGCTCTATTTTAGGAAAAATTTGTGTTTACTGTGGCCTGGGCGTTATAACACGTCCATGGAGTTCCTGAGTGCCGATATCACCATCTTGAGGAAAAGCTTCTAATGTCGATTTAAAACTGCATACATACGAATTAACCTGTTATAAAATTGTGAAATGAGTTCAGTTTTAAATTTGAGAAATACTGATTTCTTGTATTCCACTATTCGTTGTAGTCGAATACAAAATATACCTATTTAAACAAACTTAGGTTGGCCTACAGGCAAAATGGATCCTATCAAATGGTAAACTTGACCTTGTATCTTAAAAGTAAGCATGAACGGACCTTCTGATAATTATTGAGCACCAAAGGATCATTTGAAACGCGCTACTATAAGAGCGAATATTGTCTAATAACAGTTTACATTGCACAGTATGTTCCTCTAAAAGTAGTGATTTCAAAGGTTCCGGTGTATCTTCAAATGAAAGCCAACTCCTTACTACACTTTAAAGCTTTACAAAAAGAACATACTACGCCTTTACAGAAGATGATCTGTAATCAATTGTGAGGTTTTAAGCAAACCCACTTTTATAATTGTCAGACCACACCACCGAATTCGTAGATTGTTTACCTCAAGTCATTAAGACTATGACGAAATCTGTCTGCAGTAAGACGGCCCTCTCGCTATTCGTTCGTTTCCAGAGACCGAATAGTTTCAATTCTTAATCTTTCATTAAACAAACTTATTAATCGTTCTTGTCTCATATAATTGTAATATTCGCGTCCCTACTCTAGTCATTGCTTATACTCATGTTCATCTTCAAGAGATCGAATAATATTATGATGCACCCTATCATTTGTCAAACGGTCTTCATATTGAGTAAAGTTTCAGATTCTCGAGATAAAATATGACTGTCGTGATCAGTAGTGAGACGTAATTCCCTCTCAGTGAGGGTTTCGGTCTCACGGGATAGTACAATATGCCGTTTGCGATCAGCTGTGAGACGTCATACCCTCTCAGTGAAGGTTTCCGTCTCACGGGATAGTAGGGGAGACCGGGTTTGGTTGTCTCACGGGTTGGTTGTCACAGCGGTCTTAACACAAAACTGAACTATCGAATAAGTCTGTTGAACAGCGTGGCAAGAGCGATACAGTGACAACGCTGTCCCCACTTCGCGTCAGACCGCCCCGATCTGCCGTGAGGGCCTCACACGTGTTTATTGTTTTCGCACAGATTTTTTATGATATGAGGACCGAATATGCTCCTCATAACATCACTTTTTGTGAACGAAACGACAGCGCGGTTTAATTTAATGCCAACACCATTAGAAAAAAGGATTATTATTAATTGTGAAAAAATATCATGATTTACACTATTAACACTCTTTTAACATAAAATATAAGTCTGTGAGTGTGTAAAAATAAATCCAGCTAATTACACATCAAACTTATGTTTATAATTAGGTATACGACATGAAAATATATTAATTACCAAGCAATAATAATACAGATAAGCAGTGGTGGCTCAGTGGTGAGACCTCGGACTTCGAATCGATAAGTCCGGGGTTCGAGACCAGGTGAGCGTGCAGGAAATAAATTGATTTTTCAATTTATCTGCCCATGTTGTAACATCACCACTGCTCGAACGGTGAAGGAAAACATCGTGAGGAAACCGACATGTCGAAGAATTAAAAAGTTCGATGACATGACGTGTCATCCGCCAACACGCACTTGGCCAGCGTGGTGGATTATGGCCTGTACCCTCATAGGAGGCCCGTGTCCCAGCAGTGGGAACGTATATGGGCTGATGATGATGAATAATACAGATAAATATTGAACATAAGTAGGTAGAATAGATATTAAGTAGTATTAGTTAAAATATACTTTGACTGTTAGTCAAAGTTTATTTTTACTAACAACATGTAAATGAAGAAGAAATAATAATTACCAATGAACTAACCTTTTCTATAATACTTAACGCGGCACATTTTTCAAATTATCTTGCTCAACCCTGCTCAAAAATTTGAGGGTTTTGTTGGAACTTTAATATGTCAAAACTATGATATATCTAAACTACGATACAACTTGCTTGCGGAAATGCTCATTACAATTGTGAATCTAGAGAATAACTAACAACATACTATTCAATTTTATTGAGCTGATGAATATCTTTTGCCTGGAAGAAATCACCGTCGCCTAATAAATAATATACTGTGTTTTCTTATAAAACCGTTACATAATTTATTTTATCTACTTAAATATGTAATGAAAATGATATTATATTTATAAAATATAAAACATATTATGTAAAATGATTAAAAATAAATAAATGAAGCAACTACGATTCAAAGAAAACATCTTTTTCAGTTGAATTTATATTTTTGGTTTTATGGCATTCAAATGCTTTATAAATATAAATTTATAATGAATAGAAAAAATTCGATCACGAGGCGGGACTCGAACCCGCATCCTTCGCGCCATTCCGGGGCGGATGCCTGACCAACTCAGCCACTCGTGACCCGCCAGAGCAATCGAATTTATTCTATTCTTTCAGTTTTATGTGTCTGAAGGGACACACCGCGCGCCATCTATTGAGATGATTAACAACCATTTCAACCAATATGAAGCACTTTTCAGTGAATACAATATTGTAACGATGGAACACGACCTTTTTTTTTTTTGTTGAATTTATATTTTTGGTTTTATGGCATTCAAATGCTTTATAAATATAAATTTATAATGAATAGAAAAAATTCGATCACGAGGCGGGACTCGAACCCGCATCCTTCGCGCCATTCCGGGGCGGATGCCTGACCAACTCAGCCACTCGTGACCCGCCAGAGCAATCGAATTTATTCTATTCTTTCAGTTTTATGTGTCTGAAGGGACACACCGCGCGCCATCTATTGAGATGATTAACAACCATTTCAACCAATATGAAGCACTTTTCAGTGAATACAATATTGTAACGATGGAACACGACCTTTTTTTTTTTGTTGAATTTATATTTTTGGTTTTATGGCATTCAAATGCTTTATAAATATAAATTTATAATGAATAGAAAAAATTCGATCACGAGGCGGGACTCGAACCCGCATCCTTCGCGCCATTCCGGGGCGGATGCCTGACCAACTCAGCCACTCGTGACCCGCCAGAGCAATCGAATTTATTCTATTCTTTCAGTTTTATGTGTCTGAAGGGACACACCGCGCGCCATCTATTGAGATGATTAACAACCATTTCAACCAATATGAAGCACTTTTCAGTGAATACAATATTGTAACGATGGAACACGACCTTTTTTTTTTTGTTGAATTTATATTTTTGGTTTTATGGCATTCAAATGCTTTATAAATATAAATTTATAATGAATAGAAAAAATTCGATCACGAGGCGGGACTCGAACCCGCATCCTTCGCGCCATTCCGGGGCGGATGCTTGACCAACTCAGCCACTCGTGACCCGCCAGAGCAATCGAATTTATTCTATTCTTTCAGTTTTATGTGTCTGAAGGGACACACCGCGCGCCATCTATTGAGATGATTAACAACCATTTCAACCAATATGAAGCACTTTTCAGTGAATACAATATTGTAACGATGGAACACGACCTTTTTTTTTTTGTTGAATTTATATTTTTGGTTTTATGGCATTCAAATGCTTTATAAATATAAATTTATAATGAATAGAAAAAATTCGATCACGAGGCGGGACTCGAACCCGCATCCTTCGCGCCATTCCGGGGCGGATGCCTGACCAACTCAGCCACTCGTGACCCGCCAGAGCAATCGAATTTATTCTATTCTTTCAGTTTTATGTGTCTGAAGGGACACACCGCGCGCCATCTATTGAGATGATTAACAACCATTTCAACCAATATGAAGCACTTTTCAGTGAATACAATATTGTAACGATGGAACACGACCTTTTTTTTTTTGTTGAATTTATATTTTTGGTTTTATGGCATTCAAATGCTTTATAAATATAAATTTATAATGAATAGAAAAAATTCGATCACGAGGCGGGACTCGAACCCGCATCCTTCGCGCCATTCCGGGGCGGATGCCTGACCAACTCAGCCACTCGTGACCCGCCAGAGCAATCGAATTTATTCTATTCTTTCAGTTTTATGTGTCTGAAGGGACACACCGCGCGCCATCTATTGAGATGATTAACAACCATTTCAACCAATATGAAGCACTTTTCAGTGAATACAATATTGTAACGATGGAACACGACCTTTTTTTTTTTTGTTGAATTTATATTTTTGGTTTTATGGCATTCAAATGCTTTATAAATATAAATTTATAATGAATAGAAAAAATTCGATCACGAGGCGGGACTCGAACCCGCATCCTTCGCGCCATTCCGGGGCGGATGCCTGACCAACTCAGCCACTCGTGACCCGCCAGAGCAATCGAATTTATTACATATTGGTTGAAATGGTTGTTAATCATCTCAATAGATGGCGCGCGGTGTGTCCCTTCAGACACATAAAACTGAAAGAATAGAATAAATTCGATTGCTCTGGCGGGTCACGAGTGGCTGAGTTGGTCAGGCATCCGCCCCGGAATGGCGCGAAGGATGCGGGTTCGAGTCCCGCCTCGTGATCGAATTTTTTCTATTCATTATAAATTTATATTTATAAAGCATTTGAATGCCATAAAACCAAAAATATAAATTCAACAAAAAAAAAAAGGTCGTGTTCCATCGTTACAATATTGTATTCACTGAAAAGTGCTTCATATTGGTTGAAATGGTTGTTAATCATCTCAATAGATGGCGCGCGGTGTGTCCCTTCAGACACATAAAACTGAAAGAATAGAATAAATTCGATTGCTCTGGCGGGTCACGAGTGGCTGAGTTGGTCAGGCATCCGCCCCGGAATGGCGCGAAGGATGCGGGTTCGAGTCCCGCCTCGTGATCGAATTTTTTCTATTCATTATAAATTTATATCTTTTTCAGTGTTAAAATGCTCTTAGCAATCCTGGATGATGAACTGTATCATGTACTCTGATCCCAGTACGGTCGGTACCTCGATAGCCATAACGATAAATATTATAATCAGATAACCGCAAAGTCAAAATAAAAACATTACTTGTACCTACAGTTGTGAGTGCAAAATTTACGTTTCATTTGGAATAACATTTTTTTCGGTACTAAAACGTAGTCGTTTGATATGTGGTTGGCTGCCCCTCCTCTCCTTCCTGAAAAATATCCTCCAAAATTTCCCGAGATACTTCCAATGATTGAACCATTGGACGTTGGACATTAACTTCAGTCAAAAAGTGACGAAGCGGATGATTACTAATTTCCACTTAATCCTCGCTGCTACTATCTTTACCATCAAATCATCAATTTTCAAGTGGTGTTGTAAAAATATCAGCAGAAATCGTCTTCCAAAGGCGATATAATTTTATGAGCATTGAATCTGTAAATAACAAAATCAAAAGTTAACTGTAAATCTATAAAAAAAGCTACTTACAAATAAAATTTTATCAAAAACTACTGTTCCCAATGCACCTCAAAATAATAAAAGAATTCATCATTTTATTATTTCATTCTAAAAGTGTAATATAATACCTACCAACAAAAAACATGAATTGCTATCATTATACAAAATAAATACCTATAAGTAACAACTTACTTTTTGTGGGAACGCATGATGGTGAAAATTCACAAAACACAAAGATTGCATTTGATATTTTTGGTTTTATGGCATTCTATTGCTTTATAAATATCACTACATAGTATAAAAAAAGTCGCTTTCTCTGTCCCTATGTCCCTTTGTATGCTTAAATCTTTAAAACTTCTCAACGGATTTTGATGCGGTTTTTTTAATAGATAGACTGATTCAAGAGGAAGGTTTTAGTATATAATTTATTAGGTTTTAGACAAAGCGGACGAACCCGCGGGCGGTAAGCTAGTAAATTTATAAAATACGAAGATTTTTAAAATTGTAACTAATGAACGCAATCAATATTAGATTAACTGTAGATAATGGTGTCTAGTTTTACTTAAAATAATAAACATCTACCCTCACTTTAAAAAAATGTAGTATATTTATTATTTACACGAAATATACCTTATAGGGAAGGGAAGATATGGGCTAAAGAGTTAAATAAATAACATAATACATATATTTAAATTATTAATTTCCAACTGTGTATTCAGTAGTGTTAACATCTAAATTGATTTCATTTTTACGAAATCTCATAGATGGCGCTGTTACAAAATTAACATTATACAACTTACATTCTTTAAACTATGTTTCTCTTCCCAAGTTACTTAAATGGCATAATTTTTATAGTGTCAATCTAGATATTGTCAAACAACATTTATATATGCGTCATTTGATTATTAATTTCCAATAGTTAACATGTGTTTGATTTTTCTAACACTTCATAGATGGCGCTGTTTCAAATTTGTCTTTATACTGCTAAGATTCATTTAACTGTTTCTCTGCCCAAATTACGTAAATGACATAGTTTTTATTTTGTAAAGCTAGATAATAGCATGGCTTACTCGAAACCAACATTTAAACATGAGTCTTTAGATTGTACGCTGTCGTAGTACACGGAATATGTAAGAAAAATAAAGGCTCACAGCTCCTCCCGCGAAGGTGATATCATGATAATATGTTTAAACTATCCTCACCCGACCTCTTAGGAATATTCATGCAAAATTTGAAGTAAATCTATGCAGTACTTTTCGAGATTAGCTCGGTCAAACATACAGACAAACAGACAAACAGACAAACAGACAAACAGACAAAAATTCTAAAAACTATATTTTTGGCTTCTATATCGATTATAGATCATGGATTATGTATTCTTTTAAAAAAATATTCAATGTACAGTTTTGACTTTCCTACGATTTTATTATATGTATAGATTAGAACGAGAAAATAATAGATATTATGAAGAGATTTGGGATGGTTACTAACCTGTATTTTTGTCAGAGCATTAGTTTTGAAATATTTCAAACTCAAACTCAAACATTTTCCTTCTAATATCATATCTATAACTAGCCGTGCCGGCGGTTTTACCCGCGTTGCTCCGCTGGTTACAGCGTGATGATATATATAGCCTATAGCCTTTCTCGATAAATGGGCTATTTAACACCGAAATAATTTTTCAAATCGGACCTGAGATTAGCGCGTTCAAACAAACAAACTCTTCAACTTTATAATATTAGTATAGATATTATAACGATTATAGTATCCTCTATAAATGTATGGTGGTGATAACTAAATTAACACTCCCCATATAATATCTGAAGTATTCATGCCAATTACCATAGATAAGTACCTAAGAAATAATAATTAACCATCGTCTTTTCGCGAATATTCCCTCTCTCTATATTTTGTTATACCTATTGAAGCAAAATGTAGCATTTATGATGCACGATAATGTGCATATTATATTGAAACACTATCTTTCCGCCTTCGGCTTCGCCCGCGTTTTCGTGGGATTTACTCTTTCACGCAAATTCTACAGAACCGATTACAATGACATTTAGCACACATATAGGTAACTTGGTTTAACACAAAGGTTTTATTCCGGAAATCCCACGGGAACGGGACTTTGCGGGTTTTTCTTTGAAAACGCAGGCGAAGCCGTGGTCGAAAGCTAGTATTAATATAAATACGCGCAATTTTAAACGGTGCGTGACGCTTAATGCGAGTTTAATGATCAGTTAATAAATAAAAATACAAAAATAAATGATCATTTATTCATTCAAATTGGTCAAAGCGATGCTGGAATGATTAAACTCGGAAATCAGGCTATTTCGAGTCCAGCATTAAATACTATACAGGGTGTAATCGTTAAGTGTGCACAGGCGATTATTCCGTAACTATTACAGATATCAAAAAACTTTAAACTGATATTGAAAGTACTACACCTAATGAGTAAAATGACAATAATAACTTTTTAAAAATAAAACGAGAGATATACAAAAATGTTACATGAAACGCCCCCATACATTTTATTTCCCATACATTTTGTATTCATAGCAAAGGTTCGAAATGACATCCTCGTTTTGGAATACCATTGTATTCCATATCGAGCTCTATTTACAGTTTCTAAATGAACTTTCATTAAAATTTGCGTAGTAATTAAAGCTCAAAATCAAATAAAAACGTTTCATATTAAATGTTTGGAATAGTCATATTTCATACTAAATGTATGTGAGTGTTTGATGTTATTTTTTTTTGGATATTTCTCGTTTTATTTTAAAAAGTTATTATTGTCATTTTACTCATTAGGTATAGTACTTTTATTATCAGTTTTAAGTTTTTTGATATCTGTAATAGTTACGGAATAATCGCCTGTGCACACTTATCGATTACACCCTGTATATTTTATTTAAAAATGTTGCAAGGCGATTCATTTCATTTTTTAATTATGTGATTAATTAATTATTTTAATGACGCGTTATGGTAATGATGTGGAGGCACAGTTATAGTGGAGGCAAATCGACGTTCAATTGGTGGTTTTTTAAGTGATAATCTGGGGGCACGGTAGTGCCCCCGCCAAGACGAGCCAAGCGACTACGCGCACGGGCACTACCTACCTTTTCTCGAAGCGCTTCGACGTTTTTTTGAACCCTCATAACTTGGGTTTGGATTATGCTAGATCAACAAAATTTTCGGGATATATTGTCAATAGCGGACTTATTGAACATATTAAGTTTTAATTACATTAGCTTTTATACTTCAGATTTTATTTATATCTAAAAAACGCTAATTTCGTCACTGACTCACTGACGATCATCAAAATTCTTAAGGTATTTCCTAATGTCCTAGAAAGCTGAAATTTTGTATGTAAGCTAGTATTAGCACACAAACAACAAAAAAATTATAAAACTTGTAACTTTCATCCCCCAACCACTTAAACTAGGGGAAGGGAGTTTGTATGAGACCTGTAATTTTTAAATTAAATAATTTTTAAATTAAATCTAATCTAATAATCTAAAACTTGGTTCCCCTAGATATTATATATATGTATAGGTACTCCTTGTTAAAAAAAATGTTACAAACAACCTACAAAAAGAAATGAAATCCCACCAAAAACATTTTCATGTAAAATGTTGCCAAGACGAGCCCATATGACTCACACTGTCAAAAAGTTATCAGATCTCATGTAGAGCCAAGCTTCTAACACTACACGCCCTAACTCTACAAGGCCTAACTTCACAAACTCTACACCTTAGTCAAAATATGTGGCTTGGCCGTTCGTTACTACAAGAACTATTGTATAACACAAAAGTAATGAACAGTGAATTAATTTTTCACCTTACGCCGATGTGAATGTAGCGAAATGGCCAAGCCACATATTTTGACTAAGGTGTAGAGTTTGAGAAGTTAGGCCTTGTAGAGTTAGGGCGTGTAGTGTTAGAAGCTTGGCTCTACATGAGATCTGATAACTTTTTGACAGTGTGAGTCATATGGGCTCGTCTTGGCAACATTTTACATGAAAATGTTTTTGGTGGGATTATATTTTAGATTTTATAAAGATTTTTAAGGGATTTAAAACATGATTCAATATTTATTTTAGAAAAGTGACGTTTTCGGAATGCATTCATTCTAGTCTAATATTACTTATGTTTTTATTATATTCGTATAACATTGCATTTATGTCAAACGAACATAGAGCTAGAGCAAGAGCATTCTTTCGTGATATTTTAGTGTATACGAAAACTCGTATTCAGTGTTTTTCAGTATTAGAACATTGCATAGAATTTTTTCGAACGCACTAAGAACAACGAAGGAATGCTCTACGCCTATTTACACTAAAATAATTTGACATAGTGGGGTTATTTTGAGCATTTGCTTGTTCGATGTAAATGCACCTTATGGTAAAGAGTAAGTTTGATGTAACAAATAAATTATCCGTATACAATTACACGCAAAATTTACAAATTTGCTACAAAAACTTATCAAAAATATTGAGTACTAGCCCGCCCCGGCTTTTCAAACTCAAACATTCATTTTTAAACATTCATTTATTCAAACATTCATTTAGTATCAGTTCAATAAATTAAATAATAATAATAATAATATAAAGGCGTAGGGATGTGACGACCCCACCGCCCACGGGCTGGATAACTGTGTGACAGTAGTTATCCAACCCGTGCAGCCAGTCAGTACCCATTCCCAGCAAGTGTGCAAACCGTGCTTCAGCTGGGGAGTACATAGGGTACTAAAAATATATGCAATTAACGGTTTCCTCGGGGAAATGGGCGACCCTCGAGTGTATAAAGCCTGGTTAATGGATGGCAGACAATAGAATACGATCAGGGCCGCTTCCTGGGGGTCGCCAGGGCGCGCCTGGAGCTGGCGCTGGGCGCGGCAGCATGCGGGACGCCAGCCAATCCCGCCGACCGACTCGACCACCTGGTCGGTCGAACCCACCATCCCCACCAGTGAGCTTGACGACAGCAGGGCCGGCAACGACCCAGCATGTGGAGTCCGCTACTGGTGGAAACAGAAAGACTCGCATGAGATGGTCAGTAGACCAAAATAAAAATGCCATGCGAGCATATTATAGGGCGACTGAGGGTGAAACCAACCGGACTGGATACCGAGTGAGACTGCTCCGCGAATTCAACACCTTGGAACCCAACATCACCCTCACTGAACAAAATCTGGTGGACCGAGTTCGATACATCTTGCGCAGGAACATCTTTAGCGCCTCCGAACTCGAACAACTAGGATGTGCGGCTGTTTCCGCGGAAGCCCCTGAACCGACGCGCGTTGATGACCCACCCGATGTGTCAGTCCTTTTTGAGGAGAACACCGGGGTGGAGACCAATGCGATCGGAGCGGAGGAAACTGAGGAAATAGCTTCCCAGGACATGGAAAAAATCAGGAGAGAGCTTGAGGAGACGATCTCTCATTACCGAGGAATACCGGTTGAACAGCGCTCCCAGCTTCCTCGCGTTCCCTATAGAGCGTCGACCAGACTTGCCGTTGAGACCGTTAATAAACTACTGCCACCATATTTGGAAACCAGTACTGACATTGGTGATACGGGATCGATACTATACGCTGCGGCCGTAGTCGTGTGTCGAGCGGTGGGGATTAACTTCCCGAATACGGGAAGAGGATCTCCGCAGCGACGTACGACTCCTGCTTGGAGGCGTCGTATCGAAGCTCGAATCGCTAATGCCAGAGTCCTCATCGGTAAGCTTACTGCTTTCAGGTCCGGTAACACAAGACCGCGAGTGATGCGCTTTGTCAGGTCTGCAATCAGTGAGATATCTCACAACCTGCCCCAGGCAGAACTATTGCGAATAGTGACTGTGCGCATCGACACCCTGAAACAGCAGGTCGCAGCTTGGGGCAAACGCATAAGACGGTACTCCGAAACAACAAGGAGGCACCGTGAGAATCGTCTCTTCGAAAGTGACCAAAGAAAGTTCTACAAGTACCTTCAATCTGGGGCTCGGCAAGCACACATGGAGCCACAACCCGAAAAGGCGGACCTGATTGCCTTTTGGCGTGGAATATGGTCTCATGCTGCTGAGCACGTCGAAGGTGCTTGGATGACGGAGCTGGAGGAAGCGTGCGCAACCTTACCACCCATGGACCCTGTTGTTGTCACAAAAGACGACATCAGCGCAGCAGTCCGAAAATGCCTGAACTGGAAAACTCCAGGGGTAGACGGACTTCAGACCTACTGGCTGAAAGGGTTCAACGCATGCCATGCTACCTTAGCCCGCCAATTTGGAGAAGCGATTGAGCACCGCTTGCTTCCAAACTTCCTTACTACTGGGGTCACTTATCTAGCTCCTAAATCCAACCGCTCCGCTGACCCGTCTCAATACCGCCCCATCACGTGCCTGTCCACCATCTACAAGGCACTGACATCTGTACTGGCCGCCAAAATTGCCAAGCATATAGATGGCAATAGAATTCTGGCAGACACACAGAACGGATGTCGGGCGGGTGGTCGTGGAACTAAGGAGCTTCTCCTGATTGACACGGTTATTGGTCAGCAGGTCAAGCGTAACAGACGCAACTTATCTGCCGCCTGGATCGACTATAAAAAAGCATTTGACTCGGTCCCCCATACATGGTTAACGAGAGTCCTGGAACTTTATAAGATCGATCCTTCGATCCGAGGGCTTCTCGGAACATGTATGGGGCAATGGAGTACGATGCTTTGTCTCCGATGTGAGCGGCTGTCTGACGCGGAAGACCGTATAAGGATACGGCGGGGTATTTTCCAGGGCGATTGCCTGAGTCCTCTGTGGTTTTGCCTGGCACTAAACCCTCTAAGCTATTTGCTGGAGAGATTAGGGTCCGGATTTCAGCTTCGCAGAGGTGGTCTAAGACTTAGCCATCTGCTCTACATGGATGATCTCAAATTATTTGCCCCTAATAGGTCCAGGTTAACGGAGCTGCTAAATATCACGTGTGATTTTAGCAGCTCCATTGGCATGGAACTTGGGGTGGATAAGTGTGCGGTTCTGCATGTGGAGCGGGGTAAAGTAACCGCGTCTGATGACATAACACCATCTGGCGCGGCCCATCTTAGGGTACTTACAGAAGCTGAAACTTACCGGTACTTGGGTATGTCACAGAATATATGTGTGGAGGGGACGGGTGTGAAACAGGATGTTGTCGAAGTATTTTGTGAACGCATGACAAAAGTCTTTAACAGCTATTTGTCGGGCGTGAACAAGATACGAGCGTTCAATACCTGGGTCATGCCCGTTCTCCTGTACACATTTGGCGTACTCAAGTGGACTCAGACCGAACTCAACGCCCTGGATCGGAAAGTCCGCACAACTATGACTCTGCATCGGTTGCATCACCCGAAATCGTCAGTGATGAGGCTGTATATCCCTCGAAAGTGTGGTGGTCGTGGCATGTTAAGTGCCCAATCGCTGCATAATCGTGAGATATGCAGACTCCGAGACTATTTCCTCTCAAAGGTTGGTCATGCAATCCATGCTGAAGTCATAGAATGTGACAAAGGACTCACTCCCCTATCCCTGGCCAAACAGGACTGGCAAAAGCCGACGGTACTCAGCATTTCCGACAGGGAGGCCATATGGAAAGAGAAAGAGCTGCACGGTAGGTTTCACAGGAGTCTACATGAACCTCACGTAGATTTCTTGTCCTCCGTGCACTGGCTGCGTTTCGGTGACCTCTTTGGGGAAACCGAGGGTTTTGTCTGTGCGATACAGGATCAGGTGGTTAAGACGAACAATTATCGGAAGTACATCATAAAGGACGGGACCCAGGACTTATGTCGTATGTGTCACCGTCCTGGAGAAACTCTCCGACATGTTACTTCCGGTTGTTCCATGCTTGCCAACTCTGAGTATTTGCACAGGCACAACCTAGCAGCCAGGATTATCCACCAAGAGCTCGCTCTGAAGTATGGCCTTCTTGAAGGAAAAGTGCCTTACTACAAGTACGCGCCGGAGCCAGTCCTGGAAAATAACCGTGCCAAGTTGTACTGGGATCGGCCCATCATCACAGACAGGACTATCCTAGCGAATAGACCTGATATTGTGGTGATGGACCGAGCAACTTCTAGGATTTTCTTGGTAGACATCACTATTCCACATGACGACAATCTTGTTAAGGCCGAGTCAGATAAACGGCTCAAATATCTGGATCTGGCGCACGAGGTTGTCGAGATGTGGGACGGTGTGTCTGCCGAGATAATCCCTATAGTTGTGTCCACCAATGGGCTGGTTCCTGCCTCCTTAAAACAATATTTAAGGAGGTTGGATTTACCGGTAAAGCCCATGACAGTGGGGATACAGCGGGCAGTCCTTCTGGATAACGCTCGGATAGTCCGAAGGTTCCTCACTCAGTCGCCCTAGACTCCGGCCGTCTGGCCACTCAGCCGGAGTTTTTTTTTCACACCGCCGCGAGGCGAGATACTTGCCCCCCCAAATAATAATATAAGCTTTTATTTCCTTACTTTTACAAAAAATGTTTTACAATTTAACTTAATACTTAATACTTTATATAATAACTTGTAAAAACTTAAAACTAGTATATGTTTATTGTTAGTAACATTGTTGCTATTCTATGTTAGTACCTATCCTATTTTCTTTATTGTAAGGACCGCTTTGTGCGGTGAAAGCCTCCTCCAAAATTTTCCATTTCTGCCTATCATTAGCCAGTTTTACCCATTGATTCCCCGCTACATCAACAATGTCATCTTGCCATCTTTTATTGGGTCTGCCTCTTTTTCGGCTCCTGTCCGCTAAAAACCAGTTTGTTATGATCGTTGACCATCTTTCATCTTTTTGCCTTTGGTTGTGTCCTGCCCATCTCCATTTTAATCGAAGAACATGATTACCGACGTCGTTCACTTTTGTTGCTTTCCTTATGGATGTATTTTTTATGTGGTCCTTTAATCGGATATTCATGTAGCTTCTTTCAATTCCTCGTTGGCAAACTCTTAATTGGTTGAGAGATTTTTTAGTCAGGGACCAAGTTTGGCATGCGTAAGTAAGACACGGTAACAAGCAGCTGTTCATGGCCTTCGTCTTCAAGCGTATTGGTATCGGTCCTTTAAATATGTCTTTCATAGACCAGTACTTGTTCCATGTCATTGTTATTCTCCTTGATATCTCTCTCTCTGTGCAGGACTTAAAAGAGATAAGGTGACCCAGATATATGTACTCATCTGTGTATTTCAGTTCTTTTGTGTCTACATATAAAGGTGTTTTTTGTCTGTTTGTCATAATTTGTGTTTTGTCATAGTTGATTTCTAATCCTGCATTTCTGCTATGTTCACTGAGGGTGGTTAACATTGACTGAAGTTGAATCGGACATTCTGATAGTAACACTATATCATCTGCGAACCGTAAGTGGGACAAGTATTTTCCATTTATCCTTAAGCCTTTGTCTGCCCAATCTAGTTTCCTAAAGATGTTTTCGAGTACTGCAATGAATAATTTCGGTGAGAGTGGGTCTCCTTGTTTAACACCACGTTCTATTGGAAATGGTGAACCATTCGTGTCCAGCTTTATTCTTGCATAGTTTTTTGTATATATTTCTTTAAGAAGATTGATGTAGCCAGCCTCTAAACCCTGTGCTTGAAGAGCTTCCCATATCGAGTCATGAAGTATTGAGTCAAACGCTTTTGAGTAATCTATGAATAATATGTATCCCATCAAAAACATCCTGTAAAAAACCCAAGTCTCGCAGCTCAGTCTTTCTACCGTCAAAAGTTGTGAGATCCATGTAATACCAAGTCGGTTAATCTATTTAGTGTCTACTTGAAGGACCTTCTGTCTTAAGTTATTACATAAGTTATTATCATGCCAATATTAAAAATATTTAACGTTTTAAACAAATAGATCGACTTGGACATCGCTTGATTTGATTATTAGTATGTATCTAATGTATCACACTACACAGCACGACGGGCCAGCGACCAACAGGAACGAGAGTTTCAATCGCGTGAGGCGCGAGAGACTAAAGAATCTAATATAATATTGTAATATTCATTTTGTTTTCATGCGATGTCCAAGTCGATCTATTTGTTTAAAACGTTAAATATTTTTAATATTGGCATGATAATAACTTATGTAATAACTTAAGACAGAAGGTCCTTCAAGTAGACACTAAATAGATTAACCGACTTGGTATTACATGGATCTCACAACTTTTGACGGTAGAAAGACTGAGCTGCGAGACTTGGGTTTTTTACAGGATGTTTTTGATGGGATCTCACTTCTTTTTGTAGAGCCTTTCTTTTTGATACCACCACCAACCACCAACTGCATAAATAACTTTGTAATCCCATATATTTATATGGGATTACAAAGTTATTGATGCAGTTGGTGTATTTGGAAAACTGGACCGAAATTACAAAATATTTAAGTTTTCCCATGATTAAGACACTAAACTCTATATGTATTCCAAATATGAAGCTTCTAAGTCTGCTAGAAGTGCCTTGGACTTTTGATGATCGGTGAGTCAGTGAGTGACAAAATTTAGAAACTTTAACAAGTTGTCATTCTTAAACTACTGGTTCAAATTGACTGAAATTTTAAATATTCCGTGTTTATACAATGCCGGATTAGTTACTGAAGATTCAGGTTTCTTGCTTTATCCACAACCGAATTATAGGGGGTCGAAAAAGGCCCGAATTGCTTCGAGAAAAGGATGGTACGGCCGTGCCGCTTTTTTTTTGCTCGACTTGGCGGGGGCACTGCCGTGCCCCCAGATAGGGGTCTGTTATATTCCACGCATTTCTCAATAACTATTTTTAATGTGAATATATGATCTACTGTAGAGTAATAAATTAAATAACATCAATTAATTCATCCAAAAGCTCATGAACACTTAATTTAAACGCACAAACACTACTGTAATTAAATTGAGCGAACTTTATTAATAATAAATGCTAAAAGAATGTCTGAGACGCAAAGTCGCAACATTGTTTATTTCTCATCAGGATCCTTTGTATTGTATAAAATGAGATGCTAAAGTGAAATATCTTAAACGATGGTTAAACCTTTGTTTCTACCTGACGCTTTGACGTCAAGGGTTATCCTTTCAGGCACAAAGAATGCTATGTTATTTTTGATGTGTGTGTTGATATTATTATAATGTGTTTTGAAATATACAGGGTGTCCCACTATTGGTATACTAAGCGCGAAGGGACTTGTAGTTTTGCATATCCTGATCACGAAAATAATACTTTAACAACAAAATTACATCAAAAAATTTTTGCTACATTTTTGAAAATCCATGTTCTCTTCTCTAGCTTCGCGCAGCCGGCATATACCGCTTCGCTAATGTGAGCATTTTGTCTATGAAAACATAATATTAAACGATAGCCAGCAAAGCTGGGCGGGATGCTTATTATTATTTGAAAAAAAAAACTGCGTCTGGAATTTTATAAGTATTTTTTACGTACTCAGCGTATGCAATTCTATAACCTCTTTTGAGCTTAGTATACGAACAGTGGGACACCCTGTAGGTATATGTTTTAACAGAAATTATTATTTTAAATTGGTTAATTCGTCTTGATTATTTGGTAGATGTTTAATTAGTCCCATCTACATAATTATTCTATGATTTTTTTAACAATTTAATAAATATTGTGAAACAATCTGCCTGGATCATATTATGGTGAGTAAAATGTGTTCATTTAAGAGAAAATTTCATTGCTGCACATTTCGTAGACTGGTAATGATACAAATTCGATAACTATTGAAGAAAAAGATAAATTAGATAATAATGCTGCTAAATTATAACTATTTTCATAGTAAATCGTTTAAATTTTGCACGCTCGTCAAGTGTGAAGATGTCTATTGTGACTATAACCTAAACCCTAGTTTACCTTCCAATAATAGTCTATGATACGTCTACATTCTATTATAAGACTTATCTATATTAGTTTAGCAATATAGCTTTACGCTCGAAGACGTTCTGTAAGCCGACATAAGCCTTTGATAGAAGCCTTCACGCGAAAGCTACTTACGAACTCTTGGGGACAGCGATCGACTTTGAAATTAATTATTGGTTGCTATATTAATATTTATTAGCTTTTGAACAAGGATGAATATTGCATGGCATGCAAAATCTTTGTTGGTATTTGGAGTTTTGATTATTCAACAACTTTTAAGCACTACATTGTATAAAAGAAAGTCGTTGCCCGCTGTCTGTCTGTCGCTATGGCAATGTAATGTAATGAAATTTTTTAAACGCAACGCATTTTCATGCGTTTTTTTTTGTAGATGGATTGGTTCAGAAGAAGATTTAAGCGTACCTATTATAATTTCAAATTTGTTAAGTTTTAGAAAACGCAAGTGAAGTCGCGAAGTTCATAAGAAGAATTATATTGTTCCAGGTAGAACAATATAATTTTTTAGTATAAGCTTTCAGTGAGCATCTTTTCTTGAGTTCATTTCATCGTCGACATTTTTCTCATACAAATTTCCACCTATTTTCCTTCTTTTTCAGTTTAATTAACGTGGACGTACGTATTCCTTACTGGTTCTTTCACTCAAAACACAAAAACCTAGACATAATGTATTTTATTTCTGTTTTGTTTTCCAAATCAAATAATATTACACCCTCTTACCATTAAACAATAAAGCTGTTCGATGAAAAAGCAGATATACTTCTATTTTATTCATCCGTGTATATATTATTTTGGTAACACAAAAAACCGGAGTTCCTCAAATAATTACAGATGTAAAGAAAAATTGAGATTTTTTCGAATAACAATCCATTGAATTACTTCAATAAGTCCTTAACAAACAATTCATTTATCCCCGTCACAATATTACCCAAAGAAGAATTCCTTATAACAGCTTGAATAATACACGCTTTTCATTACCAAATAATATGTTCTGTTAAGGACAATACCCATTCGAGCATCGGGAAATCAACGTAAAACCATTTCTATTCCATGCCAATAGGGTTCGATTTACTTTGGAGCGGGTATAGCAACTGAATTCGTTGTAAAAACTCCGATGGTATGTACAAAGGAAATTGTATTGGATACAAAAGGAAAATGTTGGGATAAATGGAGGGTTAAATATTTAAAAAGTAAATACTGGAAGGTGTCATCTTTATAAATAGGGTTTGGGAGAAAATGGAGTCTATAGAATATTCTTATCTCTATCTCTATGTATGAGTATCTTTGTTCAGAAATGCAATTTTTTGTACCTATTTCAAGCATGTATTTTTTAAAGAATATCAATAACTCTTAGAAAGTGCGCGCACGTAGCGACGCAACTCCCCATACAAATTGATGGGAGAGACAAAATAGTTGCGGCGACAAAGTTGCTCGTGCGCGCTAGCTTTTAGACTTAATTTAGAATATATACAGGCGACATAAATATAACCTGCATATTTAGGGATTAAGGCTTATAAAAAGATAGCCTAAGCAAAAGGCAGATCTTTCTGAGTCTTTCTAAATGTCTTCAATTTGTTCCAATAAACATACCTACATTATTATGATATTATACAGAACTAATCTTCTTATATATAAAAATGAATCGCAAAATGTGTTGGTAAGCGCATAACTCGAGAACGGCTGAACCGATTTCGATAATTCTTTTTTTATTATATTCCTTGAAGTACGAGGATGGTTTTTATTAGGGTTCCGTAGCCAAAATGGCAAAAACGGAACCCTTATAGTTTCGTCATGTCCGTCTGTCCGTCTGTCCGTCTGTCCGTCTGTCACAGCCGATTTACTCGGAAACTATAAGTACTACAGTGATGAAATTTGATGGGAATATGTGTTGTATGAACCGCTACAAAAATATGACACTAAATAGTAAAAAAAAGAATTGGGGGTGGGGCCCCCCATACATGTAACTGAGGGATGAAATTTTTTTTTTCGATGTACATACCCGTGTGGGGTATCAATGGAAAGGTCTTTTAAAATGATATAAAGTTTTCTAAAAAACATTTTTCTTAAAGTGAACGGTTTTTGAGATATCAGCTCTCAAAGTCGTAAAAAGTATGTCCCCCCCCCTCTATTTTTATAACTACGGGGTATAAAATTCTAAAAAAAATAGAGGTGATGCATGCTAATTAACTCTTTCAACGATTTTTGGTTTGATCAAAGTATCTCTTATAGTTTTTGAGATAGGTTGATTTAACTGTAATTTATTATATTTGCTGCTACGGAACCCTTTGTGCGCGAGCCCGACTCGCACTTGGCCGGTTTTTTATGTAGAGAAAACGTAAATATCTACCTACCACGGGCGAAGCCGGGGCGGACCGCTAGTACTACAATAAATATTTTATATCTACAATTGGTAAATAATTGGAATATAAACAGCCAAATACGCAATAATTACGTTCAAGTGATTTATTGTAAAAGGAAAACCTTTAAGTACCAACAAAGCTTCTCTCGAAGTTGCACTGCTCAAGTATTTTTGAGACTTTATTTAGAGATTTTAATTGGTAGATAGGTAATAATATACGTTCCAATTGTGGAATAAATAAAACTCCAATGCTTTTTAAGAATACTTATATTCGATAGTTTAGGTATAATCGTGTAAGAAGCATTAAAATATCAAATTTTTATACATTATTCAGGTATTTACGCATCAACAAAGAAATCGTGTTCAATGATAACGGAAGAATGTGAGTTTTTTTTTCAGTGATAATTCAGTATCATTTTCTACACTCTAATAATCATTTAAACAAGTAAACAAAATATAAGCAAAGGGAATTCGTATTAATTCTTATGAATTTTATTTTAATAGTATCTTTATTCTTCAGCTGAAATAAAGCAAACAAATCAGAGATATTTCCGTAATATCTTACTTTTATATAATAACTAGTGGTCCGCCCCGGCTTCGCCCGTGGTACATATTTCGCAATAAAAGGTAGCCTATGTCCTTTCTCGGGTATCAAAATATCTCCATACCAAATTTCATGCAAATTGGTTCAGTAGTTTAGGCGTGATTGAGTAACAGACAGACAGACAGAGTTACTTTCGCATTTATAATATTAGTAAGGATTAATGATAATATAATGAACGCGACATTGTTTCGTATTTTCATTGTTGTTATCATTTTCCATACCAAAGACTAAAAATAAATAAAAACAGATGTATTAATCTTCAGAGGATTCAATGACAAGACAGAATGTGATAATATATTATTAATGATACAGGTTCCATTAACGAAAACCAATGTGCTCGCATGTCTTTCATTGCTTATTTGCTGTTATCTATTGTCAAAGATTATGGAAAACAACAGATGTGACAAAAATCACATATTTTTTAGTTTCCTGTCAAGTTGATAAATTAACGATTTTTTTACTGCTAGAAAATATTTATGCTTAAAATAAAAAAAAAGTAAATTTACCATGTTCATGTTCAATGAATGACTTAAAAAAGAGTGGAATGATTCACTGCGACAAATTTTATTCAATCTAATATAAATAATAAACATGTTTATACAATAACACGATTAAAATAATATGAGATTCTCTTTAATTTGAATAATATGCTTCGTTAAACTGAATTAAACATCTTCATAATGTAATCTTTGTCAACTTTTCCAATCCTTCAGTATTATTTATTCACGAAGCAAAATGTTTCTGAACAATTAAATAGATTTAGAAACTTGTAATGAAGTTATAGTGTTAAAGGTACTAAATAATTTTGTGAGACATCTACGTTGTATGTTCTTTGAGTAATTTTGTTCTGAAATAATGGTTAATTATCATTATTTATTATGTATATTCTGCACATTATATTTGTAAAAAGATAATAATTTTATTTTAGTTAAATCTCTTTTCACATCTCAAAGCATTCTTTGAGCGTCTGATGTATTGATTTCATAAAATAAATTTAATCTCAGTACCATTATAATTATTCTAATCCATACTAATATTATAAATGCGAAAGTAACTCTGTCTGTCTGTCTGTTACTCAATCACGCCTTAACTACTGAACTAATTTGCATGAAATTTGGTATGAAGATATTTTGATACACGAGAAAGGACATAGGCCACTTTTTATTGCGAAATATGTACCTCGGGCGAAGCCGGGGCGGACCGCTAGTCAGAAATAATCCTTACGTGTCCCACCCACGTAGATTTAACATTTTAGATACACCGTACTAGTTAAAACTATTTATAATATTGTACATAGCGCCTCTAGCACTGAATTAGACCCTCAAGACTTAGACCCAATAGTGTTTAAGTTTACCCTTAGTTTGAACTGAATTCTATCTACATTATAAGTCAGAAATATATTTTAACCAATATAAAATAAAATATTTCGCTCTACGCCGATTGTAGATATTAATGGTCTAGCTTGCATTATTATCTACTAACTGTGCCCCGCGGTTTCACCCGCATTGCTCCGCTCTTGTTGGTCTTAGCGTGATGATATAAAAATCGGACCAGTTGTTCCTGAGATTAGCGCGTTCAAACAAACAAACAAATAAACTCTTCAGCTTTATAATATTAGTATAGATAATATCGTTACACATAGGGTATATATTATGCAAATTTTTTAGTTCACTGATCCATTGCCTTGAAATTGTGGGTATCACTACATAGTATAAAACAAAGTCGCTTTCCCTGTCCCTATGTCCCTATGTCCATATGTCCCTTTGTACGCTTAAATCTTTGAAACTACGCAACGGATTTTGATGCGGTTTTTTTTATAGATAGAGTGATTCAAGAGGAAGGTTTATATGTATAATAACATCCATTAAATAGTGGAGAAATACTGTTATTTTTGAGGTTTCTAATGTGATGTCGTAAAAAATTACATTTTTTCCGCTTAAATTGCAAACGCAGGCTGAACCCTACGAGTTTTATCAAAATAATGTACTAAGTATAATACACATTGAAAAGGTCTACAGAAAAGTCCGCGATGGTATATGTCTATCTCTTATGGATAACCCATAATAACTTTTTTTGTCATTTACTTTTTACGACAAATAATGGCTAATTTTCGATGCGATTTTAACCAATACAGCATTAATCCTTAACCAATTAAATACCTTGAATACATTGTTCATTTAATATAGATCTATATGGCCCTTTATACCGTATGATTTAAGTGAATATTTTCGAAGATATTACAGATTTAAAAATTGCGGGACGTAGCGTTTGCAGCGCTACAGGCCGGCCGCCCGGCTATCTATTTTATACCCGTGCGAAGCCGGAGCGGGCGACGCTATGTTTTTATATACAACGTTCACAGTTTTTCTGTAGTGTATTTAGTATCAGCATTGCACCCGTGCGAAGCCGGGGTGGGTCGCTAGTGTAATATAATATCATGATAATCCAGTTTCCGCACAAGTAGGTATCCAAAATTTTATCCATGTATGTCTATTCGTACACACTTTTCCATAACTACTAAGCGCTTTTAAACCTTTACTTTTTATTTAACTCAGAAACATTAGTTCATGTACATAATTATAATTGCTTTAAAAAAATCTACTTTTTATCGAATACAATAGAAAATAGTGCGAAATTTTCAAAGCACTTTCAAAGAGTTGGCTAAGACACAAAACTTATCTAGACCGCTACGCTATTGTGATCGGTGCTTACCTTATCTAAGCGCAAAACTTTGTTCAAAACACATTTAGGGGTCTGTGTTACAAGATATCCGAGTGTACTTTAATAAAATTTTAGACTGAAGGGTCTTATGGTAACGATGGCTTGTTGAATTTCTAGCTCATAAAAAATTACATGAAATGGTTCAAATACTTTTTGACGTCACAACGTCTTATAATTCGATAGAGCTGGCTGCACGCACGAAAAAACATGACTTTAGCGGCGTTACCTCGCTCTGAGGCGTTCCATGTAAGACTTGAAGTGCAAGCGAGAGTGCGGAACGAGCGACAAAGAAGCACAATCGGACGTTGTCACGTTCAAATATCGTCAGTAAACCGACTTTACAGACAACCAATTTTTTTTTTATCGTAGACAGGGAAGCGCTTGATCACAATCTCACCTGATGGAAAGATAAGATGCGGTCTAAGATGGTACGCGCTTCCCTAGTAGGTACCGGATCACTCTTCGCTTGAAGACCCCCATATACTTTACATTTTAAAGTTAAAAATATAACATAACATTTGTTAAACTTTTTTATACCTGTTCTTCTTTAACACATCTTAACCCTTTTTGAGCATTTTTAGATCAATGTAAAATCAGTCCATCTTTACATATTTTGAGAATACCTATGAGAGATATTTCACACATAACAAATCATACGTTTATATAATCATATCACATCTTACCATTTCTTGAAACACACAAAAATTTTCAATTCCCACATACTTATTTCTCTAAAACAATCCACTGAACTGTTCAAGTGATAGCAATGCGGTGTACACAGCCACAGTTCTCTGCTAATTAATGCCATTGTTCAGATCAATTACCTTCGCCAACGATAATACTGCAATCTGGCCTGTTTAACAGATGGTCTGACCGCAATCACCCTATGCTACAGTATGAATGAAGACAATGACGTATCTAGATAGCCTATCCTACTAATATTATAAATGCGAAAGTTTGTGAGGATGTTTGTTACTCTTTCACGAAAATACTACTGAACCGATTACAATGAAATTTGGTATGTGAAAGCTGAAGATCCAGAATAAGATATAGGCTATTTTATATCCCACAGGAATGGGAACTATGCGGGTTTTTCTTTGAAAACTCGGGCGAGAATCTAGTAAAGTATAAAGTGCGTGGTAGCTACCACTTCACATCGGATGGCTCCTTGTTATGCTTTAAGAAAATATGCCAATAGTATATTTTAATATGGTAATGTCATTAAATATTTTCTCCGCTTAACATATCACAATATCTCTCTCGCTCAACTACACGAGTCGGACCTGACTTTCGTGTAGCCATTAATAAAAAAGTTAGTTGATTTTTCATAAAATTCTGTCTTGAAGACAATTTTTTAGATTTCATTAAAACAGTATTACATTGAAAGTTTCGATGTAAAAGTCGTAAGACAAATATTTCTTTTCCAGTTTTTCTTAAAGCGTTTAGTGAAAATTAAGTTAAAACAAAAACTAAAGTCTGCAAAGGACTTCTAGACTTTATAATAAGTGAAATTAAATTTTATTACAAACAAAGATCTTTCGACAGAGTTTAAATTTAATTAAAACTGGTTCAAAGAAATTAATCAATTTTAAAATTCAAATAGTTTAACTGATATAAAATGCGATTTATTATTCATTAGGTATATAATTTGGCCGTTTTGAATGTTTAACTAAAGCAAACTTTCTTTTGAACACGCAATTAAAACGGTTTTTAAATTTGATAATTAATTAATAACAGTTACATAAATAGCAGCTCTTCTTTCTTCCTTTCTTCTTGAACTTGGCAATGTCGTATACATTTATATTATGCTTTGTAGACTACAGACCCATTGAAAAAATTATGGGTCACTAGCTTTCCACCCGCGGCTTTGCCCGCGCAGTCAAAGAAAAACCCGCATAGTTCCCGTTCTCGTGGGATTTCCGGGATAAACACTATATCCTATGTCCCAGGGTAAAAAGTACCCTATGTCCTTTCTCGGGTATCAAAATATCTCTACACCAAATTTCATGCAAATTGGTTCAGTAGTTAAGGCGTGATTGAGTAACAGACAGACAGACAGAGTTACTTTCGCATTTATAATATTAGTATGGATTTGAACCACCAGGTGACCTATCTAGAACGATATAAGAGCATAAAATAATAAGATTCAGCACTATGCCGTCATTTGTAAGCTGACCAACTGAGTGCAGTTGAGAATTCAAAAGTACAGGTAGAGCTTTTTCCCCCTTGTCTCCATGATTTTTGTACGGCGTTCCGGAATAATGGATTAAAAGCAGTATAGAAATAGTAACACAGATGCCGTACACAGATACGGTGAAAAGCCACTTTGTTTTATAGATACTATGTAGTGATAGCATTACAAACAATAAAAGAGCTGGTTCAAATACTCTCCGAAAAGTGTCACTAAAACTGCGTTTAACGCTGGTTTAGTTGCTAGACTTACAAACAGTTCACAGAAAGTTTAAATTTTAAATTCGAACACGTTTCCGTGTTACTCAAATTTAAACAGTGGTTCAACTTATTTAGAAGTTTAACTATAGTTTAGCTAAAGATGTATTAAATCGAGTGTTAGACGTAACTTTTGATTTAATATTTTTGTGGATGAGTAGTTGTCAATATAGTTGTCACTGTTTCCTGTCCGAACATGCTTAGCTGTCGCATACTATAAATTGCCGCATTCCTTTGACTCGTGGCGCATTCGTACGAATCGTGCCTAGGGGCTCTGACGCTGTTTATACGACGTTCGACCCAACTACCCTCACTTTACTAATAGTCGTTGACTAGCTGCGTTTTGTTATCAACTACCTACATCTATTAGGTAGCTGTGTAGAATCGCAGTACATTCTTATTACATTCAAACTAATATTAAACTAGCTTCGCATCTTTATTTCTTATATCAGAAGTGGGATAGAATTCAAGCCCACTATTTTTAAATGTGTTTAAGTTTACGTAGTTTTGTAACTGGCATTTGTGTTTTT
Organism: Colias philodice; assembly: GCF_061535455.1. Classification (NCBI taxonomy): domain Eukaryota; kingdom Metazoa; phylum Arthropoda; class Insecta; order Lepidoptera; family Pieridae; genus Colias; species Colias philodice. Next base: position 12,607,861 of record NC_143088.1, read on the forward strand.
TTATTTCGTGCGTTGTGTAAAGTAAAAGTTTGTTACGTGGATTATTGTAACGGGAATGTAGTCCATCGAAGAAATTGTGTGTGCTATCTGGGCTGCGGTCCAGTGTTTGTAATAAAAACCTCTCAGTTCACAGGTAAATTAGATTGAGGGATGCGAGGGCCCTACGAAGTAGTGAACATCCTGCTTAGTGATCGATACGAGTTGAAACTTGTTGTGGTGACTACGGAAAGAAGACTCAAGCCGCGGCACAGCATAATATGGTGCCCTGGCGTGGCGAGTGGTGTCCTGAAGCATGTGCCGAGTTTTTTTGACGATGAATGTTATTGGCTCGTAGTGATTCAAATCGCTAGTCGAACCCTGGCGTTGAGGTATTGTCTAGTCGCTGACGTATCGTAGTGATGTATTTCACTAGTCGTACGAGCGTAGATATACCGTCAAGTCGCCGTCTGCATGTCCGTAGTAGACCGGGAGATACTGACACAAAATTTCGAGTCATTTGTAACAAGGATGGCGGTTCTACAGGGGTCTTAGTACTCAATGACAAAAAGAAAAATGATGGTGTGAACGCTGGTACCGGTGGCTTAGTCGCGTGGGCGTTTGTCGAACTCGTCGGAAAAATAGCGAAAGTCAAACGATTTGTAACACAAAAATTTTAGAATTTACCGATAGCCCATAAAAAAGTAGTAGGCGGTAGTGTCATGCCATACTTTTTCGGTGTGACTTACAGCCCGCCATACCGATGCGAATGTGTTGATTTAAATAAAACAATCATTCAACCATTTGTACCAGGCTAACTTTTGCACAGGTAACTATCGTCGTGCAGCCATTTACGAAAATCGCCATGCCATACTTTTCGGACGATTCCAAATGGTCGCCATACCGCCGAAAATCTGCAAAAAATTTTTATTTCGCCAAACTTTTTGTACCAGTATTGCATTTGGATTTTTGGAGAGTATTTGATAAAATGTGACCATTATTATATTTGCCATACTTCTAGTAGGGGGAAAAAGTGCTGTCATACTTGAAAACTTAATTTATTATTAATTTATATAAGTGAAGATTTCCAACACATAGATCTTTGAAATTTTGTATTTATATTTGTTGATCCTCAAACTTACAGGAAAAATAAGTGCCATACTGTTACAAATCGTTTGACTTTCGCTATTTTCCGACGAGTTCGACTAACGCCCACGCGACTAAGCCGCCGGTACCAGCGTTCACGCCATCGTTTTTCTTTTTGTCATTGCGTACTAAGACCCCTGTAGAACCGCCATCCTGTTACAAATGACTCGAAATTTTGTGTCAGTATCTCCCGGTCTATAGTGAGTTGTCTCGCTAGTCGGATTTGAGCGTTGAGGTATTGTCTAGTCGCTGACGTATCGTAGTGATGTATTTCACTAGTCGTACGAGCGTAGATATACCGTCAAGTCGCCGTCTGTATGTCCGTAGTGAGTTGACTCGCTAGTCGGAGTTGAGCGTTGAGGTATTGTCTAGTCGCTGTTTTACTAACGAGTGCGTAGAAAAGTATGGTCAGTGTGGCCGAGGCAGTGTGTTTTTGAAATCCCGAGATGAACTACCGTAGTGTTGTAATACGAGAATAGGCGTACGAGGACGTACGATTGTCAGTATGGCCGTGTTAGACGTAACTTTTGATTTAATATTTTTGTGGATGAGTAGTTGTCAATATAGTTGTCACTGTTTCCTGTCCGAACATGCTTAGCTGTCGCATACTATAAATTGCCGCATTCCTTTGACTCGTGGCGCATTCGTACGAATCGTGCCTAGGGGCTCTGACGCTGTTTATACGACGTTCGACCCAACTACCCTCACTTTACTAATAGTCGTTGACTAGCTGCGTTTTGTTATCAACTACCTACATCTATTAGGTAGCTGTGTAGAATCGCAGTACATTCTTATTACATTCAAACTAATATTAAACTAGCTTCGCATCTTTATTTCTTATACGAGGTATATTTTTAGTAGGGAAACAAATAGTGCTAGGTTTTCTTTAGATTTAAAATTATTATTAGTTGGAAGATATGAAACTACAGAAAAAAATTCACTCGCATCTATGTTATAACTTCCTCACTTACATTATATTATAAAGAGGATATTTTGTACCCAACGATTACTTTACTTAATTTGAAGCATTCATCAGTATGAACTATGAAGCTAAGTAATCCTGACTGACAAGTTAATTTTAAGATTTAGTTTTTATCCCGGTAATTTCTTTACCAATAAATTACTTGAGCACAAAAATCTAATCGTCCTACAATACATTTTAATTTAAATACTACATGGATATACTATAAAACGTCTAACAAAGAGTCAATAAAACGGAATGGGACCACAACACAAATCGAAACTATTAATTGTTTCGCTGAAACCGTAAGCAAATACCGTGAACAAACGATAGCGCTTAAGGCTTTCCACAAACGAAAAAACTTTTGTATTTTGTGTGGGGCATAAGCTACAAGTGTTCATAAAATCTGATTGCTCTTTTTTAGTGGAGAATGCATTGAATACGCTCAGAGGAAAAACCCTAACCAGTGTCGACTACATTGAAAGTAATTGACTACTGCGAAAAATTCACTAGATTGTATTCTGTGCAGGCATTGGCACTTTTTGTATTCAATTTCTTCCAGTTAGCTAGGGCAGTGCTCACTCAATGTGATCGATGGATGAAACTGCAAATAAGAAAACATGAGTTGAAGACACTAGCAACATTGCCAAAAATTTTCCTCCGTATTCCTTCGAAAAGATAACTCAGCTTCATGTTATGGTGTGCAATGTTCTTCTAAAGGAATACATCCGAAGATACAAACGATAGCACCAACCTCATACAACAAACCTCATACTCAAACTGCGGACACAGCAACTCCTTTTCAATAATCATTATGTCGCATATTGTTAACAAAAAGTATCCACGTATGTAATCTGCCTTACTTAAACAAGTGAATGTGGATGGGCCGTGGTCAGAACAAATAGACATCGTGCAGTTTGGAATTTCAAGTATTCAATATAGTTTTCTGTTGGTTATAGAATAGTATATTTATTTATAGTGCAGTCCATTTATCAGAATGGTGCAGTCAACAAGAAGTAGTCGAACAATAAGGGTCGCTTTTTAGATGACATGATAAAATATGTATTATAAGTATTCTAATTGCTTTAGAGCCACATTAGCATGCATGAGCATGTCTTCAGTCGTACGTACGTACGTCGGTTAAAAAAAAGACATGCTCAATACTATATTCTAGCCCTACATTTCATACACAACTATTTTTGCATGAAAGAATCACACAATTCATGCACCCATTCTTACAATCCTTTGTGTTTATAATACTAGCAAGTACTAGTAGATTCACATAGAAAATTTCTTACATTCATATCGTCATATCAATATTGCTTTACTTGGATTAAAGTAGAAGGATTACACAACTCTATCATGTTTTAAGTACACTGTAGTTTTGAAAGTGCCATCCATACTTCCGTCAGTCTAACACAAACTCAAAGTGTACCAAAAGTAACCCCAAATTACATGACACTGCAGTTAGCTGGGCTATAAGGCTGCGTTTCCACCAGAGATGTGCGAGGATGAGTAGTGAGGGATGTGTTTGTAAAGAGCCAATAGTATCGCTCCTCGCCTTGCTCAGCACAGCTCTGATGGACACGGCTCAGCGGGGCTAGGATTTGCGCATACAAAACAAGCAAGAGATGTGTGCTAGGAATATATGCGAGGAATGAGGGCAAGATATTATGTTTATTATGGTGCTTATCCACTAATAATGAGCGAGTATGTGGAGCGAGGAATGTGTTATTTGGTTATTTACAAACACATTCCTCGCTACACATCCTCACACATTATTAGTGGAAAAGCACCCTTAGTTTTATAATTTTGAGCAATAGAAGACACTAGCTTTCCGCCCGCGGCTTCGCCCGCTTTGACTAAAACCTAATAAATTATATACTAAAACCTTTGTCTTGAATCACTCTATCTATTAAGAAAAACCGCATCAAAAACCGTTGCGTAGTTTTAAAGATTTAAGCATACAAAGGGACATAGGGACAGAGAAAGCGACTTTGTTTTATACTATGTAGTGATTTTACAGCTTCGCATAGTATCCTCGCACGACACATTTTCGTACATCTCTAATGGAAAAGCACCTTAAGTCGATGGTCAGTTGGCACATTTCCAGCGCAATGCACACGTCATGATATGATTTATCACTTGATGTTGATACAGATGAAGGGTTCATTCGGTTATAGGGGCATCTAAAAATGTTAATTTTCAACGCAATTGTTGCTTTTTATGTGACGTCAAATTGCATATTATATAGATGGGAAATAAATAGTCATAAACTACGATTTGTAAAGAAAATGATAATCTTATCTTCCGACGAGTAGGAAACTGTGAAAAGAGGATGAAAAAATTATTAAATCGTTTAGGTAGGTAGAGTGGAAATATATGGACGATAAAAACCCATGGAGGGTTGTCGCGTCAAAACCACAGGACAGTTCTTTGGCATATTATTTATATGATTTTGTAAAATCAAATTGTAAAACTGACATGATTTAAAAGAGCAACTATGGTGTTTCTTGCCGGTTCTTCTCCGTAGATACTGCTTTCCAATCGGTGGTAAATGTTAAAAATATGTAATTACGTTTCAAAAGTGCTTCTAGAAGAAGTCTAATTGAATAAATAAATGTTTGAGTTTGAATAATTTTACAAACCTGTCTTTACGGTTAACTCTTAATGCATACAATATTAGATATAATACAGCAGTATATAGTCCTACAACTGTTTATTTATAAATGCATCACGTATTTTATGATATAATACATAAGACGATAAACAGAGCAATAATTTTCACATTACATTTTGCTTATCGCTGTCTGCTATAATGTCACGCATAATTATGCGTTAACATAATTATGTTTCAGCATGTTTAGAAGATCTGAGAGCATACAATATTAAGCTATAAAGAAGCATTAAATTAATTTAAAAGTAAATAAAATCGATATATCCTAAGACATATTACGATCCCTTCCATATAAATAATAGAGTAATTTATAATATACACTTTTAATTAAGCTTCTATAATCGTAATAATTATCCTCACAAATATAACCAATGTAATTTAATAAACATCTCTCCATTTCCTACGCAATAGATAATAATTTATTATTGGCTTCATAAATATGGCTTCCACGATATTATGATTTAACAGAGCGCATAGCGTCACTAAGGAATCCATTCAGATGTAGGACAGCGAACATTCAATGGACTAGCTGCGATTATTTAGCCCACTATAATATTATTAAAAGTCACTATTCAGTATTAAATATAACCTGAACAAGAGTTTTCAATATAAGAGTCAGTTTATCAAAAGTAATTGATTTGAGGTTCATTGACTCGTGATTATTATACCCTATTTTAAATTAAATAATTAATGAGGCAACGCCTCATAATTATGATCATAATTTTTTACTACAGATAAAGCAATGCCATGTCATTATATTCTGTAGTAAAAAATGTGTACGTGTACTAGTGTACACACGTAAGAAGTGAAACTTCTTTATGACCTTATTTTTCAAAAAATAATTTACTATATGCAACTTTACAGAAATACGTCAATCACGCGTGTTAGGGATAAAAACAAGATGGCGCGTAACGGAAAAATGTCACGCGTAACGAAAAAATGTTACCTACACTAAATTTTTTACCAACCCCGATAAAGAAGTTTCACTTCAAAAAAGTACTTCTTGCTGCTTTTACTTTTTACTGAAAAGTAACTATCGATATCTTAGCAGAGACGCTATTATTAATTAAAATATTCTGCTAGTAAACAGACCGTCAATTTACAAAATCCGATGGTCAACCGAAAAATAAAAGACACCATTTCTTTCATGTTTTTCTGAATTTCGCGAGCACTAAAATGATTTCACTCCTTTTCACTATATTGTTTCCAAACGGCTATAACGAATTTCGACGTAGAAAATGCACCAATTTGCAGTTTAAATGTATTTTTGGCCTTTACGAGGCTATTTATCAGAATCTCACTAAAATAAAGTTTGATTTATGTTGTTTGTTACCAATACTTAGCTCTGGTTAACTTTTAACTTAACGAATAAACGACAAATGCTGAAAGTAATGATTTAGATGTTATTGAAAGTTTTCGTATCGTATTTATTCGGTTAGTTGATATTTCTGAACATTATGTTTTTGATTAAGCGCCTGACTAGAATCGATATGATTGTAATATATTATGATGTTTTGATCTCTATACTATATAATATATACCTGATTTGTTTGTTTATCTGTTGTTTTCTTGTGTTTGATTATGCAAGTATAATACATTTAGAAATTAAAACCTTAATAACGTCACTCACACTTTCTGTAAACCTCCCTATCCAAACCAAGTGCTTAGGCTTTTTTCTGTTTATGTGAAATTAGTACAAAATGGATAGAGCGGTTCTTCATTTATCACAATTTTTGTGACAAATGAATTCAATAAATGGCGGATCATACATTTTATATGTAGTGAATTACGCAGTACACGTACCGGGCAGCTAGTTAGCTATAATTTGCGCATTAACGCTCGTATACAAACCAAAACAATACTATTATCCCAGTACACAAAATCTATAGCCAATCTGCTATCTAACACACTAAATTTCAGGTTGGAGTGCATCCAGGGCGTGAGTTATCAGTAATCATGATGCCACTGGCTGCCAAGCTTTCGGTAGAGGTTTCAGGGAAGCGGAGCGATTAGCAATTTATGAACAACTAGCTTTCCGCCCGCGGCTGCACCCGCGTTTTCAAAGAATAACCCACATAGTTCCTGCGCCTGTGGGGCAACAATAAAGAAAAATAACATAATATTGTTTATATTCAAAACAATCCAGACCTTCTATTTAACAAGACATGTTTGTTGTTATAGCACTGTTGGAAACACATTCTTCTTTTAGAAAACAGATTCTTAGAGCAGTAAACTTAAACTCGAACATTTATTTATTCAATTAGACTTCTTCTAGATGCACTTTTGAATCGTCATAACATACTTTAACATTTACAACCGATGTAGAGCGAAAGAGCCGGTACAAATCTCTACAATTTGAGACTATTTCTAGATAATACTGAATAGAACTGTTTCTATATTACTCGCTAGCGCTTATACCTACCCGCTTATCGCTAATCGACACTCGTGGTAGTGGCCATTTGTTTGTAAAGATTTATAAACCCCTTCCTATGTGACGCTTAGATTCAGTTTATTGCTTTTGCTTGAGAGATTTATTTTGAAGGTAGAAATATATCTAGTGGAGCAGTTTAATTGTCCAATAGTTTGAAAGTTGTGGGATCTCACAATGTGCTTGGAAACTAGTATTGAGTAGCGTTTCAAAGATAAACAATTTTAAGTCAATGTGTGTTTAAATTTCTTAGTAATTTTATTATTTGTCTGCCAACATGTTTGTTGGTAGTTAAATCACCGTGATAGTCTCTCAGTGTGTCTGTTTGTTGATTGATAGTCTATCCTTTTATGCTGTTTTTTAAATAGAGTTTAAATTCCGGTAAAAATACAACAGTAAATGTGCACTGCTCTTACGTTTGTGCTTTTTCGAGTTTTATGTATTGACCAGTAACGGTGCTTTACTTCAATTATCATGGGCACTTGAAAAAAAAACGCTACTCTCGATAAAGTATGCATCTAATGTTGTTTTTCAATTATTTACTTCTAATGTCATTCAAATTATGTATCACTCCTTTTTTTGATTTCCATGTTTAGTAGAAACGTTCAAACGGACAGCGCCGCAGGTAAGAACTAGTATAATGTTTTTGGACTTATCATTCCCTGTCTGAACATTCCCTCATCCCGCTAATTGCCAAGTTGTAAGACCTTAAGCTTGTTAAACAAACAATCAGATGCCTTTGAGGGCTGTTAAAAGTTTTATGGAATGCGTTGTGCGATTACATTTTCTATTATTATATGTTTTTGTAAATATTGAGATTTGTTTTAGAGTGTTATGGAGTGTTAAAAAGTATGTAATATTCTTGTAGAACAGTTCAAAGGAATATCATGATATTTTGTATTACCTACTGTGTTACCAATTTAAAAGAAATTTCCTAGCAATTACAAACTCGTGAAAGTGTAATTGTCTGTATGTAACTTCCAAATAACTACGATTGCGTACTTAAGTACTTATTTACAATTTTTTCACAAACAATAATTTTCAGTTTATTTCTGTTTCTTCGGGCTAGTTTCTGAATTGAGGCAGATATAGAGCAATATTTAAACTAATTTTATCTCGGTATTTGTATCAATTTTCTGTTATATATCATTTAATATAAGATGTTACCGTATTAGATCTATCTTTATTGTCCTTTTTTAATAAAATGCGAAATTGTATATCTAATATTAGTCACAATATTCATATTAGGAATATTCCTCCTCATATATTCCTCTGAAACATATTTGATACGATATTTTTACATAGAATTTGTATAAAAGCATAGAAAATAAATAAAATCGCACTAAAATTTCCGTTTCCATTCGTGCAAATCCAATAAAACTAAAGAAACGTCAGGTGCAGTACTGACAGTTTTAAATGTACTAAAACTATGCTAAAACCCAGCCGAATTTGGGTCGTCACTCTAGAAAACCCACAAAATCTATACTAATATTTTAAATGTGAAAAAGATTTTGAATATTATTCATTTCTAGATAAGTAGTCCATTTATCGAGGTAGACTTATAGGCTTATATATCATTATATAAGCCTAAAATATAAGACCATACGAGCTGAGCAATAAGGGTAAAACCGCGGGGCACAGCTTGAATTATAAAGAATAATCCACTTTGTCATTTTGTTATAAACATGTGTTTATAATCTACATGACGTATACTTAAATAAAATTCTCGTGTTACAATGTTACTTATCAAACTCCTCCGAAACGGCTGGACCGATTCTATTGAAATTTTGCCGATTTTAATGGCCAATTGGCCTGAGAATCGGCCAACATATATTTTTTATACCTCTAGATAAGAGTCTTACTTGCCCTTAGTCTACCTTTAGAACAACGTTTGCCGGGGCAGCAAGGACCAATATAATAAACACAATAAATTTTAGACGTGCCATCTAAAACAGCAAACGTTCTAAAGCAAATATTATTCAATTATAGTCCAATATTATCCGACCAATTCTAAACGGTATTCAAACGTACAGCCGTTTTTCCGCATCGCATAAATTCCCTTCAATATTAATTACGTGCGTTCGACAAATAACAGAAATAATTCACACATCGCGCATTCGATGATATTATTTTGTGTTTGTCTATGAATTTATGGCCAGAAACGATTATACGTTAAATTGAATTTGAAAAATAAACGTTGGAAAACATGGACGTCGTGTGTAACAATTTGCTATGTTGTTAATAAATATTTTATGTACCTATAAACATTTTGCGCGCTCGGGCATTTTTGGATTCGATTGGCATAAAAATTAACAATATGTTTCATGGCAAATATTTCATATTTTAGGCTTTTTTCAAAAGAACAACACAGCAAGCAAATCAGAAAATACTTTACACAAATACATGAATATAATCCATACTAATATTATAAATGCGAAAGTAACTCTGTCTGTCTGTCTGTTACTCAATCACGCCTAAACTACCGAACCAATTTGCATGAAATTTGGTATGGAGATATTTTGATAGAAAAATTACATTACATTACATTGATACCCGAGAAAGGACATAGGCTACTTTTTATCCCGGGAAAATGACGCAATCCCGGAAATCCCACGGGAACGGGAACTACGCGGGTTTTTCTTTGACTGCGCGGGCGAAGCCGCGGGCGGAAACCTAGTTGCATATAAACTCACAATTACAGACACAAATCTTCTAGAAAATTCCGGAAAATTCGTAGCTACAAGGAAAATTTGAAGAGGTAAAAAACGAACGCAGCAAGAATGTGATGCTTCGAAATTGGACCAATTACGGGGCGGGAATATAGTTTAAGGATTCTTACAGCTTGGTTTGCGTATTAGTTGCATTTCCTTAAAAACCAATAAAATTGTACCTTACAGAACATTTCTACTAAAATTACTTATATGTGTCTCTTTTTGCATAGTGTTAATTTTAAGGTTTTTTCCATGATTTAAAATGTATGATAAAAATAGGAATAAGATTACAACTCATGGGATAAACCTGATCAACAATAATCAATTTGATTTCATCAGTTACCACCAAACCAACGTACCTATATAGAAAACATGAAAACATTATTGAAGTAAAACTTCTAAGCGCGTTGAGATTAAAATTTCAAGGTTGTTGTTTCCTATGTTTTTTTCAGTCGTCCACATCAAATTTTTCTCAACTCCACCTCATTATTAACCAAATTTATTATAATTTCGAGAGGATAACGTTTATAACCTAGCGTAAATTTACAATAAATAAACAAACATTTGATGAAATGCCATTTTAACAACACTCAAACAACGTTTGTCAAACGTATAACATCATATATTAATGTAGCAGTAATGTGAGACACATGTTCATATAAATCGTTGCAAACTGTGCAATTAGTCCGTTTTAGTTTTAATGGATCCATTACCAGAGCTTTTTTGGCGGGAAACATAAAATTTTGTGTGGATTTCTTTATTTGTAACGTTGTCATTTTAATGGAGGACGTAATGTACGAATAAATGCATTTGGATTCGTGTTTTGGTGACTTTTCAGTACGTTGGCATTTAACTGTGTATGCTATGTTATATTAAACAAAACAGTGTCTGTGCCGAGCACACGTGATAGAAGTGAAACTTCTTTGGCAAGATTTGAAGATACCAAAATCGTCGCCTTGTTCCATGACGTGCCGGTATTGCCATGACACGATCTTGTCATTTTTCTATCAACGAGCCTAAAGAAGTTTCACTTCAAAAAGGAAACACAAAACATTGTGTTTACAATAAAAGGACATTTATAGAATTAAATTCTGTCACTATCATTCCAGAACATTCTAGAAGGAACGAGAACATAACAGAAATGCAATCGCAGTTAAAAGAACATAGGAAATGCAATCGTAGTTAAAATTTCACTGAAACTGTTTCAAATCAAAAATGCAAGATATTTTATATAAAACGAACGTTGTATCAACGAATGTTCTCGTTAATTGCAAATTTCTTAAAAGCTTTTTAATAATTTATAGCTGAGTTAATGCAAGTAATATTTTTGCTATAGAAAGTGTTTTCTTGAGATTTTCCTAGGAGTTTCATAAAATACAGCACTTTTAGTCTCCAGTATTTATATCTATCTTATCTATATCAGCGTGTAATTATAAAACCTACAATAGAACTCGAAATCATTGAGTTACTATGTACTATGTACTAGAGAGGACATCGCTACTACACTATTTGTAACACGAGCTAGTCTCAAATTTTTTTTTGTTACATTTATTGGTTTTAATTATATATAAGAAATAAGAGGCAGAATATCTGCAAAGTGTATGACTCACTAGCCGCCCCGCGCCGCCGCGATTGTCGCACAGATTTTGTTCGTCTCTATATGTAGTAATAATACCTCAATGCTCGATATTTACAATATTCTTTAACAAACTGTGTCGCGTGGTTACACCCGCACATGAACCCGCTAAAAACAAGCGTTTCTATCGCGTATGTTTTAATCTGAAACAAGTACATCACCGCCAAGTATCATCAAAATCCGTTCTGTGGTTTTCACGTGAAGGAACATAATATGCATACATACGTTTAAAAGTTCACGCTTACAATAAGTAAAAAAAAAGAGACTTACATGATAATTTGTATGTATTTTATATACTAAATAGTAAATACCTAGGTACTATAGCAATTTCATTTATTTTAAAAGTGTCGCTTACTTGTCCTCATAATATTCAAAGAGCGTACGCCATTATACTATAAAACAACTAAAACTACTAGGACTGCAACTTTTTACGCCATCACGTAATTAAATATTTACTTTAATGTTATTTTCTATTCCTTTCATTTATTATTCCACTTCGTTATTGTGTTTCTATTGTATTTAGTACTAGCTGCTCCGCGCGGTTTCACCCCCGTGGCTCCACTCCTGTTGCCCGTAGCATGATGAAATATAGCCTATAACCTTCCTCGATAAATGGGCTATCTAACACCGAAAGAATTTTTCAAATCGGACCAGTAGTTCCCGAGATTAGTGCGTTCAAACAAACAAACAAACAAACAAACTCTTCAGCTTTATAATATTAGTATAGATTTACATAGTTTCTTACCCAGCATCTTAATTATTAATGTTTTTTCTTTCAATCGATTTTTTACTCTGTTCCGAAAGTTCAAAGCATTATGAAATCGTCTTGCAATACTGTCTGTCGCTAAATTATCGCTATTTATATGAAGAGTGTCGTAAATCGATTCTGCTTAGAGTCTCGTGGTACAAGACTTACAGATGTTGCAGGAGCAGAAGAACACGATCAAATTATTTATTAGTACAAATAATTAGCTGCAATTTATATTGAAATTGGAATGGTGTTTGAAACGAGAAATATTAATTTTAAAGCTAATTTTACTCGGTTCTAATTAGTATTCTGTGTGAATAGATTATTTCTTTAAATAAAGCTTGTACCACGTTCTATCCATCTAGAGCTGTTATCTATATCTTCTTATATATAAAGATGAAAAGCAAAATGTGTTGGTAAGCGCATAACTCGAGAACGGCAGAACCGATTTCGATAATTCTTTTTTTATTATATTCCTTGAAGTACGAGGATGGTTCTTATGTAGATAAAACGTAAACATGTACCACGGGCGAAGCCGGGGCGGACCGCTAGTAATAATATATAAAAATGAAACCCGTTTCGCGTTGTCACGGCATCACACGTGATCGGGTGGACCGATTTCGATAATTCTTTTTTTGTTATATTCCTTGAAGTACGAGAATGGTTCTTATGTAAAGAAAACGTAAATATGTACCACGAGCGAAGCCGGGGCGGACCGCTAGTTGAATATAAATATAAAAATAATTCTTAATATGAAATTAACCTTAAATTTTAATTAAACTCAAACATTAATTTATTCAACTAGACTTCTTTAACAATCGCTTTCGAATCTTTATGAATAACAATATAAAAAATATTTGCTATCAAGTCGTACAACAGTTTCTACTGAGAAGGACCAGTAAGATGCTTTTCCAGTCATACTATCATAATTATTATTACAAAAATACTTCATCCGATATAATACTGCAGTGCTAAAGAACATCATCACTACATATTATAAAACAAAGTCGCTTTCTCTGTCCCTATGTCCCTTTGTATGCTTAAATCTTTAAAACTATACCCAACGGATTTTGATGCGGTTTTTTCAATAGATATAAGAGTGATTCAAGAGGAAGGTTTTAGTATATAATTTATTAGGTTTTAGACAAAGCGGGCGAAGCCGCGGGCGGTAAGATAGTAGTAGGTATATAGTTCACTCTATCATATTAATAGTGCCTTCATATTCCCTACTCTTTACATCAGTAAGACCAATTTTCAGTCTTGATGTTCATATTTCAACCTACCCGCGCTACAAAGGACTGATAAACGAACTAAACCTTTGAGCTTTGTACCTAAAATTAGGTTCTGAACATAGGTAAGCTAGGAAAACTAACTAGCAAGATGGTAGTCAAATTTTAGGAATGTTACTAACTACTAAATTTTCAGGAAAGCTACGCTATGTGGCTACTTTGAAAGATGATAGTTGTGCCCCGCGGTTATACCCGCTTTAGTAGCAGTGAAATAATTTTCCCCGCTTCGTGGTTCCTGAGATTAGCGCGATCAAGCTAACACACAAACAAACTTTATTCATTTTACATTTGAATCATTACCCATATATTATCTACTACCTTATATTCCTGTCACGAAGCCTTCAAAAACTAGTATATATCCACCCCCAATTTTAAGCTTCCATAACTGTATATTACGCAATAAGTGCCCTAAAACGGCCATAAATCCACACAAAGCAAGGGCCCTCTACTCAAGAGCCGTAGGACCTTGCCAAGTGTTGTCAGCGTTGCGTTGTAATTTTAAATATATAATGAGCGGTTTGAAATTACGTGTTCAAAGATTTTTAGGACACGGCATGCAATGACTAAATGGGTTAATGATGTTTTGTGCGTGTGTGTGTGGACGAATTGAAAATAAATTGCTTTGGTTTGCGGTTTAATAATGTGGGAATTAGAAGGTTCTACGTTTTTAATAAAAATTGGTATTGGGTAAAATAAACCCGAGCTTTACGGGTTTGCGTGTTATATTAATAACTCGTCAGTTGGTTAATAAGTTGTTGGTTCATTAGTATTTGTTTTTTGTGTATCGAAGTCGACTGAGCGACATGAAACTAACTTTATTTTTGTGTAAAGTCGATGGAAAATATTATTTAATAATAATTAATTAAAGGTCATACTTTTCCTCATAGGTATCATGTTAAAAATGTGATAAATTTCCAGCCAGCTAAATAATATAATAATTAAAAATATCAATTCATTCAATAACTTTTCTATTTCCAAGAAGAATTCAATTCTTGGGAGACATTAAACAAATCAATCGTTTTTTAATTAAACCATCTTCAAGGAAAAATAAACTTTGCCTTAAGCCTTATTCCTGGCCGTCTTATTGCAATCTAAAAGTACTACGTTTAAAAATACAGTCTTAGTTAAGTTTACTGTATTAAACCACCACTGTTATTTTAGCAAAGTTGTTGCATAGTGAATACTAATTGTTTTTGCTTGAGTATAATAATTTATACTATGCTAATAAGATATTTAGTTAATTTTAATTAAGATTAATTAAATACTTATATACTAATAATAATCTTTGTAAGATAACAATACCATCAGGATTGACATCCAATTATTTTAATTAAGGGTAAATTAAATATATTATAATAATAATCTTTATAAGATAACAATACCATCCCTGAAATTTTAAATTTATTCGACAATATATTATAAACCATAAAATTAATATCTAAAAATATCAAATCATTTTGCCATATTCTCCTAACAACGCGCACTCTTCCTATGCATAAATTACCATATAAATATTCACTTCAGTCTGAAACCTATTCAAAAATAAAACTAATTTACTGCCATAACTATAATATGTTCCAACAAACGATTTAAATTATGCTAAAACTCGTCTAAAATTGCCTTACCGCATCTAATTTAATTGACCTGGCGTGATTGCAGAAACGTTGGCGCCTGCGAGAAATAATATTGCAATAAATCTGCATTTAAACTTTGCTATGCAGAACAAGAAAGGCTATTAATAATTGTGTTGTTTGTTACATGCGAATTTGGAAAGTTGTGTATGACGTTTAACATGAGTTACATGCGGTTAAATATCTCATATCAGGCTTGAGAATAGGACTGATACTTAATTGAAACTAAAACTATTAAGAAATAAAATATATACTTAAATATAAATTTAAAAAAGAAATTAAATGCTAGTACAATCACCATTCCTACTATGTATGTAATATGTAAGATATCAAGACGATATACAACTGTTATATTGAACAATTAGACTGGGGTAGAAGCCTTTGAAAATAATGAAAAGATAAAAAAAATCGCAGTCGGATGAAACCCATTAGAAAAGGAGGGGAATATGATAAAAATGTAAGGAAAAATAAATTACGGTCAATCCGAGTTCGGGAAGCGGGAGGGGGGAGCTTTTAAGAGAAAAAAATGGTTTCTCTCGATTTCCGACAAAACTACAAGTCCTATAGAAAAAAGTTCAATGGCAAAGTTGTAGGTAATTAAAAGTTCTACAACTTTTGTGTTCACAATTTTTTCACATAACCTAAAAATTTAGGTGAAAAATTCAAAAAACCAAGTTTTTGGTCTTTTATTTCTATCTACTTCAAAATTTATTTTTTTTCTACGAAATTTGGTGCAAACTTACTTTATTATGTCCCAAATACACTGTAATTTATTTGATTGAAAATATTTATTTTTTCGCCTTATTTTGAATTAATACCAAAAAAACAACCTAATTTTCAATCGAAAAGTCACCCGTCAAAATATCAGCTTTTTTCAAAAACTTGGGGTGCCTTTTATTCATTGAAATCTCTACTTTCATATGGTGTTAAAAAAAATAAACACCACTATAGTAAATGTTCCCAGGAAATGCATACAAACAGTGTGATAATGAGCTTTTACTAAATCAGGCACACTTCTTGAACTCTATATCTTCTCTTGTATCGGCTTTTCGGTAATATTTCAAAAGAAAAATAATTATCTGTTCTAAGTTTAATATTTTACAGCATATTCAAAAGCAAAATGATGTCGATAAAAACATTTCAGGTAGTTCGAGAAGTGTGCCTGATTTAGTAAAAGCTAATTTTCAGACTGTTTGTATGCATTTCCTGAGAACATTTACTATGGTGGTGTTTATTTTTTTTACACCATATGAAAGTAGAGATTTCAATGAATAAAAGGCACCCCAAGTTTTTGAAAAAAGCTGATATTTTGACGGGTGACTTTTCGATTGAAAATTAGGTTGTTTTTTTGGTATTAATTCAAAATAAGGCGAAAAAATAAATATTTTCAATCAGATAAATTACAGTGTATTTGGGACATAATAAAGTAAGTTTCCACCAAATTTCGTTGAAAAAAAATAAATTTTGAAGTAGATAGAAATAAAAGACCAAAAACTTGGTTTTTTGAATTTTTCACCTAAATTTTGAGGTTATGTGAAAAAATTGTAAATACAAAAGTTGTAGAACTTTTAATTACCTACAACTTTGCCATTGAACTTTTTTCTATAGGACTTGTAGTTTTGTCGGAAATCGAGAGAAACCATTTTTTTCTCTTAAAAGCTCCCCCCTCCCGCTTCCCAAACTCGGATTGACCGTAATTTATTTTTCCTTACATTTTTATCATATTCCCCTCCTTATCTAATGGGTTTCATCCGACTGCGATTTTTTTTTGTTTCAAAAATTATCTACTCTAGTCTAAATTTCTTATTTAAAGAATACAAATGACATCTCTCTAACGCTTACAGAAAGGGTATACGAAAAAAAACAAGTATTTCTTTAAAACTCTATGTGAATACGTTCTTGTAGTTAAATGCATATTGTCATCTAAAAGGAAATTTAGAATCTAGACGGAATTCGAGAACCAAGGAAGGTTTAGATATTGTCTATTCCTTTCATGCTTTGTTCGACGCTATACTGTGGCTAGGTATAATACTAGTCTAATGTTATATTAATAATATAATATTAATAGATAGATTATAGATTAATTATAGATTATTTACCATAGATAATAATATTATCTATGGTTATACTAAGTTTAATCGATTCTCTGTGAGTATGGAATGCTTCTGTACATTTATCAAGTACTAAGTTTAGTTTATCCGTTATTAGTGTCTGTTAGTTTTATACCACTTATTGCTCTAATTTGATTTAAAGTAAATATTTGATCCCTTTAGTTATACGAGTAAGTATAGGTACCTATTTACCTCTAACTATAAAGCTGAATCGCATTGATTGTTTCTTTGAATAATCCTATGTCAAGAACTATGAAAATAAATGTAATATAATAAAATTTTGATTGTTTTGGATGTTCTATTTATTTCGGAGAGCTATATACCTATACTACATAATATCAAGCTATGACCAACACGAGCGGAGTAGCGATGAAGAATGTTGCAAAAATGGAAAAAAATATTCAATTTTGAGAGCAGACAATGCTAAGGTCACTTTAAATTTTAACACATTCTTTTAGCTTTCAAAATGTTCAGAGCACATTAAAATTCCTTTATATTCTTTCAATTCGAGTTTATTTATTTCAAAATTCATACCAAATGAAGCCGCATTGTTAGCATTCAAAGAGAAAAGACACATGCAACAAATTATAGTAAATATTTTCCTTTTCACCACATTTCGCTTTCAATGCACAAAGAAAACATATTATGCCAGCTCACAAAGGTACAACGTGGTTAAACAAATATAACACGAGCTCGTGTTTTTGAAACACGACGCGTTGCATTGTACGCCTGCATAGTATTAAGGTTTTGTCATATAGAACGTGTATATAGCTAGGTCAGGATAGCGTGTGGTATGACAACAAGCTGCTCAAAATTATACCGTCAAACAGAGCTCACAACAATGCTCTGACAAGCACAAGAACGCTACGCTTCTATCTTCTAGATTTCGTACTTAGCGCAAGTAAGAGCGCTGACCTCACACCGCGTTATGACGCCGAACTATGTTGTACTACACGCTATCGTACATAGCGCGTCAGAGAACTAACTGACGCCGCGCTATGACGCCGAGCTGTGTTGTACTACGCGGTAACAAACCGTCAAATAGAGCGGTGACGCTCTGAAGCGCGCTACGCTTCTATCTGACAGTGCCATTATCACGTATTAACTGACTGTTCTGTGAGTTACAATATTGTAAATTCCTGTAATTAAAGGTACAGAAGACCATCACAACTAACACATTTAAATAGTACAACACAACACTGCGCCATAGCGTGGCATCAGCTTAGCTCTCTGACGCGCGCTAAGTACGGGTTCTGTGTAGCATAGCCTTAACAAATATGAATTGTATTTATGACGTTAGTGCTCTGTGAAATTTTTAATATTGTGCTTACATTTACACTTCACTCTACAAAGGTTTGGTGCGAATTATAGCGACCACAGAGTGCATCATTAAGTTTTATTGAAGAAGAGATGCAAGAGAATTTTCTTGATTATTTATTTATTGAATGACTACATTTTTATGTTTTTGAAGTGTTGTTCATCTACAGAAGGGACAATGTGATTTCACGTAGTCAGACTGATCGAACTGAAATTCTGTTTTTATTAGTTCTTATATTATGATATCAATTTTGCTTGTGCAATTCAACCACATTCATTTATTTTAATTTTCATAGTTTTTGTAGCTTATTGAATGTGTGATTTCTTAGAATTTACGTGGTCACTGAAACTCAACCTTTTCAGGTTGCAGTAATATTTGTAAAATTTTCTCCACTTGATTCTATAAAAGTGGTAAACGTTTTGGAAAGTGCAAGCCGTAAATAAGAACACATTTAGTTGCAATTTTCTCAAGTAATTTTTCATATCTAGTGGGAATTTGGTGTTCAGTTATTTAAGTGCTCTATTTTAGTCGTCTTACTTTTTGAAGTGTACATTTATGATGTAAGTAGATTATTTTTATATTTATTATCTAATATTTTTCTTATTTTATATCAGTAGAGACATAATGTAGCTTTGTTCTGATGATTTTTTCTTATACTCAAAGTATGAGGTCAAAATTATTATATTAACCCATTGAGCCCCAAGCGGCCCGATGATCGATCGGTCCCAGACACAATAGATTTTCTATTGTGTCTGTGGTTCCGGGGCCTGAGTTATTAAACATAATATGATTTCAATATTTTACATAGACCAATGGAACAGGTGAAATTAATGTATTGAATTAGCTAAAGTATCGTTATAATTTATCTTCAATGTAACAGTCCTTCGTTATTGCGTATACGTATAGTGTATACCTTAAATCAGAATTACGGTCTTGTTGTTCTATTCAAATTAATTTGGTACTTTATTTGCAAACCTTAGTATGCACAAGATAATTTAAGTTTTTTTTTAAGCTATTGCATTTTTTTAGTCTATCGCGGGCCTTGAGCGCGGAGATCGAATCGAGAAATTCCGTAACGAAAAAACCTCACGCTCTCCACTCCGACGGACACGGAGGTGTGGCTTGAAGGCATGCTATGCAATAGCTTTACCGCGGCAGTCCCCGAGTGCCACACGTCTTCTTTTTTCTTTAATTAAATAAATAATAATAAAAATCTTTATTGACATAATAATTGTACAGGTCTAGATAATGAATCCTTCGACTCCTGAACTAGTTAAAACTGTGTCTCAGGAGCCAGAGGCTTCTCCCAATATTGATCATAGTATTATGTCTATAAACTAAACTAAAAGCTCTAAAATAACAAAAATAAAGACAAGGTAAGTTAAATTTATACGTAAGCGCATTTGTGTATAATATCTAGATGAATGTGAGTGAGTGTGTGTGTGTGTATGTGGGTGTGTGTGGGTGTGTGAGAGTGTGTGCGTGTGTGCGTGTGTGAATGAGTGAGTGTAGTAATTTGATGATTGCTTCTTGCATTAATGAAATAGTTTAATTAGTATTTTGAACCTTAGTATGTACCTACATGATAATGTAAGTATTTTTTCAAAGTAATGATTGCTTCTTGCATTAATAAGATGATTTAAATAGAAACTTACTATATTTAAATTAATGTTCATGAAGCGGAAAATTATAAAGTACCTATTATTAAAATTATATTTTATATATAATAAAACCGGCCAAGTGCGAGTCGGGCTCGCGCACAAAGGGTTCCGTAGCAGCAAATATAATAAATTACAGTTAAATCAACCTATCTCAAAAACTATAAGAGATACTTTGATCAAACCAAAAATCGTTGAAAGAGTTAATTAGCATGCATCACCTCTATTTTTTTTAGAATTTTATACCCCGTAGTTATAAAAATAGAGGGGGGGGGACATACTTTTTACGACTTTGAGAGCTGATATCTCAAAAACCGTTCACTTTAAGAAAAATGTTTTTTAGAAAACTTTATATCATTTTAAAAGACCTTTCCATTGATACCCCACACGGGTATGTACATCGAAAAAAAAAATTTCATCCCTCAGTTACATGTATGGGGGGCCCCACCCCCAATTCTTTTTTTTACTATTTAGTGTCATATTTTTGTAGCGGTTCATACAACACATATTCCCATCAAATTTCATCACTGTAGTACTTATAGTTTCCGAGTAAATCGGCTGTGACAGACGGACAGACGGACAGACGGACAGACGGACATGACGAAACTATAAGGGTTCCGTTTTTGCCATTTTGGCTACGGAACCCTAAAAATGAATCGCAAAATGTGTTGGTAAGCGCATAACTCGAGAACGGCTGAACCGATTTCGATAATTCTTTTTTTATTATATTCCTTGAAGTACGAGGATGGTTCTTATGTAGAGAAAACGTTAATATGTACCACGGGCGAAGCCGGGGCGGACCGCTAGTTTTATATAAAAATTGAGATGCATAATATTCTTAAATAGTAACTTGCAGGAACTTCCCTGAACTATAAGACCTTTCATTGTGAATGAATATACCAAGTTTGTAACTATTTTGTACTCGGAAAGAAACTTTTATGTTGATATACGAGTGTTTACTTTTATGAACATGCAATATATAATTTTATACATACCACAAGTTATATTTTATTATTATAAGTTGGCCATAAATTACCTACCCTTCTACATGAAAAGTAACTTACATTTGGATTATTAATGGTTTATGTAGGTGTTTCAGTGTAAACTTTGTTATAAACATCTCTATAAAGACCAATAAATTCTACCCTTGTAGACTGCCTCCTTGGTACAGTGGTTAAAGCACGAGTGTAGAATCGAGGGCTCCTAGATGCGATTCCTGGTGATGACTAAAAAACATGTCTCGGTCTGGAGGACTCAGAATGGTGATCACTAACTAGTCAGTGTAACATATTATATTTGAATTATGCATCTGCCTGCATCTGTCTATGTTAAAAATAGGTAAATATAGTATGACGATTCGAAAGTGCTTCTAAAAGAAGTGTAATTGAATAAATAATTAATGTTTGAGATTGAGTTTGCCCCATACCCCAATATGGAACACGGGACTTCGCTTTCGTACTTGTAGCAGTATTTTAAGTATAACGCTTTATCTTAAATCTAAACTAACTAAAGTACTTCGTGTAGATATTCACAATATTACTTTTAAATCTTTTCAACTGTAACCTTTTGTCACAAACATTTCCACATTGCATAAGTAGCGTTACATTCATTAAAACTACGTTCATTAATTGCAAATGTAATAATGCTCGTACGTTCCACTGTCGTGTGTTTCCATCAACGTGACTTTAATTATTATCATATTACTTAAAAATTCCCGCTAATGTTCATAGTTCATATTCGTGTACGTGCTTGTATGCATTTTTAGTTCGTCGGATATATTCCATTAGTATGTTATCATGACTTCGAATAACTGCATTATTATTTTTGAGTACCTATTTTAACGATTTAAAAGCTCTTCTACACAAGGTCTAGTCGAATAAATAAATGTTAGAGTTTGAGACGTTGAGTTGGTCTGCCAACATTTATAAAATCCTATCCTATCCTTCCTACGAATATTATAAATGCGAAAGTTTGTGAGGATGGATGTGTATGTGGATGTTTCTTACTCTTTCACGCAAATATTGAATCGATTACAATGAAATTTAGCACACATATAGAGGGTAACTTGGATTAACACATAGGATAGGTTTTATCCCGGAAATCACACGGGAACGGGAACTATGCGGGATTTTTTTTGAAATCGCGGCCGAAAGCTCGGGCGGAAAGCTAGTATATATTAGGTATATTATATAGATTTTATAAGCAGCAGCTTTATTGGTCTTCTAATCAAGTTCACAGCACAAGATCTTAACTCCATAGTACCTATCTATTGTATTTCAGTGGTATAATACCTACATAGATTATATTCGTAGTATAGTCCACTCGATGATTTCAAAAATCATCGAAATGACAGGATAATTATCATGTTCGTATTCTTGTAATAAAAAATGTTATAAGGTGATTTAACAATTATGGTGCATCCAGCATTCAAATTTTATTGAGACACGAATAAATTTACTTTTATTCACAAAAAGCCACTATTTTTTCTATAGGTACATTTCACACAAACGCTGGTAAAATTTATACTTAAAACAAAGAACAAAAACTTGGGAGTTGATATTGTTTCAAACTTTTCAAAGGACAGCATAATTTATATCGACGCTGTTGTGTTTCACTTTTAAATGAATTTCAACTTTATCTTCTACGGAATAAGATTCGTATTACATTGTTGTGTTTGGCGGCGCAAAATTTCGGTCGAGACAATCGCCTTTGTAATATTGTTTATTAATACAATATTTTAATTTAACTGCCATAGTTAATGAATAAATTGGTGAATGAGTGTCGATTTCACAACTTTCCAAGCAGATTTGAGTATAAGTTTAGTTTATTAGGATTCCGTACCCAAAGGGTAAAACGGGACCCTATTACCTTCACTGTCTGTCTGTCTCGAGGCTGTATCTTATAAACCGTGATAGCTAGAAAGCTGAAGTTTTCGTATTTCCGTTGCTGCTATAACAACAAATAAGTACTAAAAATAAAAAAAAAAATATTAAAGGGGTCCCCATTGTGCGGAACCCTTCGTGAGCGAGTCCGACTCGCACTTGGCCGGTTTTATTTTTATCACTGTAAGTTGAGGCAAATATTTACAATTTCATAGAAAAGTGTACTCGGAATTTTCGGGCACATTTTGTTGACCAAGCTAGGAAGCTTGGAGACGTGCCAAACAAAACTCTAGCCATATACCTAGAGGTTATGAAAAGACTGTCTAGTGTCAAACCTGTATGTTTCCTCGTCGGGCTATTTGATTTTGCACCATGTTTAGAGATACTGAGATAGTGTATTCTAGTTTTTATGTTTAGCATTTCTTCGATAAAACGTTAGAACAACTATGAACTTGCATGCAGTGCTCATTTTTTATTGGTTGTCCATCATGTTCTATATTTTTTGGGTATTTTTTATGTAATTTCATCGATGTACAGCTGCTAATGAGCCTTAATAAATAAATAAACTTTAATTCTCCTTAATCTATATATATAAAAGAAAGTCGTGTTAGTTACTCCACTTATAACTCAAGAACGGCTGAACCGATTTAGCTGAAAATTGGCAGGGAGGTAGTTTAGAGCCAGGAGAAGGACATAGGATACTAAATATGTACCACGGGCGAAGCCGGGGCGGACCACTAGTATTACATGAAAAATAGCTGATAATGTATTAACAATAGCGGGATTCGGGAATATCAGTCTTCAATTTACAGATTTTTTAATTTCTACGATAAGAGCTTTATTTTTTTGTTTTGCAGGTATAACTCTTTATTTCAAATTCATTGCTCTTTTTTTTAGAAAGTGTTAACTATATTTGTAATATCAATAGTGCAATATTTAGTTATATATAGGATTTCTTATTCAAACTTTTATTTAATCAACGTAATTATTTTTGGAATTACTCTATCAATCTCTCTCTTTTATCTTTCTCTTTATTTCACTATCTTACACACATCCACATACACAAGATCTTAAATACTATAAGTTATGACTTAATATACTACAATTTATATACTAAATAAACTTCATACTTGTGAACCCTCTGAACATGACATAAAGCACTGAATAATTTCCCACAAACTACGAGATTAATTCAACTTCTTAATTACGTAATTATTCATTAAAGTGCTGTTTAATTAACTATCCTGGTAAATGCAAACAAAGAAATGTCTCAAGTAGACAGTTCCTTTGAGAAAAGCAAGACAAACAATGCACCGAATTATGTAGTTATTAAACTAAACGAATATTATCCATACTAATATTATAAATGCGAAAGTAACTCTGTCTGTCTGTCTGTTACTCAATCACGCCTAAACTACTGAACCAATTTGCATGAAATTTGGTATGGAGATATTTTGATACCCGAGAAAGGACATAGGCTACTTTTTTATTCCGGGAAAATGACGCAATCCCGGAAATCCCACGGGAACGGGAACTATGCGGGGTTTTCTTTGACTGCGCGGGCGAAGCCGCGGGCGGAAACCTAGTAATATTATAAAGCTGAAAAGAATGCTTGAACGCGAACTAGTGGTCCGAATTGAAAAACATTTCAGTGTTAGATAGCCCATATTATCGGAAGGCTATAGGCTATATTATTATAACATCACGCTTAGACCAAGAGGAGTGGAGCACTGCGGGTTAAACCGCGGGGCATAGCTAGTACAAATATAAAATTTTAACAATTAATATCTCGTTACGTCCAAAGGCCTTCAGGTTTTAGTTATTTATTTCGTCTCATATTAAACCCGTTGGATAATTATATTGTGTTCTAAAAATATCCCCGACTTAAGACCAAATAGACAGAGAATTAAATTACTTGGAATGCCTTCAAATTTACTTCATCTCATCAGCTATATGTATCAGTAACTATAATTTATAATCACATAGTAAAAATTCAGGCCAAATATAGTAGATACTTATAGTAAAACACCGTTTTCATTTCATAAAAAAAATATACAACCATCACTTGAATAGAATAGTGGCTTACTAGCTTTAAGCTATATTAGCTTACACATAAAAATAACCTTTTAAGAACTGACCCCTCACTAAAACGTTACTTAAATTTCAACCCAAATTCTAACATGCATAAGGTAAAGAAGTTTCAACTCTACTGCCTGAAGTTAAGGATCATAATGTCCTGTAGTCATAGAGCCCCTGGTGTATAATGCTATAAGTTTAAAAACAAAGAGTTTTCGCTATTACGTCCGTTTTGAAGTGAGGATATCCGGTGATACTACGGCCGGTTATTGTAGGATCAAACTATTAAACTTTGTTTTTCGAGTTTCACACACTATTCTGATCATACTGGATTTAAACATTGTTTCGTTTGTTTTGCATTTCTATTTTTATTCGATTGAAGTTGCAGTGTGGGAATTAGAACATTTTGTAAACGTATTATTGCCATAGTTTTTCTATAATAGAGGTTAATATTTTAAACCCATGTTTCATTGCTATCATAATTCATACATGTGTTAAAAACTTTTAATTTTGTGTTATGACACTTACTAGCCTAGAGCCTAAGCGTAGAATTAAAAATTTCATGTAATCTGGAAAAGGGACTAAAATTATTAATCCTATGTTTTCTAAGTGCATAACAATCCATACTAATATTATAAATGCGAAAGTAACTCTGTCTGTCTGTTACTCAATCACGCCTAAACTACTGAACCAATTTTCATGAAATTTGGTATGGAGATATTTTAATACCCGAGAAAGGACATAGGATACTTTTTATCCCGGGAAAATGACGCGATCCCGGAAATCCCACGGGAACGGGAACTATGCGGGTTTTTCTTTGACTGCGCGGGCGAAGCCGCGGGCGGACACCTAGTTAGGTATAAATGTATACCTAACGAGAGTAAAATCTTATCAATTAAAGAAAACATTAAACAAAAAACACATACGATTTCTAAACTAATTCGAGCTGAATAAGAAACGGTGTCACGTCGCTAGATGGCGCTTTAGTTGGCGTTAAAAGCTGAAGCATAATGAGCGCAAATTTATGTGCTGTGCCTTCCTGTGATTCATTAGCTGAGTAAAAAGTGCAGTGCGCTTCTGACAACATCGGGTGGCCATGATGTTCACGAGATGCTTTTGAGACTGCGACAAGATACTAACAATTATATGGATATTGTAATTACCTGAAATAAATAAAATAATAAAATAAAATAAAACGATTGTATGAAAAACATTTTAGATAATCATGTATAATTCGTTACTTTTTATGTTATTCACCGTTTAAACCCTGGACTACAATAAACATAATATCAACCAAAATCAGCTAAATCAGCCCAGTAGTTCTCGAGATCTAGTGAGTCTAACGAACAATACTTAAATTGATTTTGATATTGTGTAGTGCTTTACATTTTTAATACATAATATTTAAAATATTTATGACATGCCTATAGGTTTGCATTTTGCTTAAACTTAAATAAAACAACTCAAATTTTTGTACTCAATTATTTTATTTACTTGTTGTCTACCAGTCCAAGTACATTTACATCGATTTCATCAGGAATTATGACCCGAAGCTTAATGTGTATCAAATGCACATCACAGCTCTCAATATTCACCAACATCCTGTAACACAAAAGTAAAAATAAAATAAATATATATTCCACAAAAAAACAACAAGTGGTAACCCTACACAAAGCGCTCACATCGTTAGCGACACGTTAACTATACACACGTAACGAGGTTTTGTGCACTCTGCCCTCTAGACCTGGTTATTTCGCAGATTTTCTATGACATGACAGTTAATTAGGGTTGTCAATAGACATTAAATAGTTTTTTATTTTATTAGTCGACTAATGAGAGTTCCAAAATATTATAACTTTTTTATCCTAATTTAAAGTTTTACGTATTAATAAATCAAAAACTCATTTTAACAATATAACAATACTATGTTCATTGCCTCCAAAATGGTTCATAAGAAACTGCTTTTTAAATATTACGAAGTTAGTATAATATACATCTTGAGAACGACTTAAATTACTTAACTATGAGGCAATTATACAATTCAAAGCCCTTACTAACAATGACTTTAAATTATTCTAACAAATCAATTTGAACACCTATCTACATTCACGATGTCAAATCATATTATTTGGCCACATAATTTCTGACAAGGCCTGAACCAACAAGTTGGAATCTCTGCTAAATATACTAAGTTACTATCTTTACTTAGGTGATGGGTCTGTTTAACTTACACTGCAGAACTGTATTCATAGAACTAACATTGTAATAGGCTATGAAAATAGATGATACAGAGTGTCCTAAATTGGGAATTGGGGCAGAAACTTAAGTTTGTGTCCCACTTTGAGAATAAATATTGTGACTTTAAATTTCTTCCTTTATAAACTGTCGGTTGCCATTTTAAGAAATCAATCGTATATATTACATTAAAAATACGTTTACATTAAAAATACGTTTTTTAGCTATTGCATAGCTTTTATCTCAGATTTTGAGCGCGGCGACCGAATGTAAAAATTCTCCTGCTTTACCGCTGCAGTCCTCGAGGGCCACACGTATTTTTTTTTGTATCTACGTATCTATAAAATATTATATACCTTCTTATTTATGTTAACTTCAATTAAACATCTAATATAGGTAACATCTTTATCATAATTAAAAAGGTTAATTATAGCGTAGTTTAAAAATTTATGAATGCAATTTTTTCATAGGTACACGCTGTATAATTGCTGTCAAAATATTCAGATATAATTATATTGGCATTCGAATTAAAATATAACTATTTTGCAGAAAAAACGGGTTTTCCCAGTAATGTGTTCAATCAAAAAGCGCTGACTTCGTTGTCAGGATACGAATGTAATGTCATTACAAACTTTCCCAGAAGTTCTAATGATTGATCCCGAAAAATCTCATCTTTATCGTCAGAGGAAAATGATCTTAACATCTAAGTAATAAGGTTCATTCCGGGTAATCGAGATAAGATTAAGATTTAAGACATTAGAGGCGATAGAAGCCTTTCAAGTATATTACGACAAATGATGAATCGTCATCTTGTTACTTTGGCTTTTGATGAAATCTTGGGAAGATAGAATGAAACCCGAGCGGGTTTGGTTAATTAAAAGAGTTGAAGTTAGTACTAGTATAGTTATCGTTAGTCTTATAATATAAAAATGAATCCCAAAATGTGTTGGTAAGCGCATAACTTGAGAACGGCTGAACCGATTTCGTTAATTCTTTTTTTATTATATTCCTTGAAGTACGAGGATGGTTCTTACGTAGAGAAAACGTAAATATGCACCACGGGCGAAGCCGGGGCGGACTGCTAGTTACTGATATAATTTGTATTTTTTTTGTTGTGCAGACATTGTATGCAAAGTATAGTATAGTGAAGTCCCATGTCCCCAAGTGGGGTAAGGGATGCATTATGCATACATCTGTTTCACTGGTCGATTTTCTTTAGGGACAAGTAGGTGATCAGCCTTCTATGTCCTGCCAGACCGAGGCATTTTTTTTTTCTTCGTCTCCACCGGGAATCGAACCCAGGACCTACGCTCACGCGTCACGCGGTCGCGGTCACGCAAAGTTCTTTTATTAAAAAAAAGGTTAGAAAGTAACTTTTTAAAGCGTAAGTTTTTACACTTTTAACACTGAATCGATAATGAAAACGTTGCGTTGTCTTGTATATCATTTCAAACAATGAAGCTATTTATAATCAAAAAAACTAAAAACATAGCTAACAATGTTTATGCTTTTCATAAACACGACGTGAAGTCTTTTATCAAGGAATTCTACTTTTAACAAATTACGAATTTTATGAAGAACGAATTATTAATATCTGCTAAACCATGTGTACTCTAATGTTCTCACATCGTCAGTAATGGCATCAACAAAGAACACAAATGTAAACAATAAGCGGACTATTTAACGAACTTAATTAAATCCGAAAATCAGGCGTTCCGGACGATTAGGGAGGCATCGATTCAAAACTACCACTCAGTGAATAAAGTTGTTCAACCGAACTGAATTAACCTTCCAATGGACGATGTCAACTGGACTTTGGACCTTTGTATTTCCCAAGTGAAGAGGGAGAGCGATTTTGAAAATCTTTATCTTAATACTATAATAAAGGCGAAAGTTTGTATGGATGTTTGTTACTCTTTCACGTAAAAACGACTGAACCGATTACAATGAAATTTAGCACACATATAGAGGGTAACTTGGATTAACACATAGGATAGGTTTTATCCCGGAAATCCCACGGGAACGGGAACTATGCGGATTTTCCTTTGAAAACGCGGGCGAAGCCGCGGGCGGAAATCTAGTATTATGTATTTGTTGGGTGAATATAGACAAGAAAAAGATACCATACAATAATATACGAATAGTATACTAATACCTAACTACTTAATTTTTTATGTAAAATAATTCAGCTGTGTCATATAAAATTCATTGTTACCATATTTCTTAATAATAAAATGATGGTGCTATTGAAAGTCAGTGCTGCTGTCCAGAATATGCTGAGAAATTACGTCTTTTAGCACTAACCTGCTTACAATTTCACTACCTAGTTTAGTTGCAGTTTTAACTTCTTAATAATAATTAGTCTTATTTCATCACAATGTCGTTCCTTTTAATAACCTTGATTTAAATCTGGGTAAGCATTTTACATAGTAAGTTTGTAAGATTATTACCAAAAAACCTGTTCTCTATAAAATTGCTGAATCTTAACACTTGCGCCACGGTCAGTTCTGCCCTAACAAAAGGTCAAATGCCACTGTAGGGATCTTTAAACCACGGCTACCTAGTTAACCCTATATTAAGCAAAGGCTTGTAGAATTGTTTTCATCGCAAAAGTTGGATAATACGTAATTAAATTTTGGAACTGTCTCAAGTTTTCGATTCGTTAAATACATTGATTTAGTTTGAATAAAGGGCTAATTTATTTATAGTTATGAAACACGCGGGTATGATTTTTATTTTTTGGAAGAATTGCCTTAATTATAATATGTGTGGGTGTTTAATAGAAACTTAACATTTGGGTTGAAACAAAGGCTGTAGAAGGTTTTGTTGTAAGCGACGTGTAATTTAACGGTTTGTTTCGTTTAGGTTCATACATCCGTAAAACATGTAACTAAGAAGTTTTATTTTTAAGCTATTGCATAGCTTCTATCGCGGGACTTGCGCGCGGGGACCGAATCTAGAAATTCCGTAACGAAAAAACCTCACGCTCCCCACTCCGACGGGTTCGGAGGTGTGGCTTGAAGGCATGCTATGCAATAGCTTTACCACGGCAGTCCCCAAGTGCCACACGTCTTTTTTTATAAGTTATTATTAATATGAAAATTGAACTTAACATTATATATTAATTTTTATAAAAAAATATTTATATAAATTTTAATATTGTCCCGGATACTACGATTGAAAACCTTTTCAATTGGCCTAAAATAAGAAATTACACAATTTACATTGGTGAAGAGGCATGTAATATTATTTGGTGCACTCTACCGAAGTGGTTCTGGCAGAATACCAGATTTTAAGAATTCTACGTTCATACAAATATTTTACAATAATAGTATGTACATTGTAAAGCCAATAGTTTTCTCTTTTATTGAAGACCTTTTTAGGCAGCAGATCACGATCCCTTTATTTAAAATATCGCCTTTCTCTGTAAAAAGTATTGATGCGTTATCTTACCCCTTATCACTTTCTGAATAACTCAATTCGAGCTGAAACGAGAATTTCAATATAGGCTAAATAATTCTTCTTTAACAAAAAAGTAAAAACCGCCTTCAAGTTTTCAGAACTGAACCAAATTTAAATGGGATATGACAGGCCAGCTTTCAAATACAAAAAGAATTAGCAAAATCGGTTCTCCCAGTCAAAAATTCTGTTACCAAGCCAAAAAATACAGTCGAATTGAGAACCTCCTCCTTTTTTGATCTGAGTTTGATTCCCGGTGCAGACAGAGAAAAAAAATGTGCTGTTCTGGCAGGACACAGAAGGCTGTTTAGGTGATCAGCCTTCTGTGTCAAGTAGTAGGTATTGTCCTTAAAGAAAATCGATCAGTTAAACAGATGGATGAATAATGCATCTACCCCTTAACCCACTAGGGGATACGGGACTTCTCTTTCCTTTTTAAAAATCGGTTTAAAACAGAACCTAAAAAGCTATAAAGAAATGGGAAGGCATTCTTGCTGTTTACGCTTTGATTACAAATAGCTTTGCACAATGCAGTGCTATATCAGGCGAAAATATCTTGCTCTAACATTCACTTGATGCAATTATATGCAAATTCCAATTAAGCAGCCAGCTCAGGTATGAGATGAATCCCGGTTTGTGTTTTTAGATAAATACTAGGAATAATTAAATAGTGTGCATACCGATGTAGTGATTGCGAAATGCAAAAGAAGAATTTTTACTGTCCGTGTTTTTCTTGTTAGTAGGAAAAAGAAAAAAGAAGATAAGAACAATTTTAGAGTATTACAATTTTCGAGTATGCTGTGCCTAAGA
Source organism: Colias philodice (assembly GCF_061535455.1). Classification (NCBI taxonomy): domain Eukaryota; kingdom Metazoa; phylum Arthropoda; class Insecta; order Lepidoptera; family Pieridae; genus Colias; species Colias philodice. The sequence goes on from NC_143088.1 coordinate 12,639,613, forward strand.
TTTCTTCCGCCATTGTAGCCAATGTATGCGCAACCTACTTAATGTATTTAATAAAAGCTGTTCTATACTCTGAAGTGAAGTGTAAGCTACTATGAAGATGAATTCAAACAGAATTATTAAAAATAGACACGCCTATTGTATAAGACCTTGTCCTGAATCGACAAAGAAAATTTTTAAAGAATCTTCTTTCTCGAGTCGGTTACAAATTACAATATCTAACAGACAGTATTTTATTACAGTGTAAATATACCCTTCCGAATCTTTATATCAAATAATTTTATGAAAGCAACGAGCTGAAACGTGCCTAGGTAAGGCGGATAAATTTGAAAGGTCGCCTAAAAGCTTTAGAACGTGAAAGGTCAAATGGAATCCATTATTCCACATAAAATAGTCGTGTAAATCTGTTCTATTAAAGACATTATAACAATGTGAAGGTCCAGGCCTTAGATGCGTCAGCATTTCTAGAGGTTGGGTGTATAATGTGGTCTAGTGTTTCTGGGAACACAAATACTGATCATTTATTTGTACAAAAAGAAATTAAATCAATTTGGTACCTTTACCGGCAGTTTCATTAGAACACACAAAGAATACAATTTTCCTTATCGAAATAACTATTTTAAAAGTTTTATTAAATATTTGGGATGAATCACCAAATAAAAAAAAAAAAAAAACAAACTGAATTTGCTTGCAATATTTTAAGATCACAATCTAAATAATGTTCATATCATTGAAATAATTTCTGCATAATTATCTACACTATTTAGTTAAAGTTAAGCACTGTATCCACAAACAGCACTAAAATTATATAATCCATAGATAAAACTAAACAGAACTTCTAAAATAAACACCGCGAATAAATAAGCTGATTTTAAAACAAACGGAGATTTATACTGAGCTCCATCCACAAATCTCAAGCAAGGATAAGAGCATTTATTTGTTCGCGCTAATGCACATTTTATGCGAGGATCTCTCCTTATGAGTGACGTGACGTCACAGTGTAGTACAAGGCATAAGAGGAAGCGATAAGCGGGTAGGATATTAATGTTAAGTTAGTATAAAAATATTGGATAACTATAAATTATAAATATTGGATCGCACTATATTACTGAAAAAGCTCGATGTCCTAACTCAAACTCGACTTTTTTTACAATTTGTGTAGTAGGTACAACATGTAACTTAGAAACAACAGCTCTGCAGTCTGCATGCAATGAAGAGTTGAAATTATTTAACAGAAAGCATTTCAAAACATGATAATAAATAATAGAACCCATTTTAATCATACACTAATATTATTTTTGCTATTGCTATAACGAAATTCATCTTTAATAAATTATTTATGCACTAATAATTAATGTTACATGATTGCAGCAATATTATATTTCTTTATATAATATTATTATTATATTACTTTATTGCATAAAATATTAATATGCAAAAATACAGAAAAAATTAATTAATTTGGTGCAGTGCTTTTATCGCTTAGAAACTATAAAATATTTAATATCCATCTTTCGCTCGATTGGTCAATCTACGTGATATTAAATTTTACTTCTCATCATTTTAAAATAGAATATAATTTTTATAAAATGCAGCCTGTAAATGAATAATTTATTCCAAAGTTCATTTATAAATCATGGTGCAAAATTGAAAGAATTGTAAGCTTAAGGAAATAAATTATATATTGGTTCGTATTGGAATAAGCTGGCCACAGCTGCGGCGTAACCTTATTATTTTGTAATATGAAATTACGCGGAATTAAAAGGAGACTTATTATTAATTTATACTATATATATATATATATATATATATATATATATATATATATATATATATATATATATATATATATATATATATATATAATTCTAATATTTAACTTTTATATATAGGTACAATTTTTATTATGTAAGATGACACAAATAATCACCCAAATTTTTTATTTTAGAGAAATATTTTTGTATCTCCGTAATTTAAAATTCGATAGTAAGTAGTAATATATACTGTACCTTTATATATATACCTTATATATATACCTTTAATATGTACTGTACCTTTTCACTTATGAATTAAACCAACCCTTCATAGGGTCAAATAGATCCCATCGTAAAGTTCTCTTCGTATACACGAGGAAAAAGAAATTTTTTCAACAAAAGGATTTTCTAAATCGCTAGTAATCCGTATAAATAGCAACACGGCTCTTTGTGGATCATTCGTATGGAAAAAATGTTTATTATCATCAAATAAAGGAAGGGTTTATATCAAATAGTTATGAAACAAGTTTCTCTTACTATTATAATATTTTTTTATTGTTACAATTTTGATTGGTCGAATCGGCTTTCCATCAAAACTCAAACTCAATACATTTGTTCATTCAACACTAAATAACTTTATTTACCATACCTTTAATAAAAGCTAGCTAAAAAGCTTGAGCTACATACATACAAAATTTCATTGTAATCGGTTAAGTAAACATTCATCCATCCATACTCAAAAACTTTCGCATTTATAATATTAGTAGGACTATTCCTTGTTCCTCCACCTGTATAATACAGGTTACTTAAATCGATTTACTAGTGGTAAGTACCTAGATACTAAAAATCGCCCAAAGATTGTTTTTAATCTTCACTAACACTCTAATTATATAATCTCAGGAACTACTGATCCGATTTGAAAAATTATTTCTATGTTAGATAGCCCATTTATCGAGGAAGGCTATATATCATCACATTAAGATAAATAGGTGAGGAACAATGCGGGTAAATCCGCGAGGCACAGCTAGTCAACTCATAAACCAGAAACCCCTTCAACAAAGCAAGAGCTTGTATTCACAAATAAACGCACATTCTTAATAACGTTCCCATAATAGTTAATACCTACCATACACTTTATTGAAAGAGAAAATTTTACGATCAGCAGAGTTCTAACAACGAATAAAATTCAATGGTTTAAGAATTCAAGCGGGAACCATTTTTTATTTCGAATTTCTTCTAAATGTATTAAATAAAATAAAATAAAATAAATAAATAAAACATTTATTGATAACAAACGAAAAAAGAAAAAGATGTACAAGCCACACAGAAACAGAAAGAAAAAGTAATAAGAAAACATGGTAAAAAAACTTAAAGCTAACACAAAATAATTACACAATTAAAAACTTACAACCTAAAAATAAAAAACAAGTACTGTGCGAAGAAGAAGAAGATAATCTTAAAATAATAGAAGAAGATAATAATGATAATATTAGAAGATAATCTTAAAATATTCTTCCGAATTTATGATAGTATACGGAATTGTAAATGCCAGGTGTGTAAATTTTGTATATTTACATACGCATACATATATGTTAAAGCATATAATTAATTTTCGCATGTAATTAATGGCGAAATTATTTAGTCAAACAATATTTTAAAATGCTTTCTGAAAATAAATACAGAACATATTACTTATCACTTATCACATTTTAAAGAAAGCAGTTTTAATTGATGAAAAAAAACTTTGACATTCACGAAAAATAAAACAAATGACATTCATGAAGCCGTATCTTATATAATAACTAGCGGCCCGCCCCGGCTTCGCCCGTGGTACATATGAAAAATAGATGTTGGCCGATTCTCAGACTTACCCGATATGCTCAGAAAATTTCATGAGAATCGGTCCACCCGTTTCGGAGGAGTATGCAGACTAACATTGTGACACGAGAATTTTATATATAAGACTAGCGGTCCGCCCCGGCTTCGCCCGTGGTACATATGAAAAATAGATGTTGGCCGATTCTCAGACTTACCCGACATGCACAGAAAATTTCATGAGAATCGGTCCACCCGTTTCGGAGGAGTATGCAGACTAACATTGTGACACGAGAATTTTATATACAGGGTGTAATCGTTAAGTGTGCACAGGCGATTTTTCCGTAAGTATTACAGATAACAAAAAACTTTAAACTGATATCGAAAGTACTTAACCTAATGAGTAAAATGGCCGGAATAAATTTTTAAAAATAAATCGAGAAATATCAAAAAAAATATCTTTAAACCCTCCCATACATTAAGTATGAAATATGAATATCCGATATGTAACATTTAAATATGAAAGATTTTAGCTTTCTTTTTCTTTTTTGGTTTTCTGCTTTAATTACTTCGCAAATTTGAAGTGGTATTTTCCACGCTTTTTCCGGACATTTTCACGCATTTGCCGGATATTTTCCGGACATTTTCACGCATTTTCCGGATATTTTCCAGGCATTTTCCACGGTTTTTCCGGAAATTTCCACACATTTTCCGGATATTTTCCAGACATTTCAGAGGATTTCCCAGGCATTTTGCGGTTATTTTCTGGGAATTTCCCAGGCATTTTCAGGGGATTTTCCGAGCATTTCACGGGGATTTTCCGGATGTTTTCCAGACATTTTCCGGACATTTCCCTGGCATTTTCCGGGGATTTTCCAGGCATTTTCCACGCTTCTCCCGGACATTTTCACGCATTTTCCGGATATTTTCCGGACATTTTCACGCATTTTCCGGATATTTTCTGGACATTTTCACGCATTTTCCGGATATTTTCCGGACATTTTCACGCATTTTCCGGATATTTTCCAGGGATTTTCCACGGTTTTTCCGGAATTTTCCACGCATTTTCCGGATATTTTCCGGACATTTTCACGCATTTTCCGGATATTTTCCAGGGATTTTCCACGGTTTTTCCCGAATTTTCCACGCATTTTCCGGATATTTTCCAGACATTTTCCGGACATTTTCACGCATTTTCCGGATATTTTCCGGACATTTTCACGCATTTTCCGGATATTTTCCAGGGATTTTCCAGGCATTTTCCACGGTTTTTCTGGAATTTTCCACGCATTTTCCGGATATTTTCCAGACATTTCCCAGGCATTTTCCGGTTATTTTCCGGGAATTCCCACGCATTCTCCGGATATTTTCCAGACATTTCCCAGGCATTTTCCGGTTATTTCCCGGGGATTTGCCAGACATTTTCCAGACATTTACAGGCTATGTCAGGGAAATGTCCGGAAAATGCCTGGTAAATATCTGGAAAATACCCGGAAAATGCGTGAAAATGCACGGAAAATGCGTGGAAATGCCTGGAAAATCCCCGGAAAATGCCTGGGAAATGACGGGAAATATCCGGAAAATTTCCGGAAAATTCCCGGGAAATATCCGGAAAATGCGTGAAAATGTCCGGAAAAACGTGGAAAATGTCACTTCAAATTTGCGAAGTAATTAAAGCAGAAAACCAAAAAAAGAAAAAGAAAGCTAAAATCTTTCATATTAAATGTATATGGGATATTCATATTTCATACTTAATGTATGGGAGGGTTTAAAGATAATTTTTATGATATTTCTCGATTTATTTTTAAAGATTTATTACGGCCATTTTACTCATTAGGTTAAGTACTTTCGATATCAGTTTATAGTTTTTTGTTATCTGTAATACTTACGGAAAAATCGCCTGTGCACACTTAACGATTACACCCTGTATAAGAAGTTACGCAAAAAACAAGTCAGAACCGTAAAAAAAAAGCAGTCGCGTTGTCTAATTATTTTATTATTATCTTCTAAAGCAAAGACGGATCGCTACTCGCTGTATGAAGCTAAGCTGCGCAACTCGTAATAAGCTTTAACCAAAGGTTTACTCCCGTATGCACTGCACAATGCACTCAGGCTTGGCGAACATAAATTAAATGTAACAGGATTAGTTTTGCTCCCCTTGTATCCTTTACACTTGTTTTAATCCGAATGGAGTTTGATATTGTACACCTTAGAAAAGTCCAAAAATAAAATTGGCGTTCGATAACAGTGTGTTTCGTTGGAAAAATAATTCAGTTTAATGGGAGTTACTATTTCATTTCGTATTCAAAGGTGCAGTCCCAGTAAACTACAAAAGTTTATGAATTAAAAATTCTTTAGGCTCGTTGAGAGTAAAATTTGAAGGTCGCGTCATAGTAATACCATCACATCATGGTGTAAGGCGACGACTTTGGTATCTTTGAATCTTGCCAAACAAGTTTCACTTATGTTAGTGAACTTAGCAGATCATTTTTAGCAGATCAAAAAAAAATGTGAGTTCTTATCGCGTGCAGTTGAGTTCTACAGTTCCTGATACTTTTTAGAAATAGTTCTGGCGTTTTTACCTTAACAAACGACATTTGAAAAAACCCGACCTGGACCCGGCTTAACGTGATGCTAAGACGTAATGCTACGACATGATGCTACGACGTGATGCTACGACGTGATGCTACGGCGTGATGCTACGCTGTGATGCTACGGCGTGATGCTACGGCGTAATGCTACGGCATGTGTTACGGCGTGATGCTACACTGTGATGCTACGGCGTGATGCTACGGTGTGATGCTACGATGTGATGCTACGGCATGATGCTGCGGCGTGATGCTACTGCGTGATGCTACGGCGTGATGCTACGGCATGATGCTACGGCATGATGCTACGGCATGATGCTACGGCATGAAGCTACGGCATGATACTACGGCGTGATGCTACGGCGTAATGCTACGGCATGATGCTACGGCATGCTGCTACGGCATGGTGCTACGGCGTGATGAAATATGACATAAATAAATTTTCTAGTGTTTCATTTTACGCGAGTATTTCTAAAATGTATCAGGAACTGTAGAACTCAACTGCACGCGATAAGAACTCACATTTTTTTTTGATCTGCTAAAAATGATCTGCTACGGGAAGTTGGCAGATAAATTTTTTCAAATGTCGTTTTTTAAGGTAAAAACGGCAGAACTATTTCTAAAAAGTATCAGGAACTGTAGAACTCAACTGCACGCGATAAGAACTCACATTTTTTTTTGATCTGCTAAGTTCACTAACATGTTTCACTTCTGATATTGTGTGTGCTCAGCACACACGCTCTTTTTGTATGATGCATAATACGCAGCTGTATGCTAAGGCCTACATAATACGCAGTTGGCTGATCTCTGTTGAGATTTACTACCAGAAAAAGTTGTCCAATAAGACTATGCAAAAGTGATATTTTATGGCATAGATACTTTTTCGTATTTACTGCACTGGTTGATCTACTTGAAATACCTGAAGAAACCTTCTTAAGCACATGAAACCAATATATTTATGTCTATACTGAAAATCGAACCTATATACCATCTTTTACAAAACTTAACCATTTCACCTCAGCGACGGTCCAAGAGAACTTTTATCTTGGGAATGTATCATAATTTATTTACAAGCGCAAAGTGGAGTACGGAAGGTGAAGTAAAAATGTACTATGAGCTCATTTTATTCCAGAACATTACATTTCTAGGTATTTCTGGCGAGTTTATTGCGCTGCCATTTCACGAATAACCACCGCTTTTACACGTTATATTTTTAAGTTTCTCAAAACTGGGAATGTAGAAAACTTAACTAAAATGTGTGGTATCGGTTTTGGGAATTTGGAAATATAATATTTGTGTGAAACGAAACGTTTTGTGGTCACTGGCTTAAACTGGTTAAACATTTTTTTCCTGTTGTTTAATTTATTTAACGTTTGCACTATGTGACGAAAGAGTTAAATACCATTACCATGACCATTAACCATGTAGATAAACAAATTGAGATGTTGATTAAATAAAAATAAAAATTGGTCGACATTATCATTTTCAAGATCCATTTCACAGATCCTACAGACACCCACAGAATACATAAGTTGATAGAATCGAATTGAAAAGCATTACACAATTCCCCATTTCCTGTAAATCCATCACAATGAATCAAATTAATCTAAAAGTCATTATTTCGCAGAATTTGAAACTCGCGCGGAATTTCTGAGTGAACTGTCAAACTTTGACAGCCGAATAAAACATGGCGGGCTTTCCCGGACTGTCGTTTAATTGAATTAGGACCTTATGGCTGTGATGATAAGCTTTAGAATTAAGTGGCGGTGTTGTATAAAGTGTAGAAATGTAAATTAGAATTTCTCAATACAGAAGTAAGCAACAATTGCGGGGATGTTACTAAATATCTTGCATTTGCGTTAATTGACGTGGATTACGCTTCCTTGTTTTGGAGTAAGCAATTCGATGTGAATAAAATTAAACGCTTTATTATTGGAAGGTTTAACGTGTTCTGGTTTTGCTTTAAATGTGCTAAACAATTTTATTGAGAATGTGAGATGTGAGATAATGTATTATCTATTTTGAGGAAGGGCTTGTAAAATGTTTGCTTTGATTAGAGTATTACGTAAACATTCATTTTTTAATATTTATTTTAAACGACTAATATACACAAAATCTCAGAAGACGTAAGTATATTGTTCTTACTAAATAAAAGTTTAGTTGATAGTTATTTTAATAACATTGTTATTTGTATCAAGAGTGTTCATAAATTATATTTTTTTGCTCATAGATTATCTTCTTATATATAAAAACTAGCGGTCCGCCCTGGCTTCGCCCGCGTTTTCAAAGAAAAACCCGTTCCCGTAGGATTTCTGGGATAAAACCTATCCTATGTCCTTTCTCGGGTATCAAAATATCTCTATACCAAATTTCATGCAAATTGGTTCAGTAGTTAAGGCGTGATTGAGTAACAGACAGACAGACAGAGTTACTTTCGCATTTATAATATTAGTATGGATGAATCGCAAAATGTGTTGGTAAGCGCATAACTCGAGAACGGCTGAACCGATTTTGATAATTCTTTTTTTAATATATTCATTGAAGTACGAGGATGGTTCTTATGTAGAGAAAACGTAAACATGTACCACGGGCGAAGCCGGGGCGGACCGCTAGTATTCAAATAAATTTATAAATACACTTCTTTGGCTCTCAGATTATAGAATTAATATTTCACGTATAATAAGTTGTTATTATTAGAATGTAATAAGTTGTTATTAGAATTAATAAGTTGTTATAGAAATAAAGAAAGCGCGAGCTTATAAAAAGCTGTTATTTACTTTACAATAAAAAATATTGGCCTTTTTCCATGAATAACTCAATACTCAATACCTATTCATACCTAATTAAGCTCTATTTTATCAGAAAATAAGTGGAAAAACAAAACGAAGTCGGGATAACAGCTAGTTAAGAACGCCCCTTTGTACATGGTAAACTTTTATGAAGCTCTGGGAAGTTGGTAATTTCTATGAAACGAGGACAAAGGGAATTTCCCTAACAACCTCTTAATTAATTATCGTGTTACTATGTCAACATGTTGGTTCCCTTTGTTGGGACAGTGGTTAACGTGTGTGCGTAGAAAAGAAGGTCTTGGGTTTGATTCCCGGTGGGGAATAATAAAAAATATATCATGGTCTAGAGGGACACAGAAGACTGATCACCAACTTCGGAATAAAAAGTCGAAACAGAAAGAAAGCGGAATTTCACTTTTATTTCAAGGAGTTGTTAATTAATTAGGTAAATATACTGTTACATAATGTTAATTTAGGCGTCTCTTTTATGAAGACGAAAATTTATCTAGTCTAGTATATTCCGTGGATGTTTGAAGGTAACGAAATAGCTGAGAAAAGTTTGTTTGAATTCAAAGCGATAACTTATTATAGAGAAATAGATTTAGCCAAGCAGCAGTATAATATAGATTTTAGTCAATTAACTATTTGTGAACGTTATTTGAACCAAATAGTAGCATTTATATGTGACTATGAAAACCCATGAATTCTAAACACTTACTACGCAGCTTTATTCTTATAACTCTCTTATAAACCCTGCATATAAACAAGTATAATATTATCTATACTAATATTATAAAGCTGAAGAGTGGTTTGTTTGAACGCGCTAATCTCGGGAACTACTGTTCCGATTTGGAAAATTCCTTCGGCGTTAGGGCGCGTTCCCACTATGTCGTAACGACTAATTTATCGTTCGACGACTGTCGTCTCTACCTGTTCCCATTATAACGATTGTTTGTCGTCAACATTTTTTATCGTTTAGCGACTGTCGTATCTAGCTGTTCCCATTGGATCGCTCAGATCGCTCGCATCATCAGCAAGCTACAAATCTAGTTGCCTCTGCGACGCAGAGTCTGCGTTCGCTTGGGTTGGGAAAAGCAAACCGAATACAGACGCGAGGGGCGCGCGGGTGCGAGAGGGAAAGGAAAACACGTGTTCGTCTACATAGAGTTGCCGTCCACGATTTTTTTATCGTTTTACGACTGTCGTGCTTGCTGTTCCCACTGTCACGACAAAGTGTCGTCACTGCAAAAACTGTCGTAGACGACAGTAAATTGTGTCGTTCTAAATGTGAACACCTCCATTTAAACATATAAGCCACGACACTTAAAACTACACGATTATCTGTCGTCACGACACGGTGGGAACGCGCCCTTAGATAGCCCATTCATTGAGGCCGGCTATAGGTTATATTATCATCTCGCTAGGACCGACATGAGCTGAGCACTGCAGTTAAAACCGCGGAGCACAGCTAGTATTAAATACAATACCACAATCAACAGATATATTCGAGCAATTTGACACACTAACAGTAACATTATAACATACATAATTCACGGTTTCTAGAACAAATATATAATTCAACAAGCTGAAAGAAATAAAACGTCGAATTTCATTAAAACTCCGCCCGTTGAACCCGGGGCAATATTAACCGGATAAAAGAATTGTTGTAATTTTCCACGCGGTGTTTGATGTTTTAATGCTTCTTCAAAAGAACAGGGTTCTCCATACAAATTATTTTTGAAGAGAGAGGTTTTGGAAGCGCAAGATATGTAATTTTTAATACGGATAATATAAAACATCATACACTAATTAATTAAATACTCATCATTTATGGATGCATTGTACATATTCATGAATGAATTAAAGTCTAAAAATATTTTTTATTTAATATGAGTTAGGTACTCTTTTATTGTATCACGAAATTATATACAATATATCCAGCTACTATTGGACTTAAAATATACTTAAAGAGTAACAACACAAAGATAGAGATTTACCTATACAAATGTAATAAATCGCATTGAATAAACAATCACATTAAATAAACTGAAATATCCTCCAAAAAAGCTAGCCCTCTTTAATAATTTCACCAACCATTCATAAATTGATTATACCTAATTAAATCTTTATTCCCCAACCAATTTGCATCAACATCTGCCTTTTCTAAAACCGTTAAATAACCTGAGATCTTAAATAAAATTAAGCCAATTACTCCAACTACATTTAGTAGTCGGGAAAAATGAGAAAACGACTCTCTAATGGCAATTCATGGCTTTCAGGCCATTCCTTCTTATCAGTGCCTTTTACGTCTTAAATAAGGACAGTTTGGTACCCGCTGGGTTCTCTTTGAATAAATTATTAAGGATAAAATACTTAGTCTCTGGAGCTCTCGTAATCTTTGAAGGCATTTAATGTCAAATATTTTAGTAAAGCTGTATGGAATTTGACGCGGAGCAAGCTGGCTAGTTGCTGAATTTTTAAAAAGTTTATATGATTTTTTTGGGTTATAATATCAGGTAATTCAGCGATTTTCTAAGACAAACTAGATATACATTTTAAGTAATGTCCGCGAAACAATCTTTTCTCTGGTATACCTATTTTATAATGTCCAAGACAACTCAAAATATAGTCTTTACTTTTAAAAGGAATTGTTTCATTATCTCGAACATTGTTATTTCATTATAATTACTTAAAGCCTTCTTAATAAACGAATTTATCCTTAATTTTCTCTATTGCTTCATTTTGTCCCTTTCATTCGGAAATTATTTGTCAAAGTAAAGAATGAGACCAAATATTGATTAGCTATTGAATAATCTCAATTATTGTATGTATAATTTCATTCCAATAAGTACTTCTTTAGGCGATCTTGAAAAGTTATTTCAAGATCGCATCATGGCACTACCGTCACGTCATGGAGTAAGGTGACGACGGTATCTTTGAATCTTGCTAAGAAATTTCACTTCTGACACGTGTGTACACACGTACTTTTTTATAAATATAAATCTAACATAAAACTGAGTACGATTAATAATTTACAGCCATTCCAATTGATTAAAAAACTATTACGCAGTACTTGTATTAAAATATTTTCATTCGCTTTTTCATTAGAAATAGCTTGGTATAAAACTTGTTGAATGGAGTGATTCTAAATATACATGCTGTCTGGATGAAATGGGTATGCTTCAATGAGATGATTGTTTCTTTTAATTACCAAGTACGTGTGTATTACTGGAAATAATACGGGAATATTGAAATAATTCCTCCTTGGTATAGTGGATGACTCGTGAGCGTAGTACCGAGGGGTCCTGGGTTCGATTCCCGGTGGAGACGAAGAAAAAAAATGTCTCGGTCTGGCAGGACACAGAAGGCTGATCACCTACTTGTCCCTAAAGAAAATCGATCAGTGAAACAGATGCATAATGCATCTGCCCCTTACCCCACTAGGGGACATGGGACTTCACACACACTTACATTGCAATAATTGCTGAGTTCTATAGTTGAGATATCTGATTAAAATCAAAGGTATTAGACGATCATGCTAAATTAAGCGAAAACTTTTAAGTGAACTTTTAAATGATCGGAACATTATTACGTAATTTTACGTCGACTTAGCCTTATTAAAATCACATTGACCGGCTACAAGTAGGGAATTATTCATACTGCCCGGTCCAAGCGATAAATTCAAACTATCTCAAACACTTACTTATTATATGGACCACGGACTGATGAATTAGTCACTGAGCAATGGGCTAAGCCCAGTCAATCACGTCACCCGTAACATTAACATATTGTAGAACCAAAAAGTTTGATGACATGTTACACCTTCAAACTATGCCTAATATATTTTTAGTGCAATCAAATTAAAAATGAAACCTATAGATATATACTTAGGACTTACAGTAATAAAATATAATAATCCTGACGAACTATAGTTATTTCTATATAGTTCAATCTCTCTTATTGCAAAATCACTTAGCTAATAGCTGACCCGGGAAACTTTCTTCATGAACTTTCTTCGTAATTACTTTTAATTAATTTTCCAATGTTTTTTATAGTCATCCTCTATCAATTATTTTTTTATTAAATTATATTGATGCGTAACTCTTTTGAAACAAAAAGCTATACCATCTTCAAATAGTTTGGTAAAAATTTGAATGGGACCACTTGGCAAGCTTTCATAAAATCAAATAAAAAAGTATCATCAAAATCGATTCACCCTGTCGAAAGTTCTGAGCTAACATACACATAAAACACTTCCTTTTCTTCCAGTCGGTTGAAAATATATCTTTACAAAAAGTATGGATCGCAGATACATTTTTCCGTAGAAGATTGGATAAACAGTTGAATGGAGCTATTTATTGATCCAGGGAAAATGGGTAAATGTGGATGAAGAAAACAAAATTTGTATCCATATCGAATAAATTCCCGGGGGCGTATCTTTGAATTTGTGACGTCACGGCCAATTTGCTACACGTATTGGTTAGAATACTGGTGGCTGTAGAATTGATACTTTTGGAGTTCTATTTAAGTTAATAATCTAGAAATATAATTATGTATGTCTGTATGTCAATTTACGCTTATTTAATCGGAAAGTATAATTTGCTTATGTATCTTCAACAAAGTGATGTACATGAGCCCAAGAAAATTAAAAAAAAAACCGGCTAGTAAAAAATTGCATATTAAGTAACTGATAAATCTATACTAATATTGTAAAGCTGAAGAGTTTGTTTGTTTGTTTGAACAAGCTAATCTCAGGAACTACTGGTCCGATTTGAAAAATTCTTTTGGTGTTAGATAGCCCATTCATTGAGGAAGGTTATAGGCTATGTTTCATCACCCTAAAGCCAACAGGAGCGTAGAAATTCTGGTGAAACCGCGGGGCACAGATAGTTATAATATATAATTAAATGTACCTAATTTGGTTACATTTAGAAGCATACTACTATACCGATTATTAATAATTATGAGGTAAAAGTAGATAGATATATTTGTTACTGTCTCACTTTTCACAAAGAAAGCAATTTGCTAAAGAGAAAGATTATAAATTGAACTAGCACATAATATATCCAAGTGTGCGAGTGATGCTGCTCATTCCCAATGGAGATATAATATTTTGAAATATTTTTACAGCTGTAAATAATATAAAACTACTACTATAACTAGAACTAGTGAGTCAAGTATCAATATAATTATACATAATCCATTTTCAGTATGTCTGCACTAAATAACTGTAATATTTCAAGTGCTTTAAATATTAAATTAGCCCTGTAGTGATATCTTAGCCGCTTCGTTATCTCTAGGCTATGAGATGCTAAAAGTTTTAGTTCTTAAAGGGTTACATGGACTAGATTAACATTATAAATGCAAATGTCTGTCTGTCTCTTTGACAACTAAATCACAACACTGATTTGGATGAAATTTGGAATGTCGAAAATAATTAAAGACCAATATTTTGTATGCTATTTTTTTAAAGCAACCAAATTCAATGGGTCATGGGTGTTGACGTAGAAAATGAAAGCTTTTATCCGTGGTTTTGACTGCGAGTAAAACCGCAGGGTACAGCAGTATGGCTATATTTTTTAACGTCGAAGTTATAACATTATAATAAATGATTAACATATTTATACAAAGGTTGCCATGACAACGACCGTTGTATAAAAATAGCGATTCAAAAGTCTTCCAAAGATGTCCAGTTGAATGAATTAATATTTGAGTTTGAGTTAATAATTAAATTAATTTTCCTCCTTCTACTTCCTGTTTATGATTTTATACAAGTAATTGGTATTTTAAGATATAGGTAAATAAGTAAACTATATTATTACTAGATTTCCGCCCGCGGCTTCGCCCGCGTTTTCAAAGGAAAACCCGCATAGTTCCCGTTCCTGTGGGATTTCCGGGATAAAACCTATCCTATGTGTTATTCTGATGTATAAGCTATATTGTGGCAAAGTTTCATTCAAATCCATTCAGTAGTTTTTGCGTGAAAGAGTAACAAACATCCATACATCCATACAAACTTTCGCCTTTATAATATAAATATTAGACTAGGTTTCCGCCCGCGGCTTTGCCCGCGCAGTCATAGAAAAACCCGCATAGTTCCCGTTCCCGTGGGATTTCCGGGATTGCGTCATTTTCCCGGGATAAAAAGTAGCAAGTTCTCGGGTATCAAAATATCTCCATACCAAATGTCATGAAAATTGGTTTAGTAGTTTAGACGTGAATGAGTAACAGACAGACAGACAGTTACTTTCGCATTTATAATATTATAAGTATGGATTTTTATCTTCACATTTCGGGCATTTTGAACGAAGAAATTGACATAAAAATAACCATTTCCCTAGGAGTATGACCTTATGCCTTTTCTTGTGTAAGTACTTTGACGTTTGAACTTGACAAGGATATTTTAGTAAACGGACAGACGTAACCTTTGATTCTACGTTATTAAAAGATTATCCTAGTTGACGCGGACATCTTACAAATAGTTTATTTTATTCTTACATCAAAAGAAGGAAGTTTTCGATTATTTTTGAATAGTTATATTAGGCTTTATTTTATTTTTATACCAAAAAAGGCAGTCCCAGATTAAGTTATTTTTTGGTATGTCATACACTTTGATTTCCTTATGCTCCAATAAACATTGGACATTGTCGGAGTCCATTTTTTAGGTTTTGACATTAAAAATTATAATAAAGTTTATCAATAAAGTTCCAGGGGTTACATTTCGTTTAACAGATCAATAATGTTATTGAAAATGCCAGTTTTATTTAAATTAACTAAGCAATTCAAGTAAAACAAAATATTATCATTTGGAGTTAGTTTTTTTTGAACTAACTTTGGATTTTTGTCGTTTTTTATTTCCCGTTTATTCCATTATATTTATATGCAAAAATATAAAACAGCATGACATTTTTTAACAAACCAATAGGCATTTAAATAATTAAAAGCTTCCAATTCGAATTATTGCTACAAATTGGACTTGGAGTGAGAAATAAACATAATATTGTTGGAAATTGTAAAACGAATTTCACGGTATTTATGATTCTCTCGACTGAAGAGTTCTTTGCCTCGACAGAATATTAAGATCCGTTTACATTTTAAAGTGTTTAAGCGTAATTTTATTTATTTTTTTCCCGGGCTTGTTCAAGTTCATATTTATTATAAACAAAATATATAAAAAAATAAATAAAATAAATAAAAATAAAATTCATTTAATTCAGGCCACATAGCCCATAAAGTGTTAGAAAATCTTATCCTAGTGTTAGTATTACAATTACCTATTACCTACATACATTTATTACTACAGCTTAATTTACAAATCCAATGCTTACTAATGATATTATCCGAATAATTTAACACGTTTAACACAATATTTGAATTTTTACGTATACGGTCTCTAATAGAAAAAATCTTTTTTCTCATAATTGCATAAAAGTCATTTACTCTATATAATGCAAACATCATGGAAGCACTACAGTAACGCGGCAGGCCCATAAACATCCTAAAAGCATTGTTATATTGAACTCTTAGAATGTTCATGGTCCTACGCGTATAATTAACCCAGAGGTTGCTCGTATAAAAAGACTGACAATACGAGGTAAAAAGAAGCTTTTTAACATTTCTACTGCACTGCTTAAATCTTCTTATAATCATATTAGATCGTACAGCTAAACCTCGCCTTTCTCTCTCTATGTCAACTTCGTCGCTTAGAGTACTGGTGACAAAGTGACCTAAATATTTAAAATTTTCTACAATTGCTAGGTTCGTTCCGTTCAAATAAATAGGTGGAATGTTATCGGGACCCTTTCCCGAGCGAAATACCAAGACATTACTTTTTTTCGCATTGTACATTAACCCGTGTTCACTAGCAAAATTTTGACATATATCTACCAGTACTCTAAGACCCTTGATCGAGGGGCTAAGGAGCACCATGTCGTCCGCGTAACTTATGTTATTGACATTAAACCCGCCGATATGACAGCCGACATGGCAATAAATAAAACTTATTTATTTTTATTATCGTTTAAAGTCGAGAAAAATTATAAAACTTGGTACCTATGTCGGATAGAATACAAAATACATATTTAAAATTAAGTGTGTAACCAAACGACTTGACAAAAATAACTGGACAAATTGGACGAAAATTCAAACAAAAAAAATGCTGACGACCAAGGAAAATTAAAACTTTAAATTAAGATTGAAAGTTTGAGCAAACCTACATACTCGATAACTTAAATTTCTCAGTATAATATTTGCGTATTCTAGAAGCACACGGTTATGAAGGATGAATTTAAAGTGCAAATGTTGATTTATATCAATGTGTTTGAAACTCTCTCCCGAATTAAAATATGAGAGGTGAAAGGATTTACTTGTAATTTTAATAAAAAACGTCTGCCTCTTTCTTCAACATTTAATTAATAATTCACCTTTGACCACTTTCTTGGTACAGTGGTTGACGCGTGAGCGTAGCCGAGGGGTCCTGGGTTCAATTCCCGGTGGAGACGAAGAAAAAAAAATGTCTCGGTCTGGCAGGACACAGAAGGCTGATCACCTACTTGTCCTTAAAGAAAATCGATCAGTGAAACAGATGTATAATGCATCTGCCCCTTACCCCACTGGGAGACATGGGATTCATTTATATAAAAATAGGTTTATTTCTGAACTATACAATAAAACACAAACAATGGTCCAGTACTAGATAAATGAAAATAAACTGACGAAGTAAAAACCCTAAACAACAAAAACGTCACTAGGTATATTAAACAAATGGCCAACTGAGAGAGATTCTAGATTGATAATGAATCAGAGTATCGACAATTTGTCTCTTGACATTTATTAAATACTACTACATACAATAATACTACTAGCTATCCGCCCTCGGCTTCGCCCGCGTTGTCAATGAAAAACCCGCATAGTTCCCGTTCCCGTGGGATTTCCAGGATAAAACCTATCCTATGTGTAAATCCAAGTTACCATCTATATGTGTGCTAAATTTCATTGTAATCGGTTCAGTAGTATTTGCGCGAAAGAGTAACAAACATCCATACATCCATACATCCATACATCCATACATCCATACAAACTTTCGCCTTTATAATAGTATTAAGATTAAGATTAAGATTTACTAGCTTTTACCAATTTAATAATAGTAGAAATAAGTGTAATTAAATTAAAATTGCTCTCTCTTAACTCTTTTAACAATAGTCTCGTGAAATAATTGACCCATTAATCCTCAAACTTTTAGCTTTTAATATTTGACTTTTTATTATTATTTTGTTAACATTTTATGGTACATTTGATTACTATAGTTACATTAATTTCTATAGAAACGAAACATCGATACAAAAAAGGCAAATTCATACAAAAATATACATTTATAAACGAAAAATATGGGTCGGTAAATTGCAACGGATCTCCATCAAACAGACAATAGACATAATTTATTGCTGACCCTTTTTTGGTGGAATGAGCGTCATTTGTGTTGACAATGAGATATTTTCTTGCGTCATAACTGTTGTGCAAAATAATTAACAAAATGCGAACCGAAATGCTTCAATTTTGGGTTAAATTTGAATGGCTTTTACATTTTTAATCGGAGTTGTGGAAATACAAACGAACGTTAAATTTGGAAATAATTGCGAACGAATTTATATTAAGCATTTAAATAATAACTCTGATCAGTCTAGTGAATATCAAGTATCATTGAAACAGAATATATTACACTAGCTGTGCCGCGCGGTTTCACCCGCATTGCTCCGCTCCCGTTGGTCTTAGCGTGATGATAATATATAGCATATATATAAGAATTTTTCAAATCGGACCAGTAGTTCCTGAGATTAGCGCGTTCAAACAAATAAACAAACTCTTCAGCTTTATAATATTATTAGTATAGATTAACATTAATTATAACTACATACATACCTATTAAATATTAATTGTGAAATAGTACAGTCTAATAAAAGGACAACTGCAAAAGCTCTCGATAGATATAGAAGAAAAACTGCACTTAAATCGGTTTCTCGATTTCGTAGCTACAATGCCACATACACACAACAATTTTTATTGAAAAATATCTAATGAAATAGTTAAAAATAAGAATGAATATACGCAATACGCATATTTATTTTTATTCAGAAAAATGGTGTCACCTTTATCACACAAAGTATTACTGCTTATCTCACTGAGCAGTAATGAAATGTAATAATTTTTTGTATATTTGTGCATACTCAGAGTAAGGCATAAATTTTATTTTCACCTCGGAAATGAAATTCACATTCAAAGATATCGTATGTAACGGCCACGAACATAACTTTCAGTGAATGTTGTTGATATTGAATACCGTAGTCCATTTTCTACATATATTAAAGCTACAGTGGGATTTTATTTAATAAATCAAAGAGCGAATGAGCCAAAATATCCAAAGCATTTATACTGTCTGTAATTTGAATGTATAAGTTTCACATTTTAAAATAATGGATAACAGTAGAGTATGCAAATTTCTTTAATTCAAAGATCATGTATATCATAATATTATATTGTCGTAAATACAGGCAACTCTCATCGTACTGAATTGGATAAATTTACATTGCTTGGATTAAATTAATATACTTCGCTATTAAATGAATATTCCCAATATATCCCCATATCTTACGTTTGTGGTTTACACCAAAACGATCGATTATACGCTACTCGACACTAAATTAAACCGACATTAATCAAACGATGTTATTAAATGTCGCTCGCCGCATTCCCGTCACGCGCCCTCTGACTAAAACCGGTTTCAGCCGGTCGAAACCAGTTACGGCCGGGCTCGGGCCGGTTGAGAGCGGTTCTAGCTGCAATTTACGACAGGGCCTCGTCGTTTATTCGTGTTGCTACGTGTATCGCATTGTTTTGCAGTCGACGTAGTTGAATTATGTGGGGAATTGACGTTTTCTAACATCCTTTGCGTTGCATTCTTGTCACGTTGTTAAGTTTGGTTTTACGGTAGTTTGTAGGGTATTTGTGGCTTTGGTTTTACAGACATTTTGTACGAGTTTTGAATGCCCTGTTGAATGATTGATATGATAAATTCTAGGGTTGAAAACTTCGTTTTTGCTTTTAAAAATAGTGAATTCACATCAATTGCTCTATCTATGATGTGTTTTGAAATAAATGTAATATTAAAATAAGGCCATTATTAAAGCAATACTGACGAATTGCTCAAATTTAATTTGAATGCCGAATCCTACAGCGGACAAAATATTTTTTGTAACCACAACCCATACACCTGAAAGCTTTTTATTTTCCAATTTTATAAAAAATAAAAATATTGTTAGAACCACAATTAAAAAAAAATTACGATTACCTAAAATATTTTACACAATTATACTACTCCAACCAACGACCATCAATGTTAAATAACAGAGCTTAAAGGATTGTATGTAACACCAATTCCTAAAAACTTACCAAACCTAGCAATGTCACAGTACAATACAACTGCAGTATCTAAACTATGCACAACTAGATCAAACAATGATGTCCGGTCCACTGAACCATTACACGATAAACTGATAGAGGCTTGTTAGTGATATCTTCATTATATTCCGATCGTATTTCCGATATAATTGCGCGGCTCGATACGATCCGTAATACACCAATCAAATTACTAGACTACATGATGAAGATGCTGCTTAATCCGAACCAATAATCACGGGCTGGGATTACGAATGGCGAAATTGATACTTGAAGAGGCAGTTAAATATACTGTAAATTCTAGTTGATATATCTTTGGGTAGTTTGTAAAATGTTTGAACGATATCAGGATGAAATTTTTTAATATATGGGCTGCTAAGTGTTTTTGTCGATTACTGTGTATGTTGGTTATTATATGAACATAATATTCTTAGGAGGAAAAAATGTAATCAATTTTACAAGCCACAATAGACGGAGTAAACGAAAACACTGTTATAAATGTATACAAAAAGAAACGTTCAATATTTTAATTTAATTGAAACATCTCTGAACTTTTACAGGAAATAAAATGTTTTTGAACATTATATTACAGTCACTCCGACTAATAGCGACTTTATGCCTAAGTGCCTCTTAAAAAAACCGGAATCATAAACTAAATCTAACAAAATTGAAATTAAAACCGCTTCGAGGAACAATTATTAACATGTCAAATTGACAGTCATTGCGGCTGGCGTAGAGGACTCGTAGAAGTGGTTTTTTATCGCCTACGACGTAGCACTCGCCAGATTAAATGGATTACGTAGCATTTACAGGTTTTTGAGGACCACTACGAGTTCTAAAACCGTGTGGCATTTATTTTCCTAGGACAAGGCATTTAGAAAGGTAAATTTACGATAAAAATTTTCGTTTTAATTTAACATTATTTTATTTTATTACACAATGTTGATTCAAAATTTAACCATAAAGCTTATAAAAAACAAAAGTAATCATGAAAAATTCTTGCACAATAAAATTTTCCTTATTATACGCTATATAATTTTTTATCATCTAGATTCAGAAAATATTTTTTTATTTGTATTCCACCGGGAAATCAAGATCTTTCAATTGAAGGACTAACATTCCAGTCCTTCGAAGTCACAATAAAAGAAACGAACGCTTTTATTATTATTAAGAAAAATGCTACGTAATTAAATTAAATTCCTTATTTGAATCTCGAATATAAAATAAATCTAAAACAAACTAAGTTATGGCGCAATTAAGGTAACTTCAGTCATTTGCGAGTGATGTAGAGGACACGTAGAGGTGTTTTTAAAACGGCTACGTCGTAGAAGTACGTAGCGCTTTTAGTTTAGAATTCTATTTTAAATCTAATGTTTTAGTTTTTTATTTTTTATTACTTACTTTTAAAATTTACAGTAAGGGTTAACTTTAAGCATATTGTTAGATAATACTAAGATGAAAATTACTCCAACGTATCTTTATAATTTTATACTCTTTTCAAGTTTATTTTCATACATGTAACGAAAATTCTTTCATTTATTTACACAAATATATATTTCTTACCCTTTGAAGTATCTAAATTAGAGACGCCATTCAGAAAATATTTAGACCTACCCTACATTGAGCATGGGTGGCAAGGTATCATTAAAAGTAACGAAAGGAAAAAGTAAATAAAACATTCCTTCATTGATGATATTAAGTTAATAGGTATTCGTCTTCGAATTTAAATGTATTTTGATAAGGATGAATAATATTTTGATTTAGATACCTCTTTTTTTAAATGGTATTACAATACAATACAATACAAAATTCTTTATTTAACACACATACAGAAGAAAAGAAAAGAAAAGAAAAAAAACATATAAGACAGATACAACATGTTAAATAGGCGGCCTTATCGCTTTCAAGCGATCTCTGCCAGGCAACCTTTGGATAGGATTAGTTTTATGAAATCGGATGAGATAGGTATTAATATTAATCTATACTAATATTATAAAGAGACAAAACTTTTTTTATTTGTTTTTTAGGGAGGATTTAGAAAAAAATATTTTATTAATAATATTTTTATGCAAACTGGCTACGTGTCGAACGACGAGCTAATAATAATTGATGAATTTAGAAATTACAGATTTTAACGGATTTTAAACGCGATTTATTCATTATATTATTATCCCGACGTTTCGACTTTGCAGCGAGCGTAGTCACGGGTAGATGATGTCATACGTCTTGACGGTCATTCAAAAATTGCTATTTGTTAACTACCTCCACCTATTTCTCCGCAGTTGTTATGTGGAGTATTTTTCTGAATGTTGGCAGTATATTTAATATCTAAATACTCGCGTTAAATACACAAGAAAATAAAATGTTGACGAAGTTGAACAGTAAGACTATAAAACCAGTACCTTTATTATGTAGAAAACACTCCACAAATATAAGGAGATATGTGGCATAAAAGGAAATTTAAATCTACGTAAGCGCTCACTTATCGTGGGAAATAAATTTTCACTGTGAATTATATATTCTATTGCGCATCGGATGAAAATGAAAAATAAAATAAATCTGGAAAGCATTAGGGATGAAATAAGTCGCTTTTCGTATTTATCCTTTAACACCAAAACCACACAAGGGATTTTTGTTAGAGGAAGTGGTTTCTACTTTCTACTATAATGTCAGCATTTATTTCATAATATTATTGTAGATTTTTATGATGGCAATCATAGGTTTATAATTAATATAATGATAATTAAAATTAAAAGTGTAAATTATCAAAATATCAAATATTATTTAATCATCAATGTGCTACAAAAACTAAACTATTATTTCGTTATCATCTCCTAAGCTAAAGTACGTTAGAAAAAGTTTTAAACATACTTCGCAACCAAGGCACCATAAAATCGCTATATTTAACGACAAATTGTACCAGATCAAGATGTAATTAAGTGAAAATTTGCTACCACATTATTCCATTTTCAGTAATGGCATCCAATTTTTATATTTACATACATTTTGGCACTTTTGCTGAATTAACTGACCCGATTTCCATATTTCTGAGAGCAACATATTTGGCTTTTAATGAACGTACAAATCGATCCGACTTATTTACTGAGTTTGATGGAGGTTTAATATCATTTAGGTTAATTCTGCTTCTGTTTAATGGTTGTATGCATAAGAGAGATTAATACAATTTTTCAAACAATGAATTTACCGATAAACCATACCTACATGTACCTACTGAGGAATTTACTTATATTTTACACGCACATTTATTGCTCACTATGAATTAATTTTGAATAAATTTAGATTTAATTCACTTCATCCAGTCAGGACATAATATTTTGTACATTCATTAAATTATTGTAAGTATTCTATTTTATTATTATAAGGACAAATATGTATAGGGTAGAATATTTGTTCACCGTCAAATCAAAAGCTAAAATTATTAAACCAAACTATGAACTTGACAAAGTTATCACCTACCCTACACTAATTAATTACCACATTCCCGTTCTCGACGGGTGGCAGTGATCTATAGCGTGCGGAAATTCCTACCATACACCACGTATCTATAGAAAGCATTTCCGTAGAGACTTGACTTTCCAAAGAATTTGTTAGTCACGCGTCCGGCAAAAGTGGGGTAAAAGCGAAAGAACGTTTAAAACCATTAGCCTACAAACATGTTAATTTTACATGAATAGCATATTTTATTTCATCTGTTTTGAAATCTATGATGTGACTTCGTATATTACGTTTTGACATAGTATACCTAACTAACATAATATGTATTTACTATCATGAAATCGACGTATAGGTTTTTACCTACACAAGCTTTTAAAACTATGTAACAAGTAATTTAATAATTACATTAATTTTATATGTATAAGACATTATACTTAGCACATAATTAATTCAATATACTATGTTTATTCTCAAAGACACGATATAAACAGAAAAACAATACCATTCCAGCCTCTATCAATCAAAGCAGAAAAGAAATTGCAAGACCATATTGCTACGCGCATTTAATATAGTCTGATAAATTTAGCTATATACATAAATAAATTATTTCGCCAACTCCCTGAGGCTTAACTTGACTAATGCGAGAAGATATTCGCGTCGTGATGGAAACGGGTCATTTAAATGTATACATTATTCAGAAAGTTCCGACATCTGTATTGTATTTGAAATATGTGGCTTTCTTTTCTACGGGAATGAGTGGATATTGTGTTCGCAATTCTTTTTATTAAGAAGTGTTTAATTATTATGATTTAGAACAATAGTTGATTTCATCTTATTTGATAATTCAAAAGCATTAAAAGTAGTCTATTTGTAATAAATTTTAAAGCTTTAATGGAGTCTCTTCACAATAGGCAACGTTGGGCGAGAAGGGCCAACACAATAGTGTACCCAGTAGACTATGTAGAGAGCTGAAATGTCTATGATCGGTCATCATTGTAGATGTTTTTTCGTAATCAACGCAATGGCGGCAAACGTCGACGATCATTTGTTGGGCCAACAATGCCCATTGCGAGCCCATAAGAGTTTCGTTAAGTTCGTATCTTCGTTTAAAACAAGAGTTAAGTGTTTCATAAACTGTAGAGTCATGCTTGAAAAAAAAGAATTATCATGTAGAACAATTAATTTTTCATCTGAACAATATTTTGATATCAGTCACGAGAAATAATAAAATAACAATAACATTTATCGCTAACTGTTTGCAGATATTTAATAAACTCATTCATAACTTAAATAATATATATTCGTAACGAAAATATTGCGGAGAGAATTCCACGTAAATTAAATACAAGTAACAAGTATTTTCTCTATAAATTGAAAATGATTATTAAGTAGTAAGCTTATTATTTAACGTAAAAAAGCAATTTTGATAAAACAGTTCTTGAAAAAAGTCACATAATATTATCACAGATAAGAAAATATGAATTTTCAGCGAATTTAATTTACAATTTCATATTACGTTTTTTCAAATATGGTGATCTACAGAGAACATGATATTGAAGCTTTTACTGGTCAATACTTACGTCGAAAAGCTAGTATCTACATTCTATATAATATAACAAATAAACCAAGATAGCTTATCCGAAATAGATTGTTTGCTTCGACATGTTATCAAAGACGATTATTCGCGCCTTTCCTACATCGTTTGTCATTATGTGGACGTTTTCTTTGACCCATAGTTCGACCCATTTAATTCGCAACTGAAATATATTATATTTTACGTGTTTTGGTTAAACTGAGAGAAAATAATTAATAATGAGACAATCGTTGTTTCTTCATGTTATGGAATGTTTGATACTTTATTCTTTAAAATTTATAGAAAACTAGCTTTCCGCCCGCGGCTTCGCCCGAGAAAATTAAAGAGTGAAGTCCCATGTCCCCAAGTGGGGTAAGGAACAGATGCATTATACATCTGTTTCACTGATCGATTTTCTTTAAGGACAAGTAGGTGATTAGCCTTCTGTGTCCTACCAGACCCAGACATTTTTTTTTTCTTCGTCTCCACCGGGAATCGAACCCAGGAACCCTCGGTGTTACGCTCACGCGTCAACCACTGTACCAAGGAGGCGGTCAAGAGAAAATTACCTACTAATTTATTTATTCCTTTTACAAAGATTAATAAAGTACAATTTGTTTTGAATGTACAGATATACCGTCTTACGTCTTTTTTATGTGTAGGTATCAAGGCAATTTCGAAATAATTATTTATTTGCTATTGTATTATTATTTATGCACGTGTAACTTACAATCAAGGAAAAATATTACAGATAGAATACTATCAGATGAAAAACTGAAAATATACCTTTAATATGAGGTAAATCTTGTAAGAGAAATTGTGTCTACGTGCGAACGTTATCCAATTTCTTCTGAACTATGTTACTAGCTTCAAATATATTTTCTACAAAAGAAACAGTAGTATAGTGTTGAACCATTTCTTGTTAAATCATTGTGTCACAATCATGCTAAAAAACAGTTTACGATTATTAGAGCTATCGAAAATACATAAAAACATGTAATTTTTTACAGTTATCGGTTACTAGTAGTGCACCCCGGCTTCGCTTGTGGTACATTGTCGAAATTATCACCAATCAAACAACTCAGATACCTTCGTGGGATCATACACAATACTTTGCTACGAATCATCACAATATGCTCAAAATATGCTTAGCTTATAAACGACATACAGACAAACATTCATTTTAATAATAGCACAATGCTTTTCCATAATCTAATGACTAAATGCAAAATTTATCTATACTAATCTTATAAAGCTGAAGAGTTTGTTTGTTTGAACGCGCTAATCTCGGGAACTACTTATCCGATTTGAAAAATTCTTTCGGTGTTAGATAGCCCATTTATCGAGGAAGGTTATAGGCTATATATCATCACGCTAAGATCAACAGGAGTGGAGCACTGCGGGTAAAACCGCAGGGCACAGCTAGTTATTCTATAAAAGGACAAACAGACATACATACATTTTATATTCAAACATAAAGAACCTATTGATTACCCTCTATTTCAGTAATTTACATGAAAAAGCAACAAATATCTTAGTACATTACTACAAACTTTTACAATTATAATGATAGTTGGAATCGTAAAAGCTCATTTAACTTCTGTTACATATACATGGGCTTTTGTTTCGTTATTTATCGTTATCCGATATTGGAATTCAAATGTATTACTTCGCTTCGCTTACGATTAATCAGTTAGGCTCTATTATGCTTTTGTTGAATTTGCTTTTATTTTTTGTTACTCTTTTTTTATGCAAAAGACAAATATGTTGCATATGTTATGTATTATATGTGCATGGAAAATAACAATACAATTGCGATACGTTGCATAAACATACAATAACATATTAACTAAACAAATAAATGAAATAAGTAAAATACTTATGAAATTTTAAAATTATTTTACCAACAAATTGTTATTAAATAAATGTTATTTTAGTGATCTGATTATGCGACTTTTTCCTGATTAACTCAGGTCGCGCGACTTGTCTCAAATAAAACCATTATGATTTATCTGTGTAGAGTTTAAATGCCAAAATTAATTAATAATAAAACCGGCCAAGTGCGAGTCGGGCTCGCGCACAAAGGGTTCCGTAGCAGCAAATATAATAAATTACAGTTAAATCAACCTATCTCAAAAACTATAAGAGATACTTTGATCAAACCAAAAATCGTTGAAAGAGTTAATTAGCATGCATCACCTCTATTTTTTTTTAGAATTTTATACCCCGTAGTTATAAAAATAGAGGGGGGGGGACATACTTTTTACGACTTTGAGAGCTGATATCTCAAAAACCGTTCACTTTAAGAAAAATGTTTTTTAGAAAACTTTATATCATTTTAAAAGACCTTTCCATTGATACCCCACACGGGTATGTACATCGAAAAAAAAAATTTCATCCCTCAGTTACATGTATGGGGGGCCCCACCCCCAATTCTTTTTTTTACTATTTAGTGTCATATTTTTGTAGCGGTTCATACAACACATATTCCCATCAAATTTCATCACTGTAGTACTTATAGTTTCCGAGTAAATCGGCTGTGACAGACGGACAGACGGACAGACGGACAGACGGACATGACGAAACTATAAGGGTTCCGTTTTTGCCATTTTGGCTACGGAACCCTAAAAACGAACCTAATGTATGTGTTATAATAATATATTATTTTATCCAATAATTCTAAAACAACACTTAGCTTAGCACCTCTATAACTAAGGAATATGTGCATTGTGCATTGACATTCATAATTCCTTTGCGATATAAATGTGCTCCTTGACTCCCGTGAACCGTGACGTCACACACTCATGTACTATTCAGTGCTCGACTCTTGTTCTTTTTGACCTAGACTTGTATTGTGGTGGAAAATAATTACGTTCAAAATGGATAAAAATATAAAAGCTTGAATTGTAAATTACTTCTCGAACTTTCCAGAACAATCTTTTTGAAGCCATATCTAGAATAATTTTTAACACATATTTTAAGTATTTCACACGCCTATATCTTTTACAATTTTTAACAAACAATTCAATCTTACACAGCTGTTTATATCTTCTATCACTGACAAGGGTAATGTCATGGTACGGTGACAAAGGAAAATTGGAGTGGCTGCGCCAATTTACTCATGCAGAATCTGACCGACAACGATTTAGTGTCCTAGAAGGTGTTTATAATAAAATGATTTCGATATTTCTAACTTCAAATCCTACTAATATTATAAATGTGAAGGTTTTTGCGGATGTGTGTGTGTTTGTTACTCTTTCACGCAAATACTACTGGACCGATTACAATGAAATTTGGCACACATATAGAGGATAACTTCGATCAACACATAGGATAGGTTATCCCGGAAATCCCAAGGGAACGGGAACTATGCTGGTTTTTCTTTGAAAACGCGGGCGGAGCCGCGGGCGGAAAGCTGTGTTTTATAAATGAGAATTTTATAAAGAATATAAAAAATTAGAGCTCGAACCCGCGTCGCAGGCTGGATCAAATCGAACCCGCGTCTTTCGCCCCAGCATGGTATTAGGGTTCCTGGAAGAAAGCAATCGATTTTTTATATTCGTTAAAAATAGTTAAAACAAAACATTTAAAGTGAAAAATTGAAAAGCTAAGAATTTAATTTAAAACGCTCTGGAAATTTATTAATCTGTGCTGGTAAATTGAAATATGTTTTAACGTTATACATTTATGGTTAAGCGGTTTTTACTGTCTGCTTGATTTTTAATTTTAATTTAAATAAAGTTATTGGATTGTCGATTGTTGTATATATTTTTTTAATGAAACTTCTTTAGGCGCGTTCAGAGTCAAATTTGAAGGTCGCATCATGGCAATACCGTCACGTCATAGAGTAAGG
The DNA here is from genome assembly GCF_061535455.1 of Colias philodice. Classification (NCBI taxonomy): domain Eukaryota; kingdom Metazoa; phylum Arthropoda; class Insecta; order Lepidoptera; family Pieridae; genus Colias; species Colias philodice. The sequence goes on from NC_143088.1 coordinate 12,668,889, forward strand.
CGACGATTTTGACTTTGAATCTTGCCAAAGAAGTTTCACTTCTGACACATAAGCTCGGTACACACGCTCTATTTTATTTATAGGAACGTATATTTTACTAGCGGTCCGCCCCGGCTTCGCCCGTGGTACATATTTCGCAATAAAAGTTAGCCTATGTTCTTTCTCAGGGCTTAAAGATTATCTGTACCAAATTTCATCAAAATCGGTCCAGTAGTTTATGCGTGAAAACCATACATAGATACATACATACATACATACAAACCTTTCCTCTTAATAATATTAGTATAGATAAGAGCAACTTATTTGTTATATTTATAGTTTTTAAGAGCGACTAAATAGCTTTTAATTATCGCCAAAAAAACCTAGATGTCTAATAAAAAAAAAATAAAAGGTATATCATTAATATTTATTAAACATTTCCTTCCATGAATTTATGTCTCAAAATAAATCTCAGGTTTCAATATGTATGCAAATTCATACATACATGTTGAGCACGTGTTAATATCCTGTCCTGAATATACTACTGGTTCTGTGCTTGCTTCTGGAACTAAATTTACATGCGTCTTTGTATAATGCTCTCTTTTAATATCTTAAGTATCTTGGTAAATGTTGAAACTGTTATGACTATTCATAAGGGTAGACCCTCTTCTAGAAGCCCATGTATGTATGTAACAACTCTTCAAGCTTTTTTAGCAGTAAACAACGATGAAAATATTTTTAGATAATAGTCCGTTACATCATGTTAATGAATCCATACTTTTCGAATTCCTTGATGTGTTATTCTTCAAAATAATTTTATAGGTTAGTTTCCTGTGACAATAAGATTTTATGGTCTTTATTCTATATAATATTTTCTTCCATTTAAACTTTTCAATAATACTACAACATGCGGGTACTTCTTCATAATAAAGTGGTGCCGCAATAGGTACTTAACAATAAATACGTTACAATGTGCTAAACTAGTTACACACGAGTATCTGTTTCATTTAACACTTAGGGACTCGCTAATGGGTCTAACGGACTCAGTCCTTCATATTTTGTGAAATAACTTTTACATTTTTACGATTTCGTCATTAAGGCTCTTAGTACCTTCTGGCAATAGTATGTTACGACAGGGAAAGCCATGACTCGAAAGGCGAGCATCGTATGAGTTCTACGGAGGTAAAAGTAGTGAATGGGTCCGCTTGACCTGGTAGCGACTAACACCTTAATCATTTTTTTGTACGATTATTGCGTTAGTTAATCGGAATATTTTTATTTATTTTTCAAAAAATGGCTAATAGGTTGTAAAATATATTTTGTATGAAAGTAGCAAAATTACGAAATTATGACAAAAAATCGAAGTTAAGTCAAAAAAGTCTACTAAAATTCATATATTTTTGTACCGATGATATGATAAGGTAAAGACAATAAATACAAGTATTTAATTGAATACTCTCTTTCCTTTTATGCATATTATTAATTTAAGACACCAAATTTTCACTTTTTATATGCAATTTAGAAAATATGAAGGATTATTGCAATGGGTCCGGCGGACCCGGTAGCGAGTGATAGTGGTACAAAATGAGGCGCGAGTCCCCAAGTGTTAAATTCACCCAAAGTAAAAATAAGGCATAATGTACATGAATTTATTTCGAAGGCTCAAAGTACCTACACTTCAGCAAAAAAGTGATAAAAATAAATATCTCAATAACCACACCGCCGTTTGCCTACAAATTGGGTATTACCGAGTGCAAAACGAGTTGAAAACTTTATGTAATATAAGCAGAATATTATAGACCGTCTTATTATAAACTCGGGAGATTATTATCATTAGTGTCATCTAAGATACAGGATTGTTACAGGGTAGGTAACTTCAGACACTGTTGGTTATTTTTATTCTAATTATTTTAAATTATTTTAAACATAAGTTTTAAGCTATTGCATAGCTTCTATCGCGGGCCTTGAGCGCGGGGACTGAATCGAGAAATTCCGTAACGAAAAAACCTCACGCTCCCCAACGGGCTCGGAGGTGTGCCTTGAAGGCATGCTATGCAATAGCTTTACCGCGGCAGTCCCCGAGTGCCACACGTCTTTTTTTGTAATAAAATAATGAACAATATTTTTCTTTAACCTTTTCAGTCGCTTCATAAAATCCGGAATCAACATTCTCTCTGTGGCTATGACGTCACGAATCTAATCTCCACGACAACGCAATAACAATAATAGTTAATGTTGCATTTGGAGTTTTTGTTTAATACAGTGGGTTGGTAATGGTCGAGGGTTACCCTGGGATAAGTGAATTGGAAAATTTTGCAAGTTTCCTTTTGGGATGTTTGGTTTTAAAATTCAAGTTCAAGTGTTTTTCAGCGTAAATGTTATAGACAATTCGTTTTTAAGCGGTGGATATTAATACAAAAATCTGAAGTAAAAAAAAATTAAAGTTGGATCAAAAATGATGTTTCTTAAACTTACTACTAATTTAAAAATTTAACTATCTTGAACATTTTATGAATGAGTTGAATGATTAAGAATATGAGATCTTGCGTTCTTATACCAGGTTCTTGTTCATGTTAAATTTTACATTCCAAGAAAAACCAGCATAGTTCCCGTTTCTTCTTCGCTAAAACCAAACGACATAGATTAATTCCGTCTTACACTGAAGAAATTAGATTTTATACAAAATTCCCTCAATCCTGCAGACAAAGTGAGTCGTGTAACCGACCTGTCATGTCAGAATGCCAAATGATAGATGACAGAGTAAGCACTTATATGAGCTTGGCAAGGCTTACTTCATAAATATTCAGCCAGCTTAATGGGATCTCGATTTACAAGACCTGCTTAAACGGTTAGAGGTCTTTTAAAGTGGTCGTTGCTGGGTTACTATCGCTCTAATTGACGGAGTACTTTTATAGTTAAGTAAAAGTGATTTTAATTTATGAAATGAACTTTGAACCCTGTTTATATTCGTTAAATAATAATCAACGTTGATTATTTCATTCGACTTTGATAATTCGGTGGTTTTAGCATCATCAAAAATTTATATACCTAGGTCTTCGTTTAATGAAATCAATCTTTTAGAAAAATATCAATGATTTTGTTCTAGACAGACTCTCGTCGTTAATGATCAAGTTAAATAACTACATGGTATAAAATTCAGTCGCTTCACGCTGTCTACTCTGTATATGCTTAAATATTTAAAACTACCATGTTATCCATGAGGAAGGCATAATTGCATCCGTGCGAAGCCGGGGAGTATGCCTAGATTTAACAAATTAGAGCTTATTTGAGTAAGATAAATTTTCTTCTGCTTTAGAGACATGGGGTAGCTATAATTCACAACTGTTACATTGATTTTGAACTATAAGTGCTCATTTTATTTGCAAACTTTCATAATATCTGGATATTAGGTAAAATAAATTTTTAATAAACGATATTGAATGCATCATAAATGAAAACCAAAACTGTTCGTGGATATTGAAAAAGTTTAAATCCGATAGTTCTGTTTTGACGAATTTAATAACATTCAGTTTGCGACTTAGCTATCAGAGTATTGATGTGTAAACATACTGATTAGTATTATGTATTTTCATATTATTTTTATTTCTATAAATCTTTTCAAACTGTGTGGCTTTTTTTTATTTTAAAGTATTTTTAATGAAGTGCCTTTTTATCATTATTATTATTTTACATGAACGTTTTCAAACCATTATCTTACTGGAATTGTATGCTGATTAGCAGTTTTATCGAACAACGAATAACTAACGCCCATGCTCAAAAATAATAATAAATACCTAGAAAATTTATGTATGGTGACTGGTGAGTTTGATCACAATAAGCGGTCACAAACTAGATATAGGTACGTACACAAAAACCAAAAAGAGCTACGTCAATAAACGCCTATACGTTGTGATGTCGTCAAAAATAACGCAGCCGCTCTATAGACTGGAATAGCCAAAAATAGATAGGGGTGGAAACATCTGGTGTAGGCTTTTAGCAAGAAAAGCGATCCTTGTAAATGTATCTAGTTGCATATTATAAGAGAACTAACCTTTCTAGATATCATGTTTATTAAGTTCACATGGAAAATAATCTTTGTAATCGGTACTTTTGCTAAACTACGTTTAGTTAAAACTTTCATTAGATAAACACACCATAAATAAAAATTGATTCTAATGTTAATGCATTAGAATCTTGTTTTTGGATTATTGTTCATCTGCTGACTTTTGTTTACTATATTTAAGTAATAAGTATTTACCATAGAAATCTAAATAACAATGGTATTTACAAATACAGTACGGTACGGTAATATTATTGAAACAAAATATTAATAACTTAATTATATTGAACGACCCGCGAAGGCGCAAAAAAAAAAAACGAAATTTACTTATTAATAATTTAATGTAATAAAAAAATTACATTTTAAATTATATCTAACTTAAACTACGTCCCTCCCGTTCAATGTTGGAACCAAGAGTGCACGTCGTCCTCGGCGGGGCAGCTGCAGCGTCGCGGTGGTGATGTTAGTGAACTTAGCAGATTATTTTTAGCAGATCAAAAAAAAAATATGAGTTCTTATCGCGTGCAGTTGAGTTCTACAGTTCCTGATACTTTTTAGAAATAGTTCTGGCGTTTTTACCTCAACAAACGACATTTGAAAAAAACCCGACCTGGACCCGGCTTAACGTGATGCTAAGACGTAATGCTACGACGTGATGCTACGGCATGATGCTACGCTGTGATGCTACGGCGTAATGCTACGGCATGTGTTACGGCGTGATGCTACGCTGTGATGCTACGGCGTGATGCTACGGTGTGATGCTACGATGTGATGCTACGGCATGCTGCTACAGCATGGTGCTACGGCGTGATGAAATATGACATAAATAATTTTACTAGTGTCTCATTTTACGCGAGTATTTCTAAAAAGTATCAGGAACTGTAGAACTCAACTGCTCGCGATAAGAACTCACATTTTTTTTTGATCTGCTAAAAATGATCTGCTACGGGAAGTTGGCAGATAAATTTTTTCAAATGTCGTTTTTTAAGGTAAAAACGCCAGAACTATTTCTAAAAAGTATCAGGAACTGTAGAACTCAACTGCACGCGATAAGAACTCACATTTTTTTTTGATCTGCTAAAAATGATCTGCTAAGTTCACTAACATGCGGTGGTGGTGATTGCCGCAACACTCTCAAGTACAAGTCCTTCTTGGGTGGCCCAATGCATTCTCTAATAATTAAGGCGTATTATATGTAGGTACATAACAACTTCAATGATAATATATTGCATCAAAATAAATAATATTTACATAGCAATGAGCGTGATAAATGTTTTACATTTTAATCGGTTCACTGAAGAGATTTATCGGTTATTGTATTAAACATTTGCATACAATAAATTGATGACCGAATATTTGCCCGTATGTTTTTCCCGACCCGAGGGCACAATATATCTGCGTGCCTCCGAAACTTTGACACGTTGGAAAAACATGTGTTATGGGAATAAATTCCGAAACAGAAGCTATCGAAGAAATAGTATATTTTTTATCTTTTTTTTTCTAACATCGTACGAGACTCCTTTATAATAAACTAGCTTTCCGCCCGCGGCTTCGCCCGCGTTTTCAAAGAAAAACCCGTTCCCGTAGGATTTCCGGGATAAAACCTATCCTATATCCTTTCTCGGGTATCAAAATATCTCTATACCAAATTTCATGCAAATTGGTTCAGTAGTTAAGGCGTGATTGAGTAACAGACAGACAGACAGAGTTACTTTCGCATTATAATATTAGTATGGATCATGGCTAGTGGGATTGTATAGTTTTAATTTTTTGAAGTGAAACTTATTCAGGCACGTTGATTTAGGTTGAGTAATATTTCTAGGTCGCGTCATGATAAAACCGTCTCGTCATGGAGTAATGCGACGATCATTCAACGAATCTTGCCAAAGATTCAAACACAAGAAAATACTTGCCAAAGAGGTTTCACTTAAGACACGTGTGCTCACACGCTCTTTTATTTTATTTTTTTCAATTCTTATTTATTCTAATCCTTAAATTATTTTCACTCATAATAATTTGATAAAGATAACAATATTTTGAGAAATGGAAGGATGGATGGATGGTTGCAAGCAGACATGTTACCTTTAATAAGAGATTATTATTTTACGCCAAATGCAGATTAAAATACGTTCAATTTTTATTTCAATAACTAGCGGTCCGCCTCGGCTTCGCCCGTGGTACATATTTACGTTTTCTCTACATAAGAACCATCCTCGTACTTCAAGGAATATAATAAAAAAAGAATTATCGAAATCGGTTCAGCCGTTATCGAGTTATGCGCTTACCAACACATTTTGCGATTCATTTTTATATATAAGAAGATTACTGATTAACGAGAATAAGAACTTTGAAATAGCTTACATTAATTTCATCATAATCTACTATGATGAATCCAATAAAGTATTATTGAAGTGAAACTTCGTTATCGGGGTTGGAAAAAAAATTAGTGTAACATTTTTTCGTTACGCGCCTTCTTTTTCTTATCCCTACCACGCGTGATTCGACGTATTTCTGTAAAGTTGCATAATATAGTAAATTATTTTTTGAAAAATAAGGTCATAAAGAAGTTTCACTTCTTACGTGTATAGTGTATACACTAGTACACGCACACATTTTCCAATATATAAGAATTGAGATTTATCTATGTAATAATTCTTATTATAAATAATTATCATTAACAAAATAATTCTATTGTAAATAACATTACAACCAAGTAACCTTTTTCTCAGTACCGCCTTTCACATTTATCTTAATTTGGACAAAATTAATGGATTGTTTCAACAGAAAAGAATAACAATCGTTAATTCATTATTTCTTTTGTGTTGTGCTTTATGTAGGCACCTTATAAAATTATATAGAAAATTTAAAAATTAAGTGAAAATCTGTGCAAATGAAATGTATGTTATAAATGCGAAAGTAATTTTCTGTCTGTATCTTAATCACGTCAAAATCACTAACCCGATTAGGACTTTGGACCTGAGTAACATTAACTGTGACTTAATTTTTACAGGAATAGTAAAATAATCCACATAAAAAATAAGAATTGCAGCTTCATACATACTTTATTAAGCTAAGTGAAGATAAAACAATAAAAAAGTAACATCTCTCATAATTATTTCCTTTAACGAATTGTTCTTTTGCATTTAGCAGAATTTTACACAAATATAATACGTAAAAATAAAAACGTCAGCAAGCATTTAAAAGATATAACACCGCCCCGACCTTCCCTATAAAGACGTATAATAAAAATTTAATTACGCATCAACACGGAATGGAATAAACAGAATAAATTCAATTCCTTGAAGCGGGGGCTATTCTCGAGTTCCTCAACAAAAAATATATAGAAAACAATCTTCGGAGAGAGTGATACAAACCTTAACACAAACGTCAGAATTATGACATCGGCTGACGTGAACGTGCTTGTTGAAGCGTGGGGAATAAGGCATAGGCTGCACCTTGGTCTCAAAGACACTATGTAACTACACACTACTAGATACAAGTTTACGTGTAAAATTGGTCTGCAGTTCCTTGAGAAGGCGTTGGACTCAAAAGATTGTATGTTCAAAGATACGATGTACATTCATCTTCTTCTTTTTCCCATCCCGATATATTATCACGATACTTACCTTCTAATATTATCTATACTTCTATACTAATATTATAAAGAGGTTTGTTTGTATGTATGGTTTTCACGCATAAACTACTGGACCGATTTTGATGAAATTTGGCACAGATAATCTTTAGACCCTGAGAAAGAACATAGGCTACCTTTTATTGCGAAATATGTACCACGGGCGAAGCCGGGGCGGACCGCTAGTAGTCCAATGTAATGATTTGCTTTTATGGGCAAACGGTATTTTTATTTTATTTCTTTATTTTTGCGCATGTACTTATCAGAAAATAGCCTTACTGTACAACGACTAACATATTATTATCATTATCACAGTAAGAGAAAGGTCATGTTAATTTAAATATTCAAAAATAATATCTCTTTACTTTGACATAAATGAACCCAATAACCTTCAGCTTATACCTTACCCCACGCACCGTTTTCTTTTACGGGCAATTTTTACTTTTATATCGCTTCTCAACGAAATTAAATTACTGGAGTGGTACGTTCGAAGCCATCTTGTCGTGTTAACTTCATTCAAGTTATTATTTTTGATGTGTGTGTGTGTTTATTGAATAACGGCTTGAGTGTGCAAAGTAATTGGTTGGGTTTCCTTGAGGAAGATGAGTTAATGTTGCCTGATGTAGCGACACATAATATTTGCACCCACTTGTTGAAGTGTCACCGTTATAAAGAATAGATATTCAACATACTGGCTTTATATACCTACCACAATTGACATAAAGTGAAGTCCCATGTCCCCTAGTAGGGTAAGGGGCAGATGCATTATACATCTGTTTCACTGATCGATTTTCTTTAGGGACAAGTAGGTGATCAGCCTTCTGTGTCCTACCAGACCGGGACATTTTTTTTAATTCGTCTCCACCGGGTATCGAACCCAGGACCCGTCGGTGTAACGCTCACGCATCAATCACTATACCAAGGAGGCGGTCCAATTCTGTGGTCCAATTGACATAGTGACCCTATATTGCTTTGAGCCATTAACAATGAGAAGACCTATTTGTACATAATGCAAGACATCTTAAAGTATTATATTATTAGTTATCTTTTTGAGTGTGATAAAAGTCTACAACACATCGGCTAAAATAGTCTGAAATAGACGCGAATCACTACATAAGTATAAAAAAGTCGCTTTCTCTGTCCCTATGTCCCTTTGTATGCTTAAATCTTTAAAACTACGTAATGGATTTTGATACGGATTTTTTTAATAGATAGAGTAATTTAAGAGGAAGGTTTTGGTATATCATTTATTAGGTTTTAGAAATAGCGGGCGAAGCCGCGGGCGGTAAGCTAGTGGCACAATAAAATATTTCAAAGTAAGTAAACGTCGATTTTTCTAAGAAGTTGTTATTCTATAATACAACCACACATCCCATCACGCTGTAATTTAAAAAAACACATTATTAACCAGATTCTTTTAGAAATCCTTTCTCTTTGAAGTCCCAGAACTAAACCCATTCATCACCCACTCAAAGGGTCTTTAAGTGTATTAAAATAGCCCAAATTCGTCACAATTTGACAAATGCATGAATTCTGTTAACACGTAATCGACTCATCAATCACTCGACCTTTATCGATTTTTGACCTATTCGATTTAAATCGAGAGCATTGATAACATTGACAGGGGAAATTGAGTACATTATAATGATTAATTCGTGTTTTGGTTACATGTGTTAAATTCTGTAGCAAATAAAAAAGAAATCAATCATAAATAATTTTCGGACATGTTCTTCCTTCTCCATGAATAATGGTATGAATTACTTATTACTTGTTAACAACTTCAGACTATAATAGTAGTTAAAGAAGTTAAGACTAAAGTATATCCCATCAAAAACATCCTGTAAAAAACCCAAGTCTCGCAGCTCAGTCTTTCTACCGTCAAAAGTTGTGAGATCCATGTAATACCAAGTCGGTTAATCTATTTAGTGTCTACTTGAAGGACCTTCTGTCTTAAGTTATTACATAAGTTATTATCATGCCAATATTAAAAATATTTAACGTTTTAAACAAATAGATCGACTTGGACATCGCATGAAAACAAAATGAATATTACAATATTATATTAGATTCTTTAGTCTCTCGCGCCTCACGCGATTGAAACTCTCGTTCCTGTTGGTCGCTGGCCCGTCGTGCTGTGTAGTGTGATACATACTAATAATCAAATCAAGCGATGTCCAAGTCGATCTATTTGTTTAAAACGTTAAATATTTTTAATATTGGCATGATAATAACTTATGTAATAACTTAAGACAGAAGGTCCTTCAAGTAGACACTAAATCCCATCAAAAACATCCTGTAAAAAACCCAAGTCTCGCAGCTCAGTCTTTCTACCGTCAAAAGTTGTGAGATGCCTTGGACTTTTGATGATCGGTGAGTCAGTGAGTGACAAAATTTAGAAACTTTAACAAGTTGTCATTCTTAAACTACTGGTTCAAATTGACTGAAATTTTAAATATTCCGTGTTTATACAATGCCGGATTAGTTACTGAAGATTCAGGTTTCTTGCTTTATCCACAACCGAATTATAGGGGGTCGAAAAAGGCCCGAATTGCTTCGAGAAAAGGATGGTACGGCCGTGCCGCTTTTTTTTTGCTCGACTTGGCGGGGGCACTGCCGTGCCCCCAGATAGATCTCTCGCGCCTCACGCGATTGAAACTCTCGTTCCTGTTGGTCGCTGGCCCGTCGTGCTGTGTAGTGTGATACATACTAATAATCAAATCAAGCGATGTCCAAGTCGATCTATTTGTTTAAAACGTTAAATATTTTTAATATTGGCATGATAATAACTTATGTAATAACTTAAGACAGAAGGTCCTTCAAGTAGACACTAAATAGATTAACCGACTTGGTATTACATGGATCTCACAACTTTTGACGGTAGAAAGACTGAGCTGCGAGACTTGGGTTTTTTACAGGATGTTTTTGATGGGATCTCACTTCTTTTTGTAGAGCCTTTCTTTTTGATACCATCTACTCAGTCATAAAGTAAAATAGAGGCCAGTCTGTCTGTAAGGAGGCTAGTCGCGCCAACAATTTATATATAACAGATTTAAATTATAATATATTGTTTTATTAGATTTTCGTACTTCAAGACATGTCCAATCATGTGTTTTTCATTACGTCGACCATTTTACAAGTAATTATGTTGTTCAGTTTCATGGGCTAAACACACCCTTACCCACCCTATACCCCCTCCCTTGCCTCATATGGTAGGTACCTATCTACACCTATTAAATTTATAACCACCACCAACCACCAACTGCATAAATAACTTTGTAATCCCATATATTTATATGGGATTACAAAGTTATTGATGCAGTTGGTGTATTTGGAAAACTGGACCGAAATTACAAAATATTTAAGTTTTCCCATGATTAAGACACTAAACTCTATATGTATTCCAAATATGAAGCTTCTAAGTCTGCTAGAAGTGCCTTGGACTTTTGATGATCGGTGAGTCAGTGAGTGACAAAATTTAGAAACTTTAACAAGTTGTCATTCTTAAACTACTGGTTCAAATTGACTGAAATTTTAAATATTCCGTGTTTATACAATGTCGGATTAGTTACTGAAGATTCAGGTTTCTTGCTTTATCCACAACCGAATTATAGGGGGTCGAAAAAGGCCCGAATTGCTTCGAGAAAAGGATGGTACGGCCGTGCCGCTTTTTTTTTGCTCGACTTGGCGGGGGCACTGCCGTGCCCCCAGAAATTTCCATCCACACTTCAACGAAGCTATTTATATCGGTACAATATCGGTACCAATCTATACTATAAATATTATAAAGCTGAAGAGTTTGTTTGTTTGAACGCGCTTATCTCAGGAACTACTGGTCCGATTTGAAAAATGGATTCCGTGTTAGACAGCCCATTATATCGAGGAAGGTTAATAGGCTCACTCACGCTAAGACCAATAGGAACGGAGCACTGCGGGTAAAACCGCGGGGCACAGCTAGTATTGATTATAACCAACTAAAACGTCCCATTGATACTAACAGATGTTGATTAAAAACAACAGTTATAACTCAGAGAAAATCAGTTCCCGAACTTACAAATAAGATAGTAAAATGTCCGCTTTTCCGGTCAAATGGACAATATTTATTTGCAAAACTTTACCCTCAGACGTTTCATTTCAACTACCATTTATACAGTTGCTTTGTCCAACAAATACTTCGTTGTACGGACGATCTATTGGAATTCTCGAGAATGTACCAGATTGAAAGAAAGAAAGATTGCTCATAGCATTTTGGAAACTTTGACATGAAATAGTCTCTGTAGCATCGATTGATGTGATTCTATAAACAAATGTAGTTAACTTTTAAAGGAAAGGAACTTTATAAGCATTGATTGATGTAAAAAATGTGAATGTAATGTTACTAATGAAAATTAATTGAAAATATTTATAGGTCTATCTTTTGGGAATCGCTTTTTATTCTATAAATAAAAACTAAACTATTTCGATGGATAAAGTGCTATAGATTATTGTTATGAGTGTTTTTATATTTGGCATAAATTTTCATGTATTGAAAGACGCGAAATTTGTAATCAATAGTTTCAATTATCTATATTTATTTAATTCCCTTATTCATAATAGATTACAAGTAATGTTTTATTTTCAGTTTCACATATTTTTTATTTTATGACTAGCGGTCCGCCCCGGCTTCGCCCGTGGTACATATTTATGTTTTCTCTACATAAGAATCATCCTGGTACTTCAAGGAATATAATAAAAAAAGAGTTATCGAAATCGGTCCACACGTTCTCGAGTTATGCGCTTACCAACACATTTTGCGATTCATTTTTATATTACAGACTAGCTTCCACCCGCGACTCCGTCCGCGCGGATGTCAGTCTTCGCGTGGATGGTTTATTTCTCCATTTTGAGTAACTCTGACGATGACATCTTATAAATATCTATTTGACCCATATACGGCTAGGCCTATAGTAATACGCAACGGTTACAGAACAACATCTATGGATAAAACTGAAAGTTAAGATTAATTTTTTTTCTACGTATTTTTCCAGGATAAAAAGTATCCTATTTTACGCCCAGGATAATAAGGTATAGGTAATTATACCAAGTTTCATCGAAATCAAACCGTTAGTTTTCACGAGATGTCTTCACATACAGACAGACAGACAGACAAAAATTTTTTTAATTACATATTTGGGTTTGGTATCGATCCAGTAACACCCCCTGCTAGTTATTTTTTCAATATTTTCAATGTACAGAATTGACCCTTCTACAGATTAATTATTATATGTATAGATAGATTACTGTACAAATCCTACTGATAAACTGAAAACGGGTTTATGTAACATTTTTTTATTCACTTTAAAAACAATTACACATACTCAAAATAAACTCCATCTTAAGAACAATTTCTTCACCATCTTCAATACCGAATCATAAACCATTACCGCAACAAGAGAACTAAACTGGAAACTCCGCGCAATTTTAATTAGAAACAACAAATAAATCATCCACAATTTAGTCTAATCTGAAGCTACCCTCATTCAGTCTTAAGCGAAGACAGTGAGCGTCATTAATAACATTTCTTAATCCACTGCTGGGCTCGTTTATCATTAAGGATGCTGCTGCTATTAATCTTGGAAATGAAAGCTATGATATGTGAAGACGTTGAAGCTGTTGTGTGGTTAATGAAGATATGAAGAAGCGTTATATAATAAACTAGTTACTATACCCGGCGCGGCCTAAGATGATCCCTATGACAGTTCGTCTTAGTGATTGCTCGTATGATGGATCGTGTCGATACTTTACTATTTTATAGGCTAAGGCGTGGTTTGCATTCAGCCACGTCGGTAAACATGTTTTTACAAATATTATAAAATGAATTTTTAACGTCTATTATGTAAACGAAACGGTAAGTAAAACGAAAGTTTTCCAAAACATAAAAATGCACCTTATCATTTTCTCGTAATCTTTAACCCGTTTAACACAGTGTATATTATTTTATCATGAAAATGGAATCCCCCATTTAATTTTTCTAAAAAACTTATATTATCATAGGTAAGTAAATTAACGCGAACGGTAATTAATTAATTAATTATGCTGCGATCTTCTGTTCCATTCAATAGAGAATGAACTATAGCTTAAGCATGGAAAAAATGTGAACTCGTTTCCATTATCGAAATTTGTTTATCGATACTTTCCGCACTAGTCGATAAATGCCAACGATGTAAGTTTTGAAGGACGTAAACGTAAAGTCAGATTGATATAATTTCTCGTAAATGTTAAGAATTGTTATAATTCCAACGGAATATCATTGTAATGGCATAAAGCTACGTAAAAATTAATAAATGCCATTTTTAGACGCCTCCAATACGTTTCTAATTTAATGGTGACGCCATTACAAGTTTGTCTCTTGAGAATCAGTGTCATAGGGATCATCTTAGGCCGCGCCGGGTATAGTTGACAGTATTGCCCCCCTAGTCAAGTGGCTTTCTGTTAGCGTAGCGTTCAATAGAATAGACTACGAATTGACGATTGACGTAGGCTGTAGAGAAACGTATCTACACTCTACAGGTTACGTCAATCTCATACATTCGTAGTCTATTCTATTGAACGCTACGCTAACAGAAAGCCACTTGACTAGGGGGGTTGGTTTACACTATTTCTATTAAGCAAAGCAACAGGGATTGGGGATTAATGATGCAAGCTGCCTCACAGAAATCGTTCTGTCAAAAAATAATGTATAACTATGGCTCAACAAAATCAAGCTGAATTGGTCGAGCCATTCGGGATATTTGCGAATATTTACATTAATTTAAAACACAATATAAAATGTAGCGCCACCATTTATTTATATACTTAAACAGAAACAAAAATTTAATTTATTATATTAGGCCAAAAATATCCATGGCAGAAACACAATATCACAAAATATTAAATCACGTTGGAATATAATTTATTATAAAATATTAATTATATTCATTCGTTTAACTGAACATAAGGGATAAAGGTATTCTAGCATTATAATTTATATAAATAAACCTCTGTATCAAATTCTGTTGTGTTCATTTTAACTTCTTACATAATTAATAATTATAACCTTTATTATAATTACGTTCTATATTTGTGAACGTATATTAATTTGTTTTTACTAATGTTCTTGTTAATACTACTATAATATTATAAATGCGAAAGTTTGTGAGGGTGGATGTATGTGTATGTACCTATCCTTTTTACTCTTACACGCAACTACGTCAACTACTGAACTGATTACAATGAAATTTAGCACACATATAGGACTTGAATTATAACTTGGATTAACACATAGGATAGGTTCTATCCCGGAAATCCCACGGGAACGGGAACTATGCGGGTTTTTCTTTGAAAACGCGGTCGAAGCCGCGGGCGGAAAGCTCAAAAACTATTCATTCGCTATAGCGAGCTGTAACAAATATAAGCGTTTTGAATTTATATTGCAGTCAACAGAAACTAACCTAATTTATAATTATTATACTATTTTTCTGTATTGTTAAAATTGTATTTAATGTGACCAATTTCGTCCATAGTAGTTTATATCATTTAAACTAATTTTAGCAGTAAATACAAGTGGTACTAGTGAATTGTGTGCTTTATTCCAAAAACTATAGAATCCAAGCTATTTCGTAACAACAATTCAACATTATCCCACAAGGGAACACATATTAAATTATGCATTTTCCCCGAAACTAATCCCTCAATACAGCACCACAATATCAAGATACAACCAGTAGGGAAACTTCATACAAACGTTCGAAATGGCTCACGCACACAAGCAAGCGTGTGAACGAGAATCGTAAGGATATTATAATATCTGTCAAATGTCATTAGGAGTCAATTCCCTTACGATTCTTGTAAACACGCTGACTTGTGTGCGTGAGCCATTTCGAACGTTTGTATATATTGTTAGTTTCCCTACTGGTTTTATCTGTAAGTATATTGTGACAGCACTGAGCTACTACACTACATAACAAATTTAGGTACATCTAATTTTCTCGGAATTCTGTACGTGTCGCCTTGGCTTAACCCGTTCTGGCCCGCGGGACCATAATCAAATATGGTCCCAAAAACCCCTTGAGAGAGGAAACTTTTTGTCCCAAATTATGATTGCTATATTTAATATTAAAAAGGGTATGTATGTGTGTCATGAGAAATATAAATAGAGGCGTAAGGTATGCTTTGGTGGGATTAAATTTCATCATGATACTTTACTTTGATGTTGGTATTCGTTATGTTGGTATTCCAGTGAATGAGAATTTGCGTACATAGTGAAAACGTTTTATTCAACATCGTTTACATGTACTTGTATGGTTAATGTTATCTATACTACGTATAATATTATAAAGCTGAAGAGTTTGTTTGTTTGTTTGAACGCGCTAATCTCAGAAACTACTGGTCCGATTTGAAAAATTCTTTCGGTGTTAGATAGCCCATTTATCGAGAAAGGCTAAAGGCATATATAATCATCACGCTAAAAACAACAGGAGCGGAGCAATGCAGGTGAAACCGCGGGGCACAGCTAGTAAAGTATATGTGTGTGTAATAAACGGTAACATAACGCTATACTGTAGCATTTCTTTACGAGTGATATTATTAAAATAAGATCTTATTGATAACCTAAATTATTACATGAAGCTCAAGTTTTTCTGTAGATAGGTAGCTTCTATGGAAAAAAATATATTTTTTTTTAAATTAGTAGCGTAGTTTTTGAGTTAAATATAATATAGTAACATTTAAAACTTTTCCTCTTGACTAATATTACTAGTTTGGAAGTAACGAACGATGAAAATTGGAAAAATATAGTAACTTCGAGGATTCTGCAAGCAGCTGAAATATACATTTTAAAATAAAACGTCACTTAAAACAATTCACAACATAGCCATTTTAATTTCATTACGCTCTATTACCATTTTGGTTATTATCCTGCGAATATAGTGAAGTGTAAACTGTACCTCACATTACCATTAAAGCACCTTAAAATGGTTATGACGCTTTTACACTCTCGCATTATGTCTCACTTCATATTACAGCATTACAGCATAATAATCGAGCATAATATTATATAACGTTATGCTACGCGACACGTCACTAAAAAGTAAAACAATAGCCTAAAATACAGTTATGTTTTTGGGTAATCCAGCCTGTATGTTATGAGAAATTATATAGGTAGAAACAAGATCTTAAGCTTATGAGTTCCTTCAACGATAAATTAAGGAGTCATTAATGAAAAGTAAATTTGCTAGATCAAGCTTTCTAAACGTTGTATCAATAACTTTGTTGGACTAAATTTTAAAGTGTATCTACGTAGTCAGCAGTCATACACATTTTTCTATAGGATTTCATCAATGTTACTTATTGTTCGATCACAATGTACACCAATGAGTACACATTATCATCATACGATACAACATACATCTTCTTTTAGACAAAAGCTTGTACACTTGTTAAGCTCAGGATCACAGCATCCTTTATTTTAAGAAAGGACAATGCTCCTGCATACCTACGGCCTTCGAGGAAATGCCATGGTTATGTCGGATTCCCACTGCCTACAGCTAATGACCATAGGCAGTGGACCTACCGACTGAACTCCACTGTGTTCCGTCTCGCCGCACAGTTAGCCGGGGCCGCGGGTACTCTAGGATCATAGCATCGTGCGTTGTGGGAGCATTTCACGAGAGTGTAACCCTGGCCTTAACCAAACGTCTGCGGCATGTTATTTCGCAAACATTACGAAGATTTACGGCGGCAGCAAACGTCACCTGTGCGCAATTACGTGCGTGATTCAGCCCAAGTGTTCTACAGTCTACACGTAATGGTTGAGAATGACGGGCAATTTAAATTGTAAAGGTTATGAGCTAAGTTTTGACTGAGATATAGTAGAGGGCGTAACTGCCTACTACTAACTATAACTATAAGATAACGTTAACGTATATACTGTGTATAGAAGGGAAGTTACTATTTGTAGTGTTAAAACTATAGCCATTTATACAATGTGGCGTAGTGGAGCGTGTCGTTCTAGTGGAGTCAGAAATTAGTACAGTGTTATACAGATGCCAAAAATTATAAAGAAATATTATTATTCGATAGTATTTTAATTTCTCTTTGAGTTTTTAGTTTATGTTTGTATATCTTTTTATTAGAAATAAGCTTATATGGTGGACGAAAGAAGTTTTAATTATTCACAATAAAGTGTACACATAACATTAAAAAATTATTATACTAAAAATCATTCCTTATTAACTATATTATAACCCAAAAATTAACCCTTATTAAATCCAATATGTGTTAATTCAGCACCTAAAAAGATAAACATGAGTAATTAATGAACTCTTACATGGTTTGTGGTTGACCCAATGAAACCTTAATCTACTCTGATCTGTTACAATTACAGTAAATAATATAATTATTTATTTTAAAACATTCTCAAAACACGTTTGTTTGTTTGCTTGAACGCGTTTTAATCTCAAGTTAATCCAAGGGTCTCATTTGTAAAATTATTTCACTCTTAGTACATTTATCGAGGAAGGCTATAGGCTATATAATATATTTTGTATAGCTTTGACCAATAGGAGGGGAGCAATGCGGGTAAAACTGCGCGGCACAGCTAGTTAAGAATAAATAGAGATGGAAAATACCAAAACCATTTCCATCTTTACATTGAATTTTACGATTCCCCAGCCTCAAAAAAGCGAAATCGTTATTTTACCGTATCACTTACAAATAAAATTGCTGGATAAAAACAGCAAGGTGAAAGCTCTACCTTAACAAAGAGTTACCGTGTCCAAAGCTTCATAAATAAGGACGTACACTACCCAACATCAGACCAATTCTAGCCATAATTGTACCATGCTATTCTCGCACTTATTACGTATACATAAGGGGTAAGATCGCATGTTGGAATTTGGTAGTGGCATTAGAGTATTCTATATTGAAGCAAGAAAGCACTAATATTACATCTAACGCACGCAACGCAAGTAAATCACGCGGTTTCGCTTGTTCTTTTGTTCCTTATTGTGTGGTAGGGTATTGTTCGGGGGCCAAATTATTTAGGTGGATAAACTTATCTTTATTAGAATTTTTATTTTTGTATTTAAATAGAGAAAACCAGTAGTAGTAAAAATAATATAATCCAGTAGTATATTTATCAATGTCGTGGGAAAATTAAGTAGTTTTTCTGTGTTCGTTGGGTTTTATTTTACACTCGACTGAATTTATGTTACAATCAATATGTCCGTTCTATAATATGAAATACGTAAGGCATCAACAAAACTCCTATGTAGAGCAGAAAATGTGTATCTAGTGATTTATAAATAAACTGTAGGTATGTGAAACATGACAGATAACTGTTTTTAGCATAGCATTTAGCGATATTATAATCACAAAATTTTACTAGTACACTATTGTACTAGGATTCGTAAAGTTTAGTTTTCGCTACAAAATAACTCTACATGGTTAAATCTCTCTGTATATAAAAATTCGTCTGTATTCGTTTAGAGGTTCAAACATAAAAATGGAACAAATATACTGAACGGTGTATATTTTTTCGAGGTATTTAAAACTAGCTTTCCGCCCGCGGCTTCGCCCGCGTTTTCAAAGAAAAACCCGTTCCCGTAGGATTTCCGGGATAAAACCTATCCTATGTCCTTTCTCGGGTATCAAAATATCTCTATACCAAATTTCATGCAAATTGGTTCAGTAGTTAAGGCGTGATTGAGTAACAGACAGACAGACAGAGTTACTTTCGCATTTATAATATTATTAGAAATTAGAAATGGGCTCATGTCGTCGCATTTCAATAGCTAACAAACACACCTAAAAACTTTAGCGTTTATAATATACTAGCCTTCTACCCGCGCTAAAACCTAATGAATTATATATAAAAACCTTCCTCTTGAATCACTCTATCTATTAAAAAATCTACATCAAAATCTGATGCGTAGTTTTAAAGATTAAAGCATACATATATAGACAGAGAAAGAAACTTTGTTTTATACTATATAGTGACTAGCGGTGATCCCCAGCTTCTGCCAGTATATGTATACTCAGGGATCACGTTCATATCCAACGGTGAAATATTTTTTAAATCGGTCCAGTAGTTTCCGAGTTTAGCGCGTTCAAACAAACTCTACATCTTTATGTTATTACTAGCTGCTCCCCGCAGTTTTACCTGTGCCACTCCGCCCTTATTGGTCTTATCATGATAACATAATGCCTTAAGCTTTCCTCGATAAATGGGCTATCTAACACTAAAATTATTTTTCAAATTCGACCTGTAGTTCCAGAAATTAGCGAGTTCAAACAAACAAACAATTCAGCTTCATAATATTAAAAGTACAGGTAACTATAGATAGACTAGCGGTCCGCCCTGGCTTCGCCCGTGGTACATATGAAAAAAAAATGTTGGCCGACTCTCAGACTTACCCGATATGCACAGAAAATTTCATGAGAATCGGTCCACCCGTTTCGGAGGAGTATGCAGACTAACATTGTGACACGAGAATTTTATATAGATAGATATATTTATTCGCAAATACAAGTCTCGTAAAATACAATATAATAGGACAAAACTCTCGGTAAATATTAAATCTCGATTGTTGGTTCCCAGTTTGAAATACTTCAAGATGACTTCGGCATTCACCGACCGCATCTTACAGTTCAACTTTCCTTTCAGAAAAAAGCTTTTAGCAAACACTTTCTTGTAAAAGCTTTAAATATATATATTTCTTTAACTATTGTTGGAATTTTCTTGTTGTTGGTCGACCGTAGTTGATGAATAGAATTTATATCTACTGATATTTTAATTTTTTTTAGATTATTAACTAGCGGCCCGCCCCGGCTTCGCCCGTGGTACATATGAAAAATAGATGTTGGCCGATTCTCAGACTTACCCGATATGCACAGAAAATTTCATGAGAATCGGTCCACCCGTTTCGAAGGAGTATGCAGACTAACATTGTGACACGAGAATTTCATATATAAGATTTATCAATTGACATTAAAGTTTTAATTAGTACTCTATCTTCTTATTACCAAAGATAATATTATAATACTATAGTTATAATAGTTCCGCCCGCGGCTTCGCCCGCGTTTTCAAAGAAAAACCCGCATAGTTCCCGTTCCCGTGGGATTTCCGGGATGAAACCTATCCTATGTATTAATCCAAGTTACCCTCTATATGTGTGCTAAATTTCATTGTAATCGGTTCAGTAGTATTTGCGTGAAAGAGTAACAAACACACACATACACATCCTCACACTTTCGCATTTATAATATTAGTAGGAAGGATAATATCTCGTTTCTTTCAGGTATACCAACAAATATGAGGGTATAGGTTACTCTGGATAAGTTCGGGTTGGCATATGTGACTCAGTTTTTTTTGTTTCAGTACGTGCTACTTCCTTACTATGTATTTATTTACCAAGTTATGTGTACGTCTAAAAATTAAATACATTTTTACGAGCTTTTTAATTTTGAACCTCCCAACTTTTTGAAGTCAGAGGTTACATCAAAAATAATTATAAACATCCATAACCCTCAACTTAACCAACTGAATTTTTCTCTGATTATCTTTAGTAGATTAACATAATATGTAGTAATAACAAAAGGATCAGAAACCTCTAGGGTGCAATAATTACTTAAGCTTCCGTGACACTTTGTAATTTACGTGTGATACAAAGAGAGATAGTGTCGACACAAGGTGTAATAAAGGTCCAACCTTTACAATTATTTCAAGATGTTTTTGAATGTAATTAAATTTAATGGGCATGCCGTTTATTGTGGCTTTCTTTAGTGTTAAGAACAGCGTTATATTTGAAGGTAAAATACGTTTTTGTTTGCTTATTGTAATTAAAACTAAATTCATACAAAACAAGTTATTATAGAGAAAATTAAAGATTTGCAATATAAGGTACTACAGATTTGTAATTGTAAGCTGATAAGGACGCGTTCCATCATTCTGTGTCAAAGCCAAAATATCTTCACACTATGTTGGATAAAACTTGGATAAAACAAATATTAAACATAATAATTGACAGCAAAAACTTTTTTTTTTAAGTTTGACATTTTCTGTAAAATATATTATTATACATTTATCGTCTACATTTGTGGTATTATTATATATGTTAAAATAATAATTTTAACGAACATGCGAAAATTATTCCTACGATGTGGGAACAACCATCCGCGTATTCGAAATAAATAGCCTATAGTAATAGGTTTATTTACGTTCGGTTTCACTCGCCCACTTATTTGTATTTATTTTAATTTAATAACATTTTCATGACGAATAATTTTTATGAATAGGTTTGATAGCGCTTGAAATGTAAAACGATGTTTTAAATTCAAATTCAAATTCTAATTTATTTGAATCAAATATTATAGTCTAAGTATTATGATACTGTAATATTTAATTAAAATTGTGTATCTATAATCTCTTTATAGTACCTATTTGAAATTCAAACATCGAAATTTAGCAGACTAGCTTCACACTGCGACTTTGTTTCCATAGTAGAATAAATGTATTCTAGGTTCTAAATACAATATTTCAGTATATTTCAATCTAATTATAAATCTATGACTAGCTTTTTGCCCGCGGCTTCGCCCGCGTTTTTAAATAAAAACCCGCATAGTTCCCGTTCCCGTGGGATTTCCGGGATAAAACCTATCCTATGTGTTAATCCAAGTTACCCTCTATATTATGTGTGCTAAATTTCATTGTAATCGGTTCAGTAGTATATGCGTGAAAGAGTAACAAACATACACATAAATCCATCCTCCACAAACTTTCGCATTTAAATATACTGTATTAATCTTAATCTTATCTTAATATTATATATAAATCTCGTGTCACAATGTTTGTCCTCAATGGACTCCTAAACCACTTAACCGATTATAATAAAATTCGCACACCATGTGCAGTTCGATCCAACTTGAGAGATAGGATAGTTTAAACATGTAGGTACCACGGGCGAAGCCGGGGCGGACCGCTAGTATTATATAAGTAGCATAATGGTATTGTGTTCGTATTATTTCTTTAATAAAACCTATGTTTTCTCCTTCAATTTTCTATTCAGTGCATACGCTATGCAATAGCGGTCACTCCACATTCAAAACGAATGTCATTATACGTATACAGTCTAGTCCGAGAGGTAGTTGCATTATATTCTTAATATACTTGTTACATTTTTTTTTGTACAAATTGTGATACGAATAAGGATGAAACATTAAAACCAAATATAGCTGATGTAATATCTATACAAAACAATTTTTGTTTCATAATATTATAATATGTGTTTTACACGTGAAATAAAGCTAAATTATCGTAACTACATATTATTATATTTAATATAAATTTTACTTTTTTTTTCAGATTCGTCGGGCTAGCTATGAGACAACCTTTCACTATTAATACAAACTTATAAAATAAAATCATTCTAACGGTGCGTGTTTTTTCGATGCCATTAATCATCAAGATATAGATCATGAAGAAAGACAGAGTTTTTGTCGTGAAAATAAAACTCAAAGGGCGTAGAATAGTTACGTAATCTCATGTGGATTATCGCGCGAGCACTCAGTAAAAATGCCTACATAGAAAGTTTTTCGTATGGTTACCAAGAAATTATACAAGAAAAAAAAAATCGATCATGAGACTGGATTCAAACCCCTGTTTACTTAGTTACTATTTAATCCATGCCAAAAGCGTTTCTTTCTTAAAAATTTTCAATTATTTTACATTGTTTTTAACTCTATAAAAGTTTTTATCCAACAGGTCACACGTCATTAAAAAGCTTTTACCACATTTACCGTGTAGTTCTAGACGTGTGACATAATAATAAAACAACAAAGAAACCGCACGCTCTCGCACTAAAGCCATAGTAATTTCTCGAAACTTCGCGAATACGACGAAAAAAACAACATCAGAACAGGTGCACTTAACGCAACAATGGCGTCGTTTTAAATGACTCGTTGAAATATTTTATTCGGATCGAATAGTAGAAATTTTCATGCTGAAAGCCTTTTAGATTTATTGGGAAAATATTTTATCTTGTGGTTTAGTACCTGCGTTTTATTCGCGAGTTCGCTTTAAGCGAAATAATGGAGGTTTTTGTGTGCATGTCTGTATAAATTTTTCTGGGGTCATAATTTTGTTTATTTGAATAAAAATAAAATGAAACTATAATATGACTGGAACTTAAAGGTTGTGAAGCCCAGATAAAGTTTTCAACCTACATATTCTTGTCAATATTTTAAATAAGTTTTATTAAAAAAAATACATTTATGCGCGATACTTTGAGCAACTTTTGCATCTTTAAGCAACTTTTGCATTAGGTACAGCCTTACAGGAGCAAAGCTACGTAGGAACTATGGAGAGTTTGAAGGTACCCAACAAGATCACATGGTGTATTAGCATGTATATTGACTTACGGTAGCCCGCATATTATCTTGCCCCATTTGGTCACAGACACAAATTGTATTGGGATTAGGATTATTATCTGTCAATTAGGTTCAATTAAAAGTTGGTACATTCTTAAAGTACACAATGTAGATGCGATATAAAAGTTAAAGTATCTTTTCAAATTAATTAACAAACGACGTGGTCTAACTGCCCTCAGATAATATTGTAAATACGCATTCTTTAAATTACTTGGTTATAAGGTTTTTGAACTCGATATAATATTATTGCAAACCGTATAATAAATAAATATTCTTGGAAAATCTTAAACTGAACTATGCTACTTGACAGGAAATGTATTTTACTAGAAGTACTCCATAGAACAATTTCTTGGAATCTCGGTTGACTTGTTTCTCAAGTGTTTATTGAGTAAATATTTTATGTATGATTGTGGATGAATTCTATCTCAACTCGTGGATAAAGTCAATACTCAGAGATAATGCTAAACAGAACATATTCAGAAGTTTAAACATTTAATCAGTTTAGCTATTTAATCAGTTACTACGACTCAAAAATTTTCATCAACGAAACAGAACTAAGTATTGTGGTATGGTTCTATTACCAGTTTATATCAAAGTGATGGCGCTGGATGACCTATTAAATAGCTCTATCATTCCACACTGGAATAATTAATACTGCTTGACTAAAAGGCGACAATAATACACAAGAGTGTATACATAGTGTACAATAATTTTTCATAATCCCGTCCTAATGAAGAATGAGTACTAAGCGACAGAGATTCCCCAGTCCTGATTTCCCGGGGGCGCCGCTTGAAAAATTGAAACTGACGTCGGGTTATGAAGCCTTTTTGCGTTCACCGTTAACCGGGAATGAGATAATCTTTGTAAGAGATAACAAAATGTCACTGGAAGAGCTATGTAGGACACTTTTAGATTATGAGTATAGCGTGTTATTGTAGGGCCTTTGAATTACTAACAGATGCTTGATGAAAAGGAATATACTTAAATGCAAAAACAAAACATAATTGTTTGTTCACCAGTGACTTTTGAAAATCTTCAGCTATTTTCTTGTTATTTTTATTTGCAAAATAATTTCCACAAACAATTTTTTTTTTTCGCAAACAATACATACACCAACACACAAACAAAAATTACACCTAATCATGGGTAACATGAATCAGTTATGTCATAATACATAATATATTATGTGTAGATAATTGAACAATAACTATAATAGCATAACAACATGCATCAACATTAATAATTGATTAGATAAACTATCAAGATCATCACACGACCTATTACATCTCCCGTTAGCAACAAGACTATAACTTGCACTAAGCACTTTGTATGTAATCTTTTCATCTCCAGTGATAACAATTGCAATTGATTGCATCGATGATACGTTATTGTTGTGTTGTGTATTGAAATATTACGCCTTTGTTTGCAAGCATTTTCAATATACTTGAATAGTGTTTGTGATTAAAACTAGAATGAATACCTTATCTTTCATGAATATTTAAAGAGTAATGGGATATAATATGAATTTTTTTTTATCATAGTATGATTTAATCAGCTTTTAACGTGTTTGTTATTCACAATAGGTAAATTTACCTACAGCATTTAAATGATAAGTGTTATCTTTGTGCCATTAGTTGCTCAATACTTTATTTATTATATGAGTCTTTGGTAAAGTCATTTCCTATCGATTTTATATAACTAATTACATATTTTTCCAGGCATCAGAACAATATAAACAAATTCACTAGAAACACATATTACTATCTCAATGCTATAGATAAACTTTCTACCACAACGTTGAAACCTAATAAAACTTCAATAGCAATATTGCTAAATGCTTTTAGCATCGATACATTTTACGTGACAATAATAAAAACATTCAGAAAACACAGTAAAGGTATATCAAAAGGACATTGGATAAAATTCGACCATCGAAACACATCGAAATTTAATATAGGGCCGTGTCATTTTCGTATTTGCTCCGAGACCGCTGTCAAAAAACTACGCATCCGTTCGGGAGTAATAAGATCTATTTGTTATCCTGGGTATCTTTGATGGGATGGAATGTACTGGTGGGTAATGTATCGAGCTTTGTTAGTGCTAATATTGTTATCTGAACGCTGTGTGAAATTAGGAGGCGGTAGTCAATAAAAATAAGAAGATCAACTGCCTTCTTTAACAAGAAATTCATTTACCGATTTAATGTTTATTTTTTGTTTTCAGGTGGATTCAAGAATGGTTTAGAAAACCTAAAGCAGAGTGAACGGTTTAGGGAAGTTCGGTTTATCTGAGGACATATCTTCGCTTACCAGCTACAGGCTATTTCATCGTCAAGCACTTCCTTATTAACCAACTTAAATAAATACTTTTATTTATAGATATAAAATTTAGAAATATTTTCATGGTACAAGAATAGGAAATTGGTAAAAGTTACCATTCTAAACTGTGTACCTACTTATCTCGACCTAATAAACATACAAACAATATAAATCAATGCTGGAAGCAACATAATTCCGTATATTTCAGCAAACAAACAGAATAGACTGAGATAGATAAATTTCGTTCAAATTCATGTTCACTTTCTCAGAACCCAAATATATTGAGACAATTGATATTGGGGAATATTATTGGTGCCACATGTAATTTTAATACGAACAGTGAATTTCAATATTAAGCGTTGCGTTCATCAGACATCCTACTCATATTATATATGCCAAAGTTTGTATGTTTGTTAGTTGGTTACTCCTTTACGCAAAAACTGCTGAATTGATTTTCGTGTAATTTGGGACAAATATAGAGTTTTTATCCTAGAGTTAAGTTAGGATAAAATAAAGACTCTTTAACGGATTTTAAAAGCGATTTATTCATTATACTAATCTCCTGACGTTTGAACATTTTACAGCGAACGTGGTCACAGGGAGACTTGAACACATATAATAATAGTTTAAAAAACCTAAAAAACACGCTTCTTATAGAAAACCGAACTAAAAAATAGAAAATTTTATCAAATTATTGTTATCGGTCCTCAATAAATCTACAAAGTTTGAACGAAATCTGGCCGTTAAAAGTGGGTCAAAATCGCGCCCAAAGAAGTCGGTTACAAACAAACAAACATACAGGTGAAGCTAATATAAAGCGTGTAATAAAAATGAAGAAATTGCGTTTAAAATCCGTTAAAAGTCTTTCATTTCTACGTGTATAATACTCGCGTATAATCCAACACTAGAAAATGATTTTGGGCATAGTTTGAATGAAGTGGGTGTTACATAAGTTTAATACTATCTTTATGAGTTTGATCCTTCTAAAATGGTCTGAGATGATCATTTTCTAATGCTTATGGAGTTAAGACGCAATTTGCAAGCATTATTAAATCGATTACGGTATGTATTGTGTGGTAGGTGCAAACAATACATGTAACCTTAATTGATACTGTTATCTGCTTCGTTTAGTGGTTATAATGTTTGAGTATAATGTATTGAGAGCTTCTAGGGTTGGGCAAATTAATCCCTATTAATATTATAAATGCGAAAGTAACTCTGTCTGTCTGTCTGTCTGTTACGCTTTCCCGCTTAATCTTAACGCTTAAGCTAAAATTTGGCACAGACAATCTTTAGACCCTGAGAAAGACTACCAATAGGCTACCTTTTATCAAAACACCACGCGGGCGCAGCCGCGGACGGAAGCTAGTAATGTATAAGATTTCAATAGGATCACATACATAGAAAAACTTTATTTTTGTTCGATTTTGATTCAACTTCAGATTGTGGAATAAAGGTAAGTAATAGCTTGCACTTATGCATAAATTTTTGGACATAATAATATTATAATATATTGTATACTGATCTGATAAGCACTATAATAATATAGGCTGGTGTTGAATCGCGACATTCAGTAAGGACATTTATATTCATCCAAATTCCTTCAAGTCCTTAACAAGAATGAATGTCTCAGCTTATTTACTAAGTATCTCATCTTACAACAGGTTAAGGGGAACTTGAAACTCCGTAGTTCTGTTCAACTAACAGTTCACTTGCTAACTATTTGACCATAATACTATCCGTTTCCTTCAGGCCATTATCCAACCTTCTTAAATAATGTTTTAAGGAGGACCAGGCTATTAGTAGACATAACTATGGGATTATCTTGGCCACACACCTCTATTATATTTTATTATTATGTCTGTTATACATGCTGATAGTGCTGTATTATCTTAAAGACAAACTTGCTAGTTTAAATGTTAGTGAACTTAGCAGATCATTTTTAGCAGATCAAAAAAAAATGTGAGTTCTTATCGCGTGCAGTTGAGTTCTACAGTTCCTGATACTTTTTAGAAATAGTTCTGGCGTTTTTACCTTAACAAAGTAAGTATTTTATTTAATAATATTATATTATTTTAATTTTTTGTTTCATAGCATTTTAAAATAAAGAAGCTTTAAAAATGAAAATATCAGTATAGAAAATATATTGAGATTTTCACATTACAATGCAGACTTCGTAGAATGTACGCTTTATCGTGATGTGTTCTGTGAAACGTTGAGACAATATAACAAGATCAACTATAACATAGAATTTGTATTTGTGTACATATTTATATAGGATTTTTATCAAGCATTTCCAAAAATTAATTTGCCAGGACAGCTAGTTATTCTATAAGTGCATGATTAAAACACAATTACTGTTAGACTGTAGGTATATTTTATTAGTTTCCACACATGCAATTTAGAACTATTCACACTAATACATGACCCGAAACCTATCCCCCAAATTGCCATCTTTCTATCCCATAATACTACTAAAATCTGAACGCTTGATCCCATATCCAAATGGGGAAGACATGTCGATTAAATCCGACGTATAATCCGATGTTCCAGCCCAATGGCATTGCTTTCGACATTGGTGAAACATAACTGTGGCCTTAGGCGTTTGGTTGCACCGATTTGAATATTTAGGAGTGCAGCATATGGGATTGTAGACGTTTTGACCATTATTGAACCGATAAGGAATCATTGCTTTGAATTTACAGGTGGAAAAGCTTCAGATTTGTAGTGCGGTTTCGCAATAAACGGGTATACACAGAGCGAGCAGCCTCGCGAAGCAAGCGCAAAACTCGGTCAGTGTGGACATGGCTTAGCCGCGGAAAGCGTGTGTGCCAGTCCACGTAGACTTAGCTGCTTCGCGTAGCAATTGCTTCGCGAGGCTGCTCGCTCTGTGTAGACCCGCCTAAGAGATATCTTTATACGCCAATAACTTTTTAGTGGTTAAGGTTGGTTCGAAAGGAATTGTATTTTGAAATGCTATGTTTCTATTTGCGTATTTGAACACCTATATTATTTTCAAATAGTTAGGTACTTACCTGTTATATAGGTAAACAGTATATGGCAGTGTACCTATAATTTAGCAAAAAAGCAGAGTTTAAATTAGTACATAATTGTCAGTTTTAAATTTCCGTAAATACCTATATTTATGCCCACATAAAGACGTAAAGAAGAGTGAAAATTAGATTTATAAATAGCTAGCTAAATAAGTAATATAGCCAGTTACAATTACCGGAACGGAACTTCAGAGTTTGTGACAAATGAAACAATCTTAACAATCAGAAATCTCACAATAGCAAATAAATTGTACCCTTTAAAGATATTGTCGAGACTGCTGACTTTTGGAAATGTATTTCCTTCTTGGATTTTGCGTCTGAAATGTTCATTTCAATGTTGTCTGTGACGCTAGAGTTAAATTAAATAATATTAAGTCAGTTTTAGGACTTACTGATAATCTTTTTGTCATTAAGCTGACGGATAAGATAAAGAGCACATCGGAAGTGATGAAACCGATAAATACCTAATTAAACAAGCAATGCACTAGATATCTAGATCAAAATATAGTTTAAGTTGCTGTTATTCATAGTATATAAATAAATATCTTTAAATTAACTGCATTTCACTAGGTCCACAGTCCACTTTTAAACTAAATTATATATCTGACGATTATGTTACGAGACCGGTCGTAATAAGAATTCATTTTATAAAGTTAATAAAAGTGAATTGTGTGCTTCATTTCAAAATCTGAACTATAATATATACATCAAAACACCAAAACTGGAAAAATATTAAATAACATTCTGTGAACTATTCAGCTTTCCCGAATACAATCAAATTACCAAAAAGTTATTGTATTACTATTAAAAATACCATGACTTGCATCAACAGATTTTTTGTAGTTGTTTCAGTATTTATTGAAACAAAATAACAAACTGTGTGATTCGTTACTATCGCTGTGAAAGCTGCTATAGGTGAAAATTGCAAAAAAATAATATTCAAAGCTGCGAATAAAATTGCCTGCGTAGAAACGTCGTGATTTCCGAACGAAATTACCAAACTTTTTTTCCAATACAGCTGAGTAACTTTCGACGAATTTAGTTGCGAACGTTATTTTTTACGTTTTCGTTAATTGAAATAGAAATGGGTTTTTGTTTTAAAATAATAATTGATGTATGACATATTCAGAACACATAAATCATTATAAACTCTGTTGATTTTATCTTAATCATTAGAATAGATATTGTAATTTGTATTGTATAATAGACAAAGTATTTATGAGGTAATAAGTATTTATAAAATACAATTTTTGTAACAACATAATTATATTATCTGCATAAAATAATAAAAAGGCGTTTCAAACTCGCCATATTAATTAAAATATTTTATGTACACCTTTTTTAATAAAATAATCGCATTATGATCTCGACGACGACTTTCGTTAATCTTCAATTCAAGTAATAATGCAAAAATATGAAAACCTCTTTACTACTTTTAAATATACCAAAACTTCCATTACATAATTACTGTAAAGCACACCGACTTATCCCACCAGTCTTACTCTAACTAACATTTTAATCACCCCATAATACTTCCTTCAAAAGCAACCCTAAATAAGCCCTCTATCAAACCCTTAAACAATGTTTAAGATAAGAGCATAAGCACTACTCTTACCATAAATAAACTAATATTATTATCATTAACGATCTCCGAGGCATGTGTACGTTGCTGGAACATATTTCAATAATTGCCCATAAAAGTTCATAAGAAAAGTCGTTTACGACAGAATTGAGCTGTAAGCTATCTTATAAGGAATTAAGGAGTTTTAATGTTACGTAATTGCTGTTATAATTTTAGCCAAGAGTCATAAACGCAATATTACGTATTTAAGATAAAATATACGTTACGCTTTATTTACTATATCGTAGGCCATTTATATGAAGATGTGACGGATATAATGAATCCTGTTTGTGAGGTAATTTTGCATTCTTATCGTTATGATTCATATGTAGACTGCTGGACTAATTTGGTTGAAATTAAAGGTGCAGATAGATTAAAACTAGAACAATATATTAACAATATATTAGATAGTGAGTAGGAAAATTAGATTGAAAACTGAAACATACAATTAAAGAATAATTTTGAATTTTTATTTAAATAATATGTGATTCTTAGTCTCGTGTAAAATATTTCTGCTTAGAATGAACTTTAAAAATTTAAACTATTTCACAAAGAAACAACATTTTTACGCCCTACATTATAAAAAGCATATAGAAATTAATTTAAACGTTAAAGTAAAATACGCAGTAAAAATCAAAGGCACGTACAAGGCACTACGTGTTAATCATTTGATAAAAAGGAAAAACGAATCGCTTTAAGCGAAGCTCTATAATTTCATCATGCAGGGAATTTCGTTCTGAAACGGAACATTCAGGAAATATTAACGGAATATTTAAAACAGTGCTTTAAGGTTAAAAGGTAAGGTATAATAATTACTATAAAATATGTTGTTTTTAAAATAAATAAGGATTAAGTAGTTATGTTAGAGTTCGATTTTTTTTTAGCTTTGCGTTTGGTATTTTTCTTTCCTCACATTTTCTTGTTAAACTAGCATACTTAACTGATTTAGTATGATATAAGCTACCTGTCTAAAAATCCTGTTTCAATTGATCTAGACTTTATTTAGATTAAATGAAACAGACGAGTTAAATATTATACGTGCTCTACTATTTTTTACTACCAAAAATATCTTAATACTTAAGAAGAAAATTGCACACTAAATATTGCAAGTTCAAATCAACAAGCGAATCAATGAACATTCCGAGTCACAGATAAACAAAACAGAACCGTCAACGCAGTTCAAACATTATTCAAAGTGTGCTCTATATTCGTTATAGTCTAAGATCATTAACTTATCTTTGACTTATCGACTGTATATTGGAGTTATATTATTTTTTAAATGCAATATGTTAACATGTTTTAAAATAAAATATTAAGAATGTAAAAATAAATTGGTTGCAGCTTTCAATCGCAACGTTAGGATAGCCAGGTGTAAACAGGAAGGTAAATTATATAGTTAATTATTTACAGACATCTGTTTATTATTATTTTTCCTCTTTACAATAATTTATGGTGGCCTGTAAAAAAGTGGTCCATGCTAGATAATAGATTTTTTCACCAATTTTTTACAGGCATCGTATCGCTAATCCTTAACACAATCAACATTCTTTTAAGATTGAATTCATCTAAAAACTCATGCCAAAAACAAGCAACTCTTGCACTATCACAAACCACGGAACGCGGTGCGTAAGGCTGATTCATCTTTGTCTTAGATGCAATTACTTGAGGGCAAAGATTAATTGCTATTTGTTCAGATGTGGCAAAGATGGAGGCATTAACGAGTTTTGAAATTTAGAATTTGCTTGATTTTGGATTAAAATAAAATATTGGTTTCCATGTTAAATATTTTAGGGAGTAAGTTTGGGTAGGTATTTAAATTAGCATAATATTTAAATAAAGTATATTTAGTGAATACCTGCTTTTTCAATGAAAAAGTCAAAGGTTCGAGACAAGATGAGTTTGCATGGTAAATTATATCTTCTGTATTTTGACCATTTAAAGGAGCTTCGAAATGAAGTCTAGTTGAATATTGGCGTTTTTAAAGCACTTTAAAACGGAGTGTGGTTGAAATATAAATGTTTGAGTTTAAGTTTGACTTCATGGACATGAAAAATATCATGTTAAATCAAGTTATATCTTCTTATATATAAAATTCTCGTGTCACAATGTTAGTCTGCATACTCCTCCGAAACGGGTGGACCGATTCTCATGAAATTTTCTGTGCATATCGGGTAAGTCTGAGAATCGGCCAACATCTATTTTTCATATGTACCACGGGCGAAGCCGGGGCGGACCGCTAGTAATTTATATATAGATTATCTCTACAACATTTTCTCCCAATCTGCACATTTTAATTACCATCTAAATACAATCACACCAATATCCCAATACATAAATCATCAAGCTTAAACAATACAAATAGCTAATCGAACAGCGAAGTAAAGTTTCCGAACTGCTGATACTATCATAGCATTAATCAGGATAAGTGTCAATTAAGGGGAAATACGGGGAGTGTTGTACTTGTTTGAACTGACCTGTAGTTAATTGAGGTACATTGTGATGTTGTTACATAGTAATATTGTATCATTGTTACGTTATAAATAGCATGAGCATGGAAGAAATGTGACAATATGATTTATTGAAGTTTATATTGATCGGTAAATATAAACTATCCTATCTCTCAAGTTGGATCGAACTGCACATGGTGTGCGAATTTTATTTTAATCGGTTAAGTGGTTTAGGAGTCCATTGAGGACAAACATTGTGACACGAGATTTATATATATTAAGATAATACTATAGTCATCTGTGAGTATAATAGTTAATAACTAGGTAGGTAATATACTTTGACATGTGACATGTTAGGTTACTTCCTCACAGTAAGCCTGTATGTAAAAAGCCTGTGTGAAAAAGGAGCTGATGATTATGACAATTTTAAGTGGAAAAATAGATAAATTTGATCATAAATCGATATTTGAAACGCCTTTCACCACAGAATAATTATATATTGCTCCTTTTAGGCAACTAGGTCTCTCCCTAATCTAACTAAGTAATCGAATTTGTTGTACTTCTTTTACTTAAATTTCTTAAAGAACATTCCACGCTATCCATCAAGTTTCTTAATACCATTATTTTTTTATATAAGTATTATTTTTTTCAAAAAATCATCATATTTGCTAAAAATGTATGGAAGATTATTATAAATTAATAGGTAGGTACGCAATATTATTAGAAGTGTTACAAAAATTTAATCTGATAATAATTATAATTTTTGTACAAGCCTTATAACATAAAAAGCTAACTAGCAACTTGTTAGTAAAGAAAATAAATCCATAATAGATATAGAGACACCATTGTAAGGCGAATTTACAAGCCTTATAAATAACGTTCTAATCCAAATAATACCCACTATTAAAATGAAAATTGATCAAAAATATTCCCATTCCAGACTTATAATTAGAAACTAAATCTGACACTTCATTTAACAGACTATGCAAGCTTCCACACCTGCGCCGAAACTTCGTACAAGCATTTGGACAAAACTTTCAACTATTTGAATTCTACTCATTTTATGACAGATTTTTTTTTGTGAGAAAATTGTTTGGAATTTTCAGTCTTTTCTGGCGGGAACTATTGCTTTGTATTCAGTTCTGTAAACTAAAAAAAGCTCGTCGATCGTCGTCACTTAAAGAAATAATGTCTTTATAACATCAAGTTGATATAGGTGCTTCATATTTCACGTTTTGCACATCTATTTGTACCTAATATTGCAATATTGGTATTCGTTAAAATATAAATATGTTCGTAGATTCAAACTGCAATGCATAAACCTGTTTGCCAAACAAAATGGTCATGGAAATCTTTGTTCAAACGTTCCGTCAATACCAATAAAAACTGCATGCATTCGTTATAATAGCTAAGAAAAAAAAAACATTTGTCTCGCTATATTTGTATAGGACATAAATATTTGATTACTTCAATCCATTACCCTTTATTTCAGCCATCGAGACAATAGATACTCCAAGATCTTGAATCTAAAAAAGCAATTACCGTTCGCGCAATTTAGTTTGAGAATGTTCGAGAAGCTACGACCATTTATTTCGTTTATCGATAATTGTGCCTTTGCATAATTGTTCTTATCAATAAGTATTTATAAGAACAATTAGGTATGTATATTAAATAATAAGTAGTCATCGAGAATCGGAAAATATTTTTGTTTAAATTGGTGAAGAAGTGAGTTCAATGTCTCTATGTTCTTACTGGTTGGTATGCCAATAAAAAGTGAGATATTTTGAAGGATTTTAATTCGGTCAAAATCGAGACATACAGATAATCTGTATGTAATCAACTTCTTTAGACATAATATTATGTCGGTAACATACAAACATACCTACAGATAAAGCTAATACATGCGTGTTAACAATAATATACCTAGTTTAAAAATAACCCATCATTTAAAATTACCAAGAAAACTAATCCATTTCGACACAATTTCGAAGTATGTTCCCATAATAGAATTCCCGGATATCTTTGAAATACTTAAGCATGACGAGCAAGTATTTCCCGGATAAGCTATCTATCTGGACATTGACGTATGACGCTCAAGAATCTATTCAAACCCGTCTATAGGATGTAGTCGGCTATTTCTTTTCACATTTGATCTATTACTAGTTGCCCTGACTTTGCTTGAGAAGCAAGAATTGAAAGAAAGCATTTATTTCAACACACAACGATAACATTATAAATGAATTTATAATTATATAATTTAATCGTCATTTATTATTCTTCGTGATATTATTAGATAAAATTAAATTAGCAATGTAGAAAACAACTCTATTTATTATCGCTACAAAGTTTCTTCACGCTACAAAAATACACAAAATATATAAAATTATTATTTTGTCTTAAAGACGTGAAGTTCTGGATAAACATCGAAGTCTTGGTCCGATTTGTGACATAGCTGAGCTTGTGTCTTTGATAGCACTTAAATCATCTAGACTGCTGTGTAAGTAAAGGAAATGCTTTAGAAATCTATTGAGCTTTGAATCTTTTTGATGTATCTTTTGTACATTTATTTCAATGATAGTTGTTACAAAGCAAAGTTGAATTCATTGCACTTTCGATTGAAATCTTTTTGAATAAATTAACCTATTACCGAAAAACAAAGGAAAAAATAGGTGCTACGAAATTAATAGCTAGGTATTAATTTTGTTAAATAAACGATATATCTGGTTATTTATTAAAAAGAAGTTATTTATAAAGAACTAGCTGTGCTCCGCGGTTTCACCCGCATTGCTCTGCTCCTGTTGGTTTTAGCGTGATGATATTATATAAATTTTACCTTAAAATAAAATTTGTATTATGTTTCCTAAGACGTCCGTAGTCCATTATGAGAGAGTACATCGCCTTTTTCCCCGTGAAGTCGCTAGATGGTGCTAGTTTTAAGCCCGTCACGTGGTACCGCCGCCAGCGCCGCGAGTGGTGGGAGACAAAACTCACCACAGTTCCAGCAAGCCACCAGAAATATTCTCATTGTTCGTCTCATAAATGATACGGAATGAATGGTGCAAAAATAACACCAGGAAGACCTTATCTGGACTACGGACGTCTTAGGAAACATAATACAAATTTTATTTTAAGGTAAAATTTATATATTATGTGTTCCGTTTGACGTCCGTAGTCCATTATGAGAGAGTTGTTTGATATCTCCTGGTGGCTTGATAAATAAGATGCAACAATGTGATAGAGTAATGCCCCAAAAAGCTTATATACATCCTATAAACAAAGTATATAATGTATAAAATCATGACTTTGATAATTATTGAAAATTTGTCTCAATACCATGCATAAAATACATCCATAAATATACTTCAAGTATATCTTGTCAACATTTTAATCAGTATAATATGCACTTAAACCTTAGTAGGCTGAAAAATCTCGATTGTGATTACTAATGACTTCTATTTTGATTAGTATTAGATACACTACGACAATAATATAATAATAATTCCACCATGTGGCGGAAAGACGGGGGTTCGAATGCCACCTTGTGATCGAATTTATTATATTCTTTAAAAATATGTACGTAAATAATAATGTTTATAAACATAGCTAGATATAACTAGATATTTCTCCAAATAGATTGATGATGCTACTACATATACCTATGTAACATTACCCAGATTTCAAACTCGACTCTAAAAGAGCTCACTTTACCCTGCCACCAATGATAGCCGCTGTAGCTGGTCTCACCGGATGCTGTGTAGTAATAAACAGATTAGTCAGAGAACCTCTTATGGATTGGAAAATGCGCTTGAAACTGGATTCATATTTACATAATATGTGACAATAATTTAGCTAACTTGCGGAATGCGAGGTAAACGCGTCTTCACTCTCGACCCATTGTTTTGAATTGCAA
The DNA here is from genome assembly GCF_061535455.1 of Colias philodice. Taxonomy (NCBI): domain Eukaryota; kingdom Metazoa; phylum Arthropoda; class Insecta; order Lepidoptera; family Pieridae; genus Colias; species Colias philodice. The sequence goes on from NC_143088.1 coordinate 12,706,348, forward strand.
TGTAAACAGGAATAAATAGAGAACACGTCCAAAAGCTAATAACAGTAATCACAGTATAGTAGCTGCGCGTTAATAAATGCAAACAATTTTTTATTAATTTTATAAATCACATAGTCAAATAATTATTTTTATTATCCTGATTTATTTTAAAAATATCTCGATAAGATTTTTTGAATAACCTTCCTTGCCTTCCGGATTTGTAATTTTGAAAGATTTGTTCTAGCTAAGGAAATACCCTAAGGTAATTAATATTTGCTTAAATGATCAAATGAAATTTTAATATAATTTTATTTTAATACAAACTGACTGATTTTATGTATAAGAATAGTGTACTAAACCGTCAGTTATACATAATTTAGCTAAGTATTTAGCATCCTTTTATAGCCTGGTCAGTGGTCACCAGCAGTCTATGTATGTTTTTTTTTTTTTTTTTTTTAAGCTGTCCATCAAGGTGTACAACAGGTTGACCTATTCAAAATGAGCCAGACTTTCAGCTGTAGGTTCTGTATTTGCGTTGGAGCTGAACCTGTGCGTGTTTGTCAGTGAACGATTGAGAGGACTTATCCTGATAGTAGCACGCCTCTTGCGGTCTAGGTGCAAAGAGGGTTTCTTCCACTTGGGTACTATTATAATGAACTCGAGGCAATAGAGCCGGTTGTTTAAGACTGTCTTACTTGAAATAACGTAAGCTGTTTGAGCTGTGATCAAAATTTATTTGTAGAATTCCCCTCTGAATGGAAATGTTTGTGTCGACTGTTCGAGCACGTTGTATTAGGAGCCGGTGCAATTGCGCGAGAATTCGGCTTCCTAGCTGTACAGCCCTAGAAGGTTGTGAAGTGTTCAAACGTTCAAACTAATAACTCTTGTCAAAGAGATTTCGTTCTGCCTTTGAATGAAATTTTTTCTTACTACCTCGACAGTCAAGATTAGGAAAGCTATTACTGCAAACATTTCAATGACACTGGGTCCAAGGTCCTTTCCTTCACTGCCAAGACTATCCTGTGAATTGGATACGGCTGGTAGATATTATACTTGTTTTTTCACTTACTTGCTTTTAAAAGATGTTTTTGAACTAGATCTTTAACAAGAGCGGCAGTTCATTCTTCCCCGGAGGGTTTCAAAGTTGATTAGCCCTAAGAGGCGTTCCTGTAGCGCTATGGCGTGTGTCAGTACATCCTTCCCCGGAGGGTAATAAAATTTGCAACGATGACAAACCTTGATAGGCGTTCCTGTGGCGCTGCAGCGTGCGTAAGTGCTTCCATCCCCGGAGGGTGATGAAGGTTTCAAATAAAAGGCCTGAGAGGCGTTCCTGTACCGCTGCAGCGTGCTGCGCCACTGCATCCATCCCCGGAGGGTGATGGAGGTTGCAAAAATAATAATAAGCCCGTGGGGCGTTCGTGTAGCGCTGCAGCGTGCTCTAGTGCATCCTTACCCGGAGGGTGATAGAGGTTGCAAAAGTGATAAGCCTGTGAGGCGTTTCTGTAGCGCTGCAGCGTGCGCCAGTGCATCCTTCCCCGGAGGGTGATGAAGGTTGCAAAGGTAATAAGCCCCGAGAGGCGTTCCCTTGGCGCTATAGCATGCGGCAGTGCATCCTTCCCCGGAGGGTGATGAAGGTTGCAAAGTTGAGAAACCCTAAGAGGTGGTATGCCTGCTTGAGGGACCAACTGCCTGCTATTAAGCCTGTTTTAAGGCACTGACACTTTCAATTTAATTTCCATCGCCAATTTCAAATTTGCTTCCGTGCTCCAAACCATTCGTAGAAAATCTTAGCAACGCTCGGGTGTCAGAATAGATTCTATCGGATTGATATTCCAAAGTAGGTTAGAGACGAACTTTCATTTCGAATTGAATTGAGTTGAATTGTAATTCCAAAGTCTCTGCAAGCCAATCAATTGACGATTTGTGCGGAATAATGAAACAATATAACATATGTAAATTTTTCACATTTCTTGCAAAATAAATCCTTTCATTTCATTTCATTTCATTTCAATGTGGTGTGCATGCTGTTCTGGTGAACGCAAATCATTGCCCATGTAGATCACCAAGTAAAGGCCACAGTCCCTTGGTTCTTCAGCAGTCCAGTTTGTGACTGTTGCAAACATTCTTTGAGCTGACGCTAGCCCGAAGGGCTGATACGTTATCTTAAGTAATTGACCTTCGTTTATGATGTATTTATAATTATAATATCGATATGGTATACAATAGTGATACAAGGATATAGGAGGCGTCGATACGTACGGGTAGTCGATAGCCTCGCAAATACAAAAATTTATGATCTTATGTTGAGTATGTCATGTCACAGTTAACAGTGGGTGTGAAATTGAAAATTACTCTGTATTTGCAGAACTTGCTTTTCTTAATTATGAAAAGGGGTGATTAACAATAGTCATGGTGTTCGTTTGACGAACCCCTGATTTTCAATAGTGACTTGAATCTTCAAAGACATAAAGTATGATGTCAAGAGTTAAAGAATAAATAAGTATTATTACCTCTTAAGTGAAAACTATGGCTGGTTTTCGAATTACATGGTATTCGAGGGTGACGAGATTAATTTGAGCTTTTATTTGTTGAAAATCTCCCCCCCCCCTTTTTTATTCTTTTGGTGTTTCCTGATTCTAACTTTAGTATTCATGAAATGATTTGAAACGACTTAAAAAGTCGATCTTAACGGTTATTGCATGTACTGGTAAAAACTGATTGTGACGAGTTTTAAACCAACTTATCAAATCCGCCTATCTGCATATGCTACTAATCATGTTAGTAGGAAAGTTAAAATTCTTTCTCCAGCGGGAGGAATTTTATATGAATTTAAACTTATCAATAATCCCCTTCAAAGCATCTCTATTAATTCTTAACTTTATTTGTATAGAGAATAGAAGTCGCATTTAAATTTAGCAGTAATTAGGCACAGAGTCGCGGACTAATTTAATGCGTCAGGCAAAAATTATTAATATATTTGTAAGAATTCGTAATAATTTACCTATTTCTATTGTGCTTACAAGATATAGGCAAATACATTCTACTTGATTCGACTCGTATCGGATGAATTTTCTAATCTAACGAGATTAAGAATTCGTTTTTGATATCTACCCTCAATTCGGAAAAGGAAGGCACAATTCACATACATTTAGAATGTTCGCGTAGCGAATACGATTCAAGGAGGAATAAAATCAAAAGTTCGAAACACTTTTCGAATCTGCTTTCGGCAATTAATATACTAACTATCTTAAAACCGATATTTGTGAAAATAGGTTATCTAAGGCGTAACATCCAGTAATAACCATTAACGTTGAAAGATTTGTATTGAAATCATCGTAAATCACGTATAATGTATTAATAACATGACTCACCGTGTTGAGACAAAATCTCAAACCTGCACACGAGCGGCTGAACGCGCGCTGGCGGCGCCAAACACGCTGCGGCGGCTCCTCGTCGTTGCTGGACCCCGAACAAAAAGAACTCAGCTCGGAACACGTAGAAAACGCGCTGTTATGACGCTCGACACGATTCGGTAGGCCCTTGGCCTGCGCTATAGACTTATGGTCGCGATGCCACGCTCGTGGTTGCAGATTTATACTTCAAATAAATCCGATTTTCGTTATTCGTTTGAAATAACGATAACGCAGGTAACACTTGAATATTCATTTCACTATGAAACGTAACGGACTTAAATAAAAACTATTTAAAAAGAAAAAAACTGAACTTTCTACTTCAATCTCGAAAGTTCGTATAAAATTATTATTTAAATTTAAATTATGTATATATGTAATTTAAAATAAAGTATTTTAAAATTACATATAATCTAACGACTTGCGTACGGTTTGAAAAACGACGCAACAATGAGAATATTTCTGGTGGCTTGCTGGAACTGTGGTGAGTTTTGTCTCCCACCACTCGCGGCGCTGGCGGCGGTACCACGTGACGGGCTTAAAACTAGCACCATCTAGCGACTTCACGGGGAAAAAGGCGATGTACTCTCTCATAATGGACTACGGACGTCAAACGGAACACATAATATATAGCCTATAGCCTTCCTCGATAATGGGCTATCTAACACCGAAATAATTTTCAAATCGGACCAGAGTTCCTGAGATTAACGCGTTCAAACTAACAAACTCTTTAGCTTTATAATATTAAGTATAGATTCAAAAAATAACAAAAACTATTCTTCAAAAAAAGATGACTACCTATTCCTGATAAACTAAAAAAACGAACTAAATACGTCAAAAATACTTACTAAAACTTGAAAAACATAACTCCTCTTTAATAGCAGTTGAGCAACAAAGCCATTAGCAAAGACCGGGTTTGGTTGTCTCACGGGTTGTTTGTCACAGCGGTCTTAACACAAAACTGAACTATCGAATAAGTCTGTTGAACAGCGTGGCAAGAGCGATACAGTGAAAACGCTGTCCCAACTTCGCGTCAGACCGCTCCGATCTGCCGTGAGGGCCTCACACGTGTTTATTGTTTTCGCACAGCAAAAGTAAATTTTTGTGCTGCTGTGTCGAACCTCGTAATTATACGTTCTTGTTTTACAGGAATAATCTTTCAGTTCATTTGATGATGATGAAATGTGTTTTATAATATCGTAGTATAGTTTTTTAGATATTCATTGATCGGAATTTATTTTCAATTTTATTTTCATAAAACGTGTTATGGGGCTCGTTGTCACAAATTTTCGGGGGCTGGTTGTCACCTATCAACCAGCCCCCTGTATGCGAGATGACTTTAATTGCGTTTTGAGGTTGTTTGTTTTAGCCGTAAATTTTCAATCAACACCGGAAAATCACCCTAACAAACCTGCTGGAAGTCCATCTGTCCTTGATGACTCTATATTGACTCACGATTATTATTGTTTGCTAAAATTGTGATTGATTAATATTCAGACTGAAATAAAGACCGTAGACACGGTTTCATTTGGTTAAGAGTTCTTAATTAAAAATTATTCCGTAAAATTATAAGACCAAAGTGTGACTTTCTATTTATAAATTGCCTGTTATTTAGTACGTGACTACCTACCCTAGGCATTGTGACAACCATGCCTGACCCGGGGTTATAAGTCACATTTTTCTTTAGAGTGAAAATACAAAATATTTCTACAACTGATAATATTACACAAAAATACGTTTATTTATTTTGTAACAGAATAATTACACTATCTTTTGATATACAAATATCATTCCTAAACAACGTATTTTGGAAGTTACATAAAAAAAGTTAAAAATGTGACTTTCATCCCCGCTCTCCCCTACTAACGGACGTCATTGAACCCCAAATTGATCGAAGATGCAGGGAATTCTCGTCTTAACGGTATATACATAAATGTATATTAACCAGGCTGAATATCCGAAGCTATATGTTTTAATTTAGCTTGCGCACCTGTTAATTAAGTTTAACGTCAGCTTTATGCCTCAGTTTATAAAGTGGATATATGAGCGGTGCGGTTTCTTTATAAAGTGATGCAGATATGAGACAAAATTGAGGTCTATGTAAATATTAACTGATGAAAATAAGATTGGAATTTATGTTTTGTATAGCCAAAATTATTGGAACGATTTTAAAAATTATTTGACGTAGAAGCAACTTTACGAACTTATTACGTCGGCTTGCGAAGTGAAATATTAAAAGAAAGTTTAGATCCTACTTTTTCCGATTTTCTTTCATGACATTAAATTCAATTTATTTTTTATATAACATTAAGCGATCTTAAAATCATCACTGTGTGATTTACAAATAAATAAAATAAAAAGTTCATTTGTTTGCCTTCACAACTTAAAACTATAATTACAAAGGAACTAAATATGTAAATTGTAAACGTCAAGTATTTTCGTTTTTCCTCTTAAACATTCGGGTTTTCGACTTTCGTTTTAGTCCAATGTTTTTAATTAACTCTAGTAACTAATTTAAATAAAACCACTGATAAGACGTCATAACTAATTAATGATGAAGTAAAAACTTCCCAAGCTTAATTGATTAATTATTACCCTAACAAATTGAACGTCTACAATTCTCCACACATTCAGATAAATTCTAATACACTCAGATTTAGCTTTCCCCATTAACTTGAATACAAAGTAATCAAAAAGTTAACACGACAAGATAGCATAATTCCATCTTCAACCAACATAATATGAAGAAAAATACATACAAATTTAAACTCTAATTACAACCATCAGAGCTCAAATTTCCCTAACCATTAAATCATGAAATGCTACTTCACAAAATAGCCTTTATGCCTCTAAAAATAAGGCCCATTCGATTAATTGCAAACGACACGTAGTCACTTGGTTCGTTAATAAATTTCATACAACTTTTAATGGTGGGCCGAAGCTTTTTATAATTTTCAACGGAACTTTTTCCGGGAGCGTATTCGGAGTAATAATTTCTTATTCGTAGCGAAGTTTAATTTGTAAATGAAGCGTCTTTGGGAATTTTTAAGACTTTTGTGAAGTACGTATGGCCTAATTTAGCAATTCTTTTATCGGAACATCGAACAATGAGTTAAGTTCTTTTTCTTTGAGCACTTGGCAGAGCTCTAATTCTTGTAAGTAGACGTCGAGTATCTTTATGAATAGACATTTAAAGTATCTACGTTAACTGATTATTATAAAACAACATATTCTTCAAATATATTAAACATTTACCAGTTGGCTTGGTTGGTAGTGGCTCTGCCTTCCAAGCAGACACGTGTCAGTCGTGGGTTCGATTCCCACCCGGGGCAAATATTTGTGTGATGAACATAGATGTTTGCTCTGTGTCTGGGTGTTACATAATATCTATATATAAGTATTTATTTAAAATTATATATGTATGTTTATCAGCCATCTGGTTTCCATAACACAAGCGAAAGCTTAGTATGGGATCAGATCGTGCCGTGTGTGAAAATTGTCCTGAAATATTTATTTATTATTTATTTAGGTATTGTTATATAGAGTATTTTAAGCATACAAACGAATTACACCATAATATAATTATCATCAAGTAACAATCCTGTTAACTAAAATATGCCAATTGAAATAACCCGACTACAAATTTAATGAGAACCATTCCCATAATATTGGCGGTCTCATTACGTACCGTTGATTCGTCACATATCGTTACAGTAATCACCAATCATTACAATATTGCATTTACTGATTTAGCTAACCAAAATTAGGCTGATTCTATAATAATTTAAAGTCTGTAAAAGGTCTGTAAATTAAGTGTCTGTTGTGGTTATAATTCATTTAGTCGTAATGCATCATAATCGTTCCATAAAATGGTGAGTATAATCATAATTTAAATGTTATATCAAGGTCATAAACTCCATTTAAAGTTCTATTATGCATTCTTGTTCCTACACTTTTAGATGCGACACTTTTCTATGTACAAAGACAGGCCTTTGTGTATCAGACAGAATATATCACTATCACTACATAGTATAAAACAAAGTCGCTTTCTCAGTACCTATGTCCATTTGTATGCTTAAATCTTTAAAACTACGCAACGCATTTTGATGCGGTTTTTTTTGATAGATAGAGTGATTCACGAGGAAGGTCATAGGTATATAGGTATATAATTTATTAGGTGTAAGACAAAGCGGGCGAAGCCGCGGGCGGAAAGCTAGTTAGATATAAAAGAAACTAAAAATACACGCTTCAATAAGATGGAACTCTTGTTTATAAGTATTGTTGCCGATCCTTGATAAATTAGAAATTGTCGAATTAAATCTGTGCTTTTAAAGTGCAAAATCGAGTGTTAAAATGATTCGCTTTCATCCTACTAATATTACAAATGCTAAAATTTGTGAGGGCGTAGGTATGTTTTCTACTCTATCGCGAAAACTACAAGACGGATTTGGATGAAACTTTACAGTAATATAATTTATAATCAGTTTAAAAGATGAGCTATAGAAATACTTAGCTAAATTAATATTATGTAACATAGTAAAGCAAATATAAATGTATTAAAAAATATCGTTCTGCAAAGCGGTAACTAAAAGCTTAAACTTTAGCTCAACATTGGAATCCTTTCAACGTTCATAGATAATCTCAACATCTATCAAACTCGCTAACTCCTCTCAAGACAGAATTGCGGTTTGATAATTTCAACGAAACTTCCGCGAACTGTATTTACTTCACAATTTAGGCGGGTTAGTGACGAGTCTTTTTAATTATATTATTAATTATTTAATTTTAATTTAAGTAAAAACTCTAGACCTATACGAATATTGTAAATATATTTATTTTACATCTCATCATGAGAAATCTATTCTTTTATAATAAATGCCAAGTTTAGATTTTTGAGTATGGGATACTTGTTATGAATCACGATTCAAGCTGAAACTCATAGACCAGAAATTGATAAAACTTCGTCGAATGGTCATTGAAGTATGTGTAAGATTTAGTCTGTTTTTGTCCGAAATGATATCACTAATTACTAGTCAATAGAAGTGTCTTTACTTTACTAATTTAACAATTAACATAACAATCTCAATAACACCTCATATCCCAATAATTACGGAGCATCCTAAATGAACTTTTTAAACCATTTCTCATAAGGAATATTATACACCTACCTGTATCTACAAACAAATACTACATTATTTTCAAGCTTACCTTCCAATCCTTTAATTAAATATATACACAAAAAACCGCTCGTTCACAACTAGCCTAACGAAACTCGAATCGTATTTATAGCACACTTATTCAGCCATAGAGTGAGATTGGCCAAGTTTCGGATAATTATTGTACACTGCTAATTGGCATGAGTTGTCGCTATTCGTTACTTTCAACCCTTCTTGCTTCGGGCTATTTCATTCATCCCTTTAGAACTTGGGAACTAAAAACTTATTTCAGTGTTTTAGAGATTAAATAACGAGATTGTTCTTGATTCTTGAAATTCATTTGTTTTTTTTTTTGGAATTTGTAACTTACTAGATTTTCGCCCGCGGCTTCGCCGACGCGACGTAGTTAAAGAAAAACCTTACGTTCATTTTCAGGTCTCGAGCTATCTTTAAACCAAATGTCATACAAATCGGTTCAGTGATTTAATTATAAAGAAGAGAAAAACATACAGAGTTACAGTTAGGTTTAACTCAAACTATATACTTTTAATTAAAATATCAGTTCATAAAAATAAGTGGGTCATCACTACATAGTATAAAACAAAGTCACTTTCTCTGTCTCTATGTCCCTATATCCCTTTGTATGCTTAAATCTTTAAAACTACGCAACGGATTTAGATGCGGTTTTTTTAATAGATAGAAAGTTTCAAGTGGAAGGTTTTAGTATATAATTTGTATATAAGTTGTAAATAAAACACGTAAGTATAAAAACACGGTTTATTATCTAAATGCGTGTAAAATAAAGGCACTTTAGTACATTTAGTCTTTCATACACTCACCGTTACATAAATACATTTGTTAAAACTAACTTTGAATTATTTAATCGTTCTTTGGCTACATTTCATTTTACATGAAATTCATATTACTTGTCACTAATCTTAGCGAATTAGCGATAAAGCTAATATAATTTTTTGAAGTGGAACTTCTTTAGGTGCATTGAGAGTTAAATTTCAAGGTCGCGTCATGGCAATACCGTCACGTCATGGAGTAAGGCGACGATTTTTGTATCTTTGAATCTTTCGAAAGAAGTTTCACTTCTGACACGTGTGCTCGGCACACACGCTCTTTATAAGTTAATGTAAGAATGTTATCACTGTTTACAATAAAGACTAGTGCTATTTTTCGACTTTCCTTACAGTTCCCGTACTAGTTTCAGTATCATTAGATGAGCCTGACGTAGAATGTTCCAATTGACTATCACTTTTACCGCTACCACTACTTTTAACTCTACTCAAAATCGCTCCAGCCTTTTTTCGTTTCTGTTTAACTTTCACCGCCTTTTCTGGAGGTCTATTAATACTTTCACTTCTATTTTTTAACTTATTTAAACTGAAATTTGGTTTTATTTGCGCAGTTTGTTCCAAATTGGTTACGTCTGGGAGTAATAAGTCAGTTACACAAACGTAGTCACTACTTTTCTGTGTCTGTACTGTGTTTAATTTTACTGGAACTATTTCTACTTTGCGTAATATTGTATCTGGGCCTTTTGAGTCTAAAACATCTTCTGTAGGTGATTCTACTCCACCAACTAATTCTTTTAAAAGTTTATCTTCAAAATCGTCATCGATATTATCGATTTCATCGTCATCGTCTGAATAGTATGACGAAAATGATGTGACTGAACCGGAATGAAAGTCGTCGGGTAAACGAACTCTTGGTGCGTTTGTTGGTATTTCTACTTGACTTAGAGACGGTTGTATGATAATTTTTGGTTCTGATGTAGACGCTATTATTACTCGCGGAAATTCCCTTTTTGAAGGAGTAGGTTCTATTGGTTGGCTTACTTTAAAGTCAATTCTATTTTCAATAGATTTAGATTTTTCGGAATGCGTCAAATCGTCAATATTTTCATAATTCAAGTTTTCATTTATCTTTCTCGGCGCGTCGAAAGAGGAAAGTAATTTGGTGTTCTTGTACGCGAGGCGCCGCTCCAAAGTTGTAGTTCTGGGCGGCGGTAGAGGCGGAACTTTTCTGTCTGTTTGGCTGTCGATATACCCGAAAGTTTGTAAACTCGGTTGTAGGGAAAGCCTTTTCTGTGACTTCGGAAAGTCGGGGAGCACTTTCGGAAAGTTTCTGCGTTTAATTGTTAATAACGCTTCTTCCGGTGTTAAAAGTGGAGTTTGTTTATCATCGCGTGATGTTACGTTGATTTCGTTTCGGAATGTGATGGGAGGAAGTATATCCATTGTTTCTTTTTGCATTTGTCTCATTAGTTGTTCATAGTTTACGTCCGTAACGGGATCGGATGTGGAATGCTTGTGTGATATTTTTAAAGGCCTGTTTTGTAGGGAAAGCGTCACTTCATTTGTGTATATTTGATTTTGTGTTTGTGTACTTTCTGTAGTTTTTGGTTTGGAAACTTTTGAGTATGTATCGTCTCCAACTGTTTTAGATCTTTGTAATTTGTTTACTTGTACTCCTTTTTCTATGCAATCAAAGGATTTAGATAATTCTATTGGTTCCTGTTTTAATATGGAGTTTGTTCTTGCAGCGGGTGTAGCATCGATGGCTACAGATACCTTTTTGGATTTAGCACTATCCTTGCTTTTGATAGATTCATTAGATTTACTAGTTTTTCCCACTGAAACTTTACTAATCGACGATTGCGAATCCAAAGCGGATGTCGAAGTTGTCTTTTCAGAGGTTTTATTCCTAAAATTCTTCGCCAATAAATTGGATTGTGTCACATTCATTTTGTCAGCTTTATTCTTCTTTTCTGTTAATAATTCCTCAGATCGGGTGAATTGTTTATTTTTTTCACTTTCCGAATTGGATTTCCTCAAAATACTCGGTGAACATCGATGCATAACTTCATTTGTGATCCAATCTCTAACTTTAGTGTGCGCATCTAACGTACTAGTCGACAAATGGCGTCGTAACTGAAACCGTTCTCTAAACCCGCCGGAATCATCAGATTTCGGCGTTTTACATTCCTTAACTTTCTTTTTCTGTATTTTCATGGACTTTATAACGCTGCACCCGTTTTTGAGCTTGCGTAAAGCGCTTTCGGAACTTTTCTGTCCGATTACATCTACTTCACCTATTTCCGAAGGACGCTCTAAGGCTCGGAGTCGTTTCCGCTTTTTGAAATACAAAACACCGCATATACTTATGTTGAACGCTAAGAATAGAATTGTGAGGGAAATAATGAGCGTGACTGTGTTATTTGAAGTTTTTGCTATGGTTAAAGTTGGTTTTTGTGTAGTGTAGATATATGGGGTTTTTAAAGGTGGGATCGGTCTTGATGGGGTTTTAATGGCTTGTATTTCGCGGTATATGTTATCTGTATCGGGTCTGTATTGAGGTGGGTTTGGTCGAAGTTTGCCGTAAAGGGGCTGGCTGTAGTCGGTGTGGACTACGGGCGGGTAGATCGATTTTCTGATTGTTTCTGAAAATAAAAATAAAGTTATTAGATATTATTACACGTTACGAATAAACATAATATGAAAACAAATTATATTGTTATTTTTTTAATCTCAAATACACGAACCATACTGAATACTGATAATAACTTTAAAGTATTTTTATAAATTAATAAATGTACAAAACTAGAGTTTCGTTACTATTTTGATGTCTATATTGAAATTTCTAACCAATTTACAAGGTTCTAAATAACTTTAATAATAATAAATTGATATCTCCCTACAAAAATTCTAAAAGAAACTAACCTATACCACACCATATTATGTTTTTAAACAATATAAATAACTCTATCTTGAAGCGGGATTTGATCTTTTTTCTTTATTTATACACCATTTTAATGCAATAAATTAAAAATTAAACTAACCTATAGGTCTATGTGTGACTCTATTCCTTTGCGTAGTAGTTGTCGGAGTGAACGCATATAAAGGATCAACAACATATCTGCTCAATTTGTTTGGTAAAGTATCAAGCCAGAAGGATGTGTAATTCGATCTGTATAGGCTGTTTATAGATGGCGGTATATCTGTAAAAGAAATATTATTTTAGTATTCATATGAGAAAGGGGAATGGAATAAAATGTTTTATAAAAAATTATTTATTGGGAAACAATGAGGCATATTGTTTGATGGATAACATTTTATTCAGAGAACTTTAAGTGATGTATTCAAAGTTGATTTTATAAATAAAAATCCACTACAATAATTAATAAATTATTGAAAGGTATGAATTATAAAATTCCACATTTTTTCTGAATGAGTGTAGAAAAAAATGTATGAGGTTATTATTTTCAACATTTAAATTCTGTAGTGCAAAAAGATAAAAATTTATATAACAATCAACGCAAAAAAAGTCAGAATAAGTTTGACTTTTGAAATGTGGTTTCTATTTAAATAAAATGAATTAACTTTATATACAGGGTGTCCCACTGTTGGTATACTAAGCTCAAAGGAGGTTATAGTTTTGCATACGTTGAGTACGTAAAAATAATTAAAAAATTCCAGACGCATTTTTTTTTCAAATAGATGAATTCTTAAAACTCTATGTGTACACCCATAACAAGCGAGCCGCCCAACTTTGCCACCAGCACGTGAGCTATCGTTTAAGATTATGTTTCATAGATAAAATGCTCACATTAGAGAAGCGGTATATGCCGGCTGCGCGAAGCTAGAGAAGAAAACATGGATTTTCAGGAAAAATTTAGCAAAAAATTTTGGACGTAATTTTTTTTAAAAGTATTTTTTACGTGATCAGTGTATGCAAAACTACAAGTTCCTTCGCGCTTAGTATACCAATAGTGGGACACCCTGTATATTATATTAAAATATGTATGGGTTTTAGGAAACTTACCTAATCGTAAATAAGGTTGATGTGCGATATTATATTCCGGCCACTCTACATTGTATTGATTCCATACTTTTCTATCCAAAGTGTAGTATTCATTCACGCTCTGGGTGTTGGGTGATCTGTAAAACGATTTATTATTAGATAAGTTGTTATTATTATTAAATGTTATTTATATTATTTCAAAGTAGTGGGAAATATCTCCAATACATTTGGTACAATTTACCAAAAAATTATCTACATTAAAATATTAATATAAACGTTTTATTACACGTAATGACGTCTGCGGTTATTTTGTGGAATTTTCTTCAATCAAAATTTAGCTTTATTTATTTGTTCACGTAAGGGGGCATTCATAAATTACGTGGTGTGTTTTAGGGGGGAAGGGAGTCAAATGTCATCTCACTTTACGTTCGGGAGCAAGAGACATTTTTTTGGAACGAAGTTCAAAAAAACAGAAAAAATGTCTCTTGCTACGCGCGTTGTGAAAGGGGGCTAGACGGAAAAAATTCTTACGAAAAGTTGTCACGACACTTTTTGCTAGAGTTGTGCGGCGTGTGGCGTGCGCGTGGTTCTCTGTCTGTCTCTTTCTAACTTAACACTTCGTTCCATCCGGATGTCCCTTGACATCGTTCAAGTTTTTAAGCTATTGCATAGCTTCCATCGCGGGCCCTGAGCGCGGAGACCGAATCCAGAAATTCCGTAACGAAAAAACCTCACGCTCTCCACTCCGACCGGCGGGAGGTGTGGCTTGAAGGCATAGCATGTAATAGCTTTACCGCAGCAGTCCCCGAGTGCCACACGTCTTTTTCTTTTTACAATGCCAAATCAATGCGCAAGTGCACGTAATGGCTAGGCTTTGTGTGTCGAAAAAATTAAAACACCCGACGCGCGCGGCGTTTTTAATGTTTTCACATAAGATAATCCATACTAATATTATAAATGCGAAAGTAACTCTGTCTGTCTGTCTGCTACTCAATCACGCCTAAACTACTGAACCAATTTTCATGAAATTTGGTATGGAGATATTTTAATACACGAAAAAGGTTATCCCGGGAAAATAACGCAAATCCCACGGGAACGGGAACTATACAGGTTTTTCTTTGACTGCGCGGGCAAAGCCGCGGACGGAAACCTAGTATATTATATCTACAAGAAGCTTATGCCATAGGTATGCTATAAAAAGAGTACGCAGGCTGCAGATGAGCGTAAAATTTATTAATTTTAAAAACTCACCCATTCTTAACAAAATTAGTCCACAATCGCATAACAACCTCACTCAACAGTTTTTCCCGCAGCGTATATTCAGAATGAAGATGTGTGGTAGCACCTCCAAGTGGTATTCCTAGAACGTACGGCATTTCTTCGCCGTGGACGCTTTTGTTGAGCTAGAATAAGTGTTCATTAAATTAATATTTATTTAATATACACACATCTTATCTTAATATTTATAATATAAATCTCGTGTCACAATGTTTGTCCTCAATGGACTCCTAAACCACTTAACCAATAAATAAAATTCGCACACCATGTGCAGTTCGATCCAACTTGAGAGATAGGATAGTTTAAACATGTAGGTACCACGGGCGAAGCCGGGGCGGACCGCTAGTAATTATATAAAAAAACTTATCTGATATGAATATAAACTGTGAAAGAATGGTAAGCTTAAACGTAAATAAATTGTATTTAAATTCTGTAAAAATCGGATGGTACTGCAAAAAATTTCAACTTTAAAAAGAACCGGTAATTGTTTATCTAAAAGAACTATAATTGTATTTGAACTTGATAAAAACACATATTTGTTATTCCTCACATTAATCTAGAAATACGTAAGATAACACACATCGTGTTTTGTAAATTTTATTAAAGTTGATCTTCACAATAAATAAATTCTTATCCACTTTATATTGTCATATTAATTATAAAATCATTCTACAATTAAAAATATACACAATATAATATCATTTAAAATAATTAAGTTTTAAATTTAAATTGTTTCATGATAATATTTTCATCAACATTAATTAACTGCAACATGGGTTTTCAGTAAGACCGTTATCTATAATTTTCAGGTGAAATTTTTGTGTATTCATACCATATTATTGAATACTACTTGCTCACCCCGGTTTTACTTGGGTTTTGGTCGAGTTATAATATACCACATAATGTAAAACATAACCAAAAGCCATCTCTATGTTTTTAAATGTTTACTTTATGAAAGACAATCTACCAAATAGTTTAATTCCTTGCTTACTTACAAATTCAAAGGAAATTCCTATCCGACATCTTTTATATTTCACCGCAGTAAAAAGCAGATTATATATCTCTTAATATATTTTTCTCTAGCCCCATCTCCAGAAATAAAATCGCTCTATTACGACGTGACAGAAAGACATACAAACACTATCACATTTATAATACTAGCAAAAATTGCGGAATAACTATGAATATATTTGAAACATAAATTGCATTTGTCCCATACCCCACAACTAGTTTAAAAGTTAGATTATAATACCGTACATGAAATGGACTCATTTCCTCAGTTAATTATTAAAACGGAAACGGACTGTTAGTTCAACTTTTGCGAGCAAAAAAGCTTTAAGGATTCTAATTGTGAAAATAAAAAAAACTCTAGTATTTGAATCTTTTCTATCTTTCTTATATATAAATAATTTGGAAAATCCAAAAGTGCACGCCTCATAATTTTTTTTAATAAATATTTATTAATTATTATTTTTGTTTATTTAATAACAATTAAACCACATCGAATCAGACCCTGAAAAATGAAAGGGTTCTATTCCTGAGCATACTCAAGCGTAAGAGAAAAAAAAAGACTCGATTAGTAAAGTATTTCGGTCGCTATCGTGTTAACAAGAAAAAGGATCCGCACATACAGACACACGGACGTCCAAGACAGAACTTTTTTAAACTGTTTTTTAAGTAGTTTAAATAACAAAAATGACATCAAAAATATCATGAACGTTAAAAATAGTGTTTTTTCTTAATATGTGTGTGTATGTATTATCTTACAAGTGCAATGTATGATACATAAAGACATTTTAAGTTTGAAAAATCAGATGTTTTGCGCGAAGTGACAGTAGTACCCACCTCAACGCTTCGCTTATGAGGCGTGCAAAATGAATCGCAAAATGTGTTGGTAAGCGCATAACTCGAGAACGGCTGAACCGATTTCGATAATTCTTTTTTTATTATATTCCTTGAAGTACGAGGATGGTTCTTATGTAGAGAAAACGTAAACATGTACCACGGGCGAAGCCGGGGCGGACCGCTAGTACTATAATATAATATACTATATATATAATATTATAAAGAGGAAAAGTTTGTAATGTATGTGTGTATGGTTTTCACGCATAAACTACTGGACCGATTTCAAAAATTCTTTCACTATTAGAAAGCTGCATCTTCACTGAGCAACACAGGCTATAAAATGTACCACGGGCGAAGCCGGGGCGGGCCGCTAGTATCAAATAAATGTGTTTGAATTTTGAATTTAGTCTTTCTAAAATATACCTATTTCAAAGTATAGTTATGTATCAATCGATGCCAAAATAATTATAACTCTTATTTATCTTACAACTTGTCTCCTCAGATTTACTTTTATACGTCGCGACCAGTTATTACCAATTTAGAGATAAAATTCATTGAATTTGTCAGACCTAATAATATCATTTAAGGAAGAACTTATTACTTATAGATAAAGTAGTGGTCCGCCCCGGCTTCGCCCGTGGTACATATTTCGCAATAAAAGGTAGCCTATGTCCTTTCTCGGGTATCAAAATATCTCCATACCAAATTTCATGCAAATCGGTTCAGTAGTTAAGGCGTGATTGAGTAACAGACAGACAGACAGAGTTACTTTCGCATTTATAATCTTAGTATGGATAGCTCTCCGTCCGCGGCTTCGCCCGGATTGTCAAAGGAAAACTTATATAGTTCTTGTTCTCGTGATATTTCTGATATAAAATCTATATAATTTCTCAGTTAACAAACTATCAATGAACCCAATTTCATCCAAAGCCGGTTAAATGTTTGAGGGGTGATGGAGAGACAGACAGACAAAAGGAGCTACTTTTGCAATTAAAATATTAGTAGGAATAAGTAAGAATCACCACACTAGCCTATTGTACAATAAAGAGTATATAAATATATAAATAGCCTACAAAATTTCTCAATTAACGCACACAAACCCGCGGAACCCAACTAGTTTAATAAAACTTAACGAGTAAATCCGATAAATATGAGAAAGCAATATCGGGTGCAAGTTAAATATTTATACTGGATATTGGTTCTGAGTGAAAACGGTAAATATTTTGGAAATTAAATCGCTTACAGTAAATAAAGTGTTATATTGAAAGAAAACAAAATATGCTGACAATTTTGGTTTATGTTTTCGAAGTTGTGTTCAGGCAAAATTGAAGGGAAGATAAAGTTTTTTATTATGAAAGATTTTAGAGAAAAAATTACTTCCTATCCTATCTTATCCTATCCTACTAATATTATAAATGCAAAAATTTGTGAGGATGTGTGTGTGTTTGTTACTCTTTCACGCAAATACTACTGAACCGATTACAATGAAATTTAGACACAATATATAGAGGGTAACTTGAATTAACACATAGGATAGGTTTTATCCCGGAAATCCCACGGGAACGGGAACTATGCGGGTTTTCCTTTAAAAACGCGGACGAAGCCGCGGGCGGAAATCTAGTACAATATAAATGTGTCAATAATAGACCTGTACTAAATTATATTAAGTTATATATATTTAGTATTGGAACCAATAAGCATGTGGTAGATATCAAAGATTAATGATAAATACAGTATTATTTCATTCACAGAGCATTTAAAATGTATATCAATGAAAAACAAGAGGATTAATCGATGAAACACAATATGTAAATGCTACAATAATAAAATAACAGAACATAAAGCGAACAATTGATCGGGCTAAGGGTTCCGTACAAAATATAGCTAACTAGCTTTCTGCCTGCGGCTTCGCCCGCGTTTTCAAAGAAAACCCGCATAGTTCCCGTTCCCGAGGGATTTCCGGGATAAAACCTATCCTATATATTGTGTTAATCCAAGTTACCCTATATTATATGTGTGCTAAATTTCATTGTAATCGGTTCAGTAGTATTTGCGTGAAACATCCATACATCCATACTTACAAACTTTCGCCTTTATAATAGTAGTAGGATTATAGTAGGAAGTAGGAAGAGATGAGAAAAGGTTTTTGAATTGAAAATTTCAGGGTCGCGTCATGGAAATACCGTCACGTCATCGAGTAAAGGAACGAAGGAACTTAGACACGTGTGCATACACGCTCTTTTTTATTATTTGTTGTTATATCGGAAATTATCAATTGAATTAACTAACTTGAACTTAAAACTCAATTGAATTCACCTATAACGGTTTATGAGATACAGGTGACAGACAAACTAAGATAATGTCTTAGAATAGATAGAGTTTTATCATTTTGGTTACGGAACCCTAATAATCAGATCCAACAACCCACAATGTGTTTTTAGGACGGACATTTTTGTCAACACCTGTTGGGTTTGTTGAAAATTTCAACTGTTGAAAACTTTTTTCATTCCGAATATTAAATGATACTTAATGGATTTTGAATTTCACCAAAATATCGTCTGTGAAGTTTTATCCGGTTTTCGATTCGTGGAATTAACGCCATTGTGTTTAAAATTTAAATGTGAAGAAAGGACATCGTACGTTGGATCCCTATACTAATAATATTATAAATGCGAAAGTAACTCTGTCTGTCTGTTACGCTTTCCCGCTTAAACTTCTCAACCGATTTTGATGAAATTTGGCACAGACAATCTTTAGACCCTGAGAAAGAACATAGGCTACCTTATATCGCGAAATATGTACCACGGGCGAAGCCGGGGCGGACCGCTAGTGTTGTTATATTCAATTAAATTGTGTGAAGATAAATTAATCGTGTTTGATTTTGCATGTTTATTACTTTAATTCTCAGGATTTTAATGTTTAGATAAATTAAAGATGTGCAAAAGCAATATTTATTATCTCTACTAATAATATAAATAGAAACTCTGTCTATCTGTCTATCAGTTCAGGTGTGGAGAACAGTCCTCCTAAACCACTGCACCGATTTAGATGAAATTTGGTACGAATATAGTGCTGGTCTTTCCTTCTTGGTCCATTGTCTACGCGGGTGTTAATGTATAGAGATAATTATATTATATTTGAATTGAAATATTATATAACTTAGGTACTTATCAAGTTTCCTAAAAATTAACAGCGACCCTTTGATGCAATAAAACTATCGCTATAAAATGCCGAAACCAATAATATTATCTATAATATTATGAATGCGGAAGTAACTCTGTCTGTCTGTCTGTTACTCAATCACGCCTAAACTACTGAACCAATTTGCATGTAATTTGATATGGAGATATATTGATACCTGAGAAAGGACATAGGCTACCTTTTATTGCGAAATATGTACCACGGGCGAAGCCGGGGCGGACCTCTAGTAATAAATAATAACATTTGTGGTTATACCAAAAATAATTTTAGTTTTTCACAATACTTACAGGAGCATAATCCGTGCTAACAGAATTATGTCCGAACACATAGAAATACGACTGTCTGTTCGCTTTCGACTGATAATTGGCGACTCTTATCATTGGTGATAACGTTCTTGCGTCACTAAAGAGGTTCAGGATGACGTCACGATTCGTTTCTACGGACCAACGTTGTGGGTCCAGTTTTGAGGGCGAATATCTGGAAATATAAAAAAATGCGTTCATTTATTGAATTTGATATTTTTGGTTTTATTGCATTCAAATGCTTAATAAATACAAATTTATAAAGAATAGAAAAAATTCGATCACGAGGCGGGACTCGAACCCGCGTCCTTTCAATTATGTAAATAATAGAATAGATGTAAAACATGGTATAATCGTAGTGGTCACAGGCGATTAATCCGCAACTATAAGACTAGCTGTGCCCCGCGGTTTTACCCTCATTGCTCCGCTTCTGTTGGTCTTAGCGTAGGTAATGGTATATAGGATAGCCTTCCTCGATAAATGGGCTATCTAATACCGAAAGAATTTGTCAAATCGGACCGGTAGTTTCTGAGATTAGCGCGTTCAAACAAACAAACTGTTCAGCTTTATAATATTACTAGCTTACCGCTCGCGGCTTCGCCCGCTTTTTTTCTAAAACCTAATAAATTATATACTAAAACCTTCCTCTTGAATCACTCTATCTATTAAAAAAAACCGCATCAAAATCCGTTGCGTAGTTTTAAAGATTTAAGCATACAAAGGGACATAGGGACAGAGAAAGCGACTTTGTTTTATACTATGTAGTGAAGTATAGATTAGGTTATAGAGAAAGCGGGCGAAGCCACGGGCGGTTAGCTAGTAGCTTATCTACACTAATATTATAAAGAGGAAAACTTTGTTTGTTTGTTTGATTGATTGTAATGAATAGGCTCATAAACTACTGGACCGATTTTAAAAATTCTTTCACCATTCGAAAGCTACATTATCCACGAGTAACATAGGCTAGGTTTTATCCCGGAAATCCCACGGGAACGGGAACTATGCGGGTTTTTCTTTGAAAACGCGGGCGAAGCCGCGGGCGGAAAGCTAGTATATTATAATCACGCTAAGACTATTAGTAGAATATTAGTATAGAAACGAAGCAATTCGGGTAAAACCGATACAGCTCTCAATAAACGGCCACAATTGATCGAAATGGCATTTAAGATATTTAATCATTCGCCAGCTCATTTGGAACGCAATCTAATTACCCGATTCGTTGCACATTCAATTTACAAATGACATTCTAACGTGTTTTGTGTGTATGTTTGTTTTATTGGTTTCAATTTAATGACGAAAATATTTAAATTTCCTATACAGTAATAATAATTAATTGAAGTGAAACTTCTTTATCGGGGTTGGAAAAAAATGTAGTGTAACATTTTTTCGTTACGCGTGACATTTTTCCGTTACGCGCCATCTTTTTCTTATCCCTACTGGCGCAGTTTCATTAGTCGATAGGGCCCGCATGCGGGGTGCGAGAGATTTCTGGAACGCATGCCACAGGGCCAGCATTCGGGGAACCGTTTTCATTAGTCGACAGGGCCCGCATGCGGGGTGTAGGGAGAACCTCCATTTTCCAAGCTGTATATTGACCGATGAATTTCATTGGTCGATATCACGGTCGGTATTAAGCATGCGGGGAACTTGTTTTCATTGGTTGTTAACTCGCCTGCGGGGACTCCCCGTATGCTGTATACCGAACGAGTTAACGACTAATGAAACTGCGCCATACCACGCGTGATTCGACGTATTTCTGTAAAGTTGCATATAGTAAATTATTTTTTGAAAAATAAGGTCATAAAGAAGTTTCACTTCTTACGTGTGTACACTAGTACCTACACGCACACAATTTTTTTCCAAATACTTTTACATGTTATTTTCAAGCAATTTGTGTTTTTATCGTGATACAGTTTAAATAATTGTCAACTACACTTAAATGTAGAGTAGTTCATAAACAAGCAATACATCATTTTTAAATAATACTAGCTGCGCTCCGCGGTTCCACCCGCATTGCTCCGCTCTTGTTGGTCTAAGCGTGATGATATATATAGCCTATAGCCTTCTTAAATGAATGCCCATTCATCATGCCATTCATATCTAACACCGAAAGAATTTTTCAAATCGGACCAGTAGTTCTTGAGATTAGCGCATTCAAACAAACAAACAAACTCTTTACAATATTAGTATAGATTTTTAAAATTAATGAAATAACCAAAATACCAACTGTTTCAATATCTCCTTCAAAGCGACATCTTCAGCGCCTTCATATACAATTTTCGCGTATTTCTTTATAAATTCGTCTCTCTGGTTCTCCAAAACACCGTGATCCAGTTCAATGACCCCGAAGTCGTGATAGCTCTCCGATTCCGTTACACCACTTAGTAACTGATATCTGGAGTATAGCAAAAGTAAATAAATATATAAATATAAATAGATAATTTTATTAATTTCCCAAATCTTAAACAATCTTAAATCTTAATCAAAACTTTTACAAGTTCTTCACTAAACTGTACAATTACTTAAGTCAACGGTTACCTATTAGATGAAAGGCTATGTTAGCTTTGTATGTTGAAATATTTAAAAGTAAATTCTTGTTTCAGTAAAACAATTCTACAAACTCACTCAAGACATCCATCCTATCTCATTCACTCTCAGAAATTTATTCAATTAGAATATTGTATGTATTTTCGTAGTTAAGAATTTACTTCTGTATAAACTGTGTAAATAGATGTAAGCTGGAAGAGACTATTCTCCACAACACAGGGAATCCTAGTGTGGAGATTAGCGCATTGTATTATCTACTAGCTTTCCGCCTGCGGCTTCGCCCGCGTTTTAAAAAAAAAACCCGCATAGTTCCCGTTCCCGTGGGATTTCCGGGATAAAACCTAGCCTATGTCACTCAGAAATGATGTAGCTTTCCAACAGTGAAAGAATTTTTCAAATCTGCCAAGTAGTTTCGGAGCCTATTCAATTCATACAAACAAACAAACAAACAAAAAATCAAACCTTTCCTCTTTATAATATTTGTATAGATGTATAGATGTATAGATGTATAGACAAAATGTTTAAAGTAACAATAAAGATTTTTTGTATTTTTGTATTTTGTATTTGTACATATTACCTAATTGTAATATTAAACTGACTGCAATTTAAAAAACATTTTTTTAAATAATTGATTACCTAATAAATAATAGAAATTGTTTTTCAAACTGATGGAAAATCATTTGCCTAATCCAAGTTATTCTCTATGAGTGTTTCTTGAAAATCAGTTCAGCAGTTTTTTGAGAAACAAACATAAAAACGTAAATAAAATATTAGTAGAATAATTATGATTAAAATTCATCTCTATCAATTTAGCCATTCACGCGTAAAAACGTAACAAACAGACAATATTACCGATTACTTATCAGAAATAGATATTTCACGCACGAGTTATAATAATTGTTGTTAATTATCTTAATTAGTGACTTACCCAATTACACGGTAAGTTAATTACATAATTATAACTTACTAATGTTGCATGTAACTTAATGAAGTTGCGCTAAACATAATCGATTAAGTATATGCTCTATAATATAATTAGAGGCATTAAATAGTGCAATTTTTAAAAATGGACCTTTTTTATATTTTACTAGCAGTCCGCCCCGACTTCGCCCGTGGTACATATTTCGCAATAAAAGGTAGCCTATGTTCTTTCTCAGGGTCTAAAGATTGTCTGTGCCAAATTTCATCAAAATCGGTTGAGAGGTTTAAGCGGGAAAGCGTAACAGACAGACAGACAGACAGAGTTACATTCGCATTTATAATATTAGTAGGGATTAATTGTAATTTACTAATAAAAAGGTTAATTAATAAATATACTCTTAGCGACTTAGTTATAATAAATTAATGGATACGCAAACAGACAGACAGACAGTTATTTTAGAATTATTAATTACAATCGCATAATATATTGAACTGTTTACATTTTTAGTATTATATTGCTCAAAAGTATTTATATGGAATTGTTTTTTTTTTTGTATGTATGTATGCTTCATGTTGACATAGCCTAAATTCATAAGTTCTATCTGTCATAATGTTCTCATTTCTTTTTACAAATAAATTATTTACTCATTATTTTAAGAACATGTCGATTGGATTTTAGTTTGATCAATCAAACATACTCACTTGCTAAGCAGATTAGGAAACGATGCCATGGTTTGTGTAGGTTCGCTTGGTATGAAGGAGCCGGCTACAACTGGTCCTAGAGGCGTTTCGAATTCTCGTGACAGTATTTGGACTTTCTTTATTTCTGATAACCTGAAACGAAAAATACCTTCATAAAGCATACAATTATTTTGGGTTTTATAGATACTTTTTTTTAATTAAACCTAGGTACCTATCTGCAGACTACACGTTGTCGAACCATGAATAATTTCACTATTTATTATTGTGTAGTATTTATACGAGTGACTGAAAATTAAAGTTTTGGGAGACAAAAATAATGAAAACAGCAATGGATAATTAATTATTATAACTCCTATATTGTATTATAAATGACGATTTATAAGCGTATCTACAAGAACAACAAACACCGAAAAATCTTCGACAATTTTTGTTTTCATTTTTAGCTTTTTCCTAAATTTGATAGCCACCTTTTTTCAAGTCGGTTAAAACAATACCCACGGCTTATTCTGCAAGCAGGTCATCATGTGCCTCCCGTTGGGGCTGCAGCCGAGACTCTGGGCCACTTATAGTTTATATTATACAAGGTCATGCGTCATCGCGTAGTCAGATAGCGATAATTATATAATTACGATTTAAAAGCGAATACACACAAGAAAAACACAAAAAATCCAAAAAAATCTTCGAAAAATTTTTTTTTTTTAATTTTTTGTTAGATTTCAGCACCTTTTCTCACGTAAGTTAAATAAAACTCACGGCTTATTCTGAAGACATGTCATCATGTGCCTCCCGCTGGGGTTGCAGCCGAGACTCTGCGCCACTTGTAGTGTGTACTGTGTGGGGTCTCGTGTCATTGCAAAGTCCGATAGTGCTGAACCTGACATTAGGATTGCGCGGTGGAAGAGCCCTGAAAATTATTAATAATTTATTTATAACTTTAATAAATAAGACTTTTTTATGGTTACTCTGTATGACTTAAATCAATCAGTAATTTGTTGAGTTCAAGCTCGAATAGACAATCAATCAGAATGGCGAAGGCTCGAAGGGAGATCTATGTAGTTTTTAATGTGATAATTCAAAAATGTTAACCGATCTAATTCATTATTCTTAATGCCTGGTGAAGAGCCAATTTGTGAGCCATGTTACTTGTCTTAGGTACATTCGTGTACAAATTATTATTATTTTATTTTCATACTAGCTTTCGCCCGCGTGCAGGTGTTTTAATAAAAGGTTTCTCAGGGTCTAAAGATTGTCTGTGCCAAATTTCATCAAAATCAGTTGAGAGGTTGCGGGAAAGCGTAACAGACAGACAGACAGACATAGTTACTTTCGCATTTTTAATATTAGTAGACATAATATTGTGTCACACAAAAAAGCAAATTTAGAACCACTACGGACAACCGTCCGTCGTTAACGTTGCACCAAACCAATCAATGAAGTTATGATTAATATGGAATTATAGTTACTTTTCATAATATGAATTCTAATATTAACAAACAGAAAAGCTTTATTGTACCTAATTAATTTCAGAAAATACTGGTTCGAATTGAATTTTGCTTTAAGTCGGAAAGACCATTGGAGCATTTATGAAAAATAATTCATAATTAGTGGTGTCGCAGCCTATACCTAAGTTCAAATAAAAAAAAAATGTCAATTCAACAAAAATGGTGCACAAATGAAATTTTAATCGACTTCAAAAAAAGGACAAGGTTCTTGATTTGATCGGTATATTTTTTTATACTAATGTCAACGCTCGATATAACATAATCTACAAAAATACATTAAGAAAATAAATGAAATCTCAACGCAAGAAAACTTCATTCATAGTGATTAATGAATGGATGCTGTAAACACGATTCGAAGAATAATTAATATTTAATTCTATTTTGGGAATGTCGCTTCGGTTCGTCCGTCGTCGTATTATCTTTGAAAAATAAATGGAGATGTGGTGTTAGAAAGTAGGTATGTTGTATTCTATAGGATATATAATTTAATCCCAGTTCTTTAAAACCTATTCGAATCTATACTATGATTAATACTTCGATTTTAAAATGTAAATTCTTTGCTTTTACTTGACTAGAAAAATTTGCTATGCGCATTTGTCGCATGGATTTGAATCAATTTTGCTTTAAGATAATATTACTTCTTTATTTTTTTATTTAATGTTTGCTTAAAAAAATATAGGTCCCATTTTTTATAAGTGTAATGTAATAGGCATGGACTAAGGCGTCGATTTTGGTATCTTTGAATCTTGCCAGAGAAGTTTCACTTCTGACACATGTGCAAGGCACACACGCTCTTTTTAATCACAAAATCTAGACAGTTAAGTACAAAAATTCGATATACCTACCGTTTGAAATAGGAGATAACATCAGAAAGTTGACACACG
Organism: Colias philodice; assembly: GCF_061535455.1. Taxonomy (NCBI): domain Eukaryota; kingdom Metazoa; phylum Arthropoda; class Insecta; order Lepidoptera; family Pieridae; genus Colias; species Colias philodice. Next base: position 12,732,884 of record NC_143088.1, read on the forward strand.
CAGCCCCAGTCCCATGGCCCATGAGGGTCACAGATCTCGGGTCCCCATTCAGGTCTTCTATGTTATCCTTTATCCATTGTAAAGCTGCTAACTGGTCGAGAAGACCGTTGTTACCATATACGTGTTCTGTCAGACTTGGTTTCATGAAGCCTGAAATATAGAGAGAAAAATCATTTATTTCAATACACGCAAATACAACAATCATAAAAAATACATGGAAATAATATATGTATAATTGCAATCGTACTTCTTACTTTTCACTTTACATGAATAACTTATTGTGTTTGAAAGAATGGTGTATTTTTTTGTAATTTATATTTTTGCTACCATTACATTCTTCTAATGCATTGGACGAATTTTAATATGACTGACGTGATTATCCCATTGAAAAGATGGTAAGCTCAAGCTTTAATTTTCTCAAGATTTATTATATCCTATCCTCTATCTATATCGATCTTCAACCTGGATTAGCCATTATTGTAAATTTTTATAAGTAATAATATTTAGAACTAATATTCAATTATTCAAAGACCTTAAACATAAAAAAACTTTCAAGAATTTTACGAAAGTTTGAACAATTACAGACGAATTAACTCGGGGTTACCCTCTTAATTCTCTAGATCGTTTCTCAGTACTCTAAATACTCTAATTAAGTATTAAGTACAAGGTAATTATAAAATTACTTCCATGATGGTAAAACTCAAAATTCAGTAACGACTTAACGATATTTTAACAGCTGTGAATACCGAATACTAATAAGCTAATTAGTAGCTTTTAGTTATAAAGACGAGCTTTTGCCAATATTTATCATTCGATAAGAAGTACTGAGTGAGTTAACAATACCTAGCAAAAATACAAAAAAAGATGAAGTGTATAATTCTATTTGCTTGTTTTGTAATTGGAGCAAAAGCTAAACCATTTTTCGAAGGAGAGAGACCTCTAAATGTTGGTCGAAGAGGCAGATTGGGTGTTGGAATGGGCGGCAGAAACTTCAGAAGAGGTATGGACCAATCGGGAGTAGGATACGGAATTCCAGACGAATCTGGTTTCATTCCCGGAAGTTACGAAACTGGAATGTCTCCGGGCTTCGATAATGGTATGGGTCCAGAAGGCATCGTATTTGACAATGGACCTCAAACTGGTATGGGCTATGAACCTGGTATGGGGAATCTTGGAAGAGGATATGGAAGTCAATTCGCAAACGGACAAGAGTATGGTGGCCAAGAATTTAACAATGGAGCCAGTGGTTTTGGAAATCAAGCGATACGGAATGCTGGTGGTAAACATTATCATAATATTGGCGCCAGTCACAGAAAAGTGTCGTCGATCAATCAGGAAGAAAACGATGAAAGCCATAACATTGGCAGCGATTCTGGTTTCAATACAGGAGCGCAATCTAACGGTGGTTTTAGGAACTATAGAAATGGCGGATCGCGATATGGAAATCAGTATGGACAGGGTTCAGAAGGTATTGGGTTCTAGATTAAACCAGTACCTATATTTTAACTTTTGTACCTAACTGCTTATGCTTATAAATTAATAAATTATTTTATTCACATCATTTTTTATTTACTTACCTCAAATTTACTTCCCTGTACGATTCAATTGTCATAATATTATTATCCTTGTAAAAAGTTATCTTGATAAATTATACTTTGATCACAATGATGTGAAACTTAAAGGAATTTATTTTAATCGTCAAAAAACTAAAAAATCATAATGTAATATGTAGATATTAACAGATATTAGTCAATAATTTAATTATTATTTATTAATTAACAGTCCTATTAAATCTTTATAATTATTAAATCAAATATCTGTATAATATAACAATCTACACGTTAACTTTATAATATTTCACTTATAACATTCTCTTACACGAGTCTTAAGACTATTTAGAAATAGGTATTATGCGGCCAATGATAGCATACAAATAACTAAAAATATCTCACCTAATATTTTAAATCGCAATTGGACTATGATAATCATGCCGCTTACAAACAAAATAAAATTCTTTAAAACATTAATAAATTATAACATAAAGAAATCTCACCCAATATTCCAAGCCGAAAGTTCACTGTGATAACCATAACATTCCCGTACGAAGCTAAAATCCTTCCATCATAAGGATTTCCTGAACTCCACTCAAAGGAGTCTCCATGAATAAACACGAGAACGGGAAATTTCTTCGTTTTTTGCTCTGAAAGCAAAAGAAAATAAAAGTTAAATTACGCGGCAAAACTGTTCAATTTTTTTTTTTACACATCACCAGTATATTATTGCCATAAATTTAAACATGATAATATTTACATCAATAATAAATATTTCATTATTTACTTATATTTTAATAATAATATAAATCATTTATTATGTATAAATAAAATAATATTACAAATTAAATTAAAAAAACCACATGAAATTACGATGCAATAAATTTTTATTTTAGCGCCATCTATGGGACAACGATTGAACTAGAACAAATCTATAAAGTCGTGCGTTGTAGCGTCTAACCTTTAACCTTTGACCTACGCAAAAAGTTCTTCACGCAAATGCATAGATGGCGCTGTTTTAAAAACGAATGTAATCCACATTAATCTATTATTGAAATTGTTGGAACAGTATCAAAATAAAATTAGAAAAATATAGAATTTGTTTAAATTAGAAAAAAAACTGTCAATGACAAAGCAAACCCAAACGTTTCTTTTTTGTTTGATTATTTTTAATGAACTAACTACCTACATAATCATTGTACCTACTTAGGTATTTCAGTAAATTAAAATATAACTTCTTCCTTAACTAGGTAATTAAAATACAGTAATACTACGAAACGTTATTCACAGAAACAACCACACGCTGACTTTGACTCGACTCTCGTTTCAATTTCGGTTGTTCCCTCATTATAAAATTTGCAGACATGTTTATTCGCTTTTAATGATATTTTGTGAGTGGCTTCTTACTGTCATTATTGTAACACAAAGCCGGGTAACGAGAACATTGTTACCTACTTTCGTAGCAATATTATGTCCTCCCACTGTACAAATATTATATTATTTGAGAGGAATTAGGTACAGGTATTTTGTACCTACCCACCTACCTAAGTGTCACTTTTCAGAAGAAACATGTTTTTGTTTGTTCATTTGTTTTGTTTCAAAAAGCTGTGAAAAGTACCTACTTACACTTAACCGATTCGGAAAATTATTTTATAAGCAACATACTTAATATTTTCGATATTAATATTATAGTTTTGGTTACATCAAATAATACTTATTTTTGTTCCAGATCAACTCAGGCGGTTCCGGGCGCATGACTACCTAGTGAATATAAACATTTTCAATAAACACATTATAAAATGAATAAATGCATTATTATTTATTCCCGTAGTAGTTAGTGAAGTTCCATGTCCCCTATTGGGGTAAGGGGCAGATGCATTATACATCTGTTTCACTGATCGATTTTCTTTAAGGACAAGTAGGTGATCATTTTTTTATTCCCGTAGTAAACTCGCGTAAAACCAAACAATCTAGTTTCTGTTTCATTCATTCCAACATGTTGGCGCCACACTATTTTTAGTCCATCCGCTTTGAAGATATCGAAATTGTTAAGTGGCACAGAAATAGACACAAAACAGATGTAGGTACATAATGGTGATAATTGCTTGAGCATGTGTTAAATGATTTTTTACAGTACAGGAAATAGTATGGGGTTTGTTTCAACTGCGTGGATGGAGAGTTAATGAAATTATACTTTCTTAGAACTAAATAAGGAGTTCGAATGCAATATTTAATCTACTTATATTAGGTATTATGATCGCAAACATCTACCTACGGGCTACGACCTACGTGTTATTTTTGCTGTATTAAAACTAAAATATGTTTTGCTACGAATTCTTATATTATAGGTACTTCAATATTGACGAAAAACCAGTTAACATTGTAGGTTCCTTCTATCTCTAAAACAAAACTTAAACACTTAAAGGGTGTAAAATAATTGAAGATACAAGTCGGTTCTTTCAATTAATACATAAATGAAACAAAAAAGAAAAGCACTACCAAAAATAATTATCGTACCGTAAAATATTAAACATGAAACATTTGTGTCGAAAATGTATTAATTAAAGATAATTAAGCCCTTCGTTAAATAACATTATCGGACATCAATGGAGCTATTTATTGAAACAGTGACGTCATCGGCACTTTGCCAGAATTACCTGGGCTTGTGGATTTTAGAAGAGCATCTATATATTATATTATTCTACCTATAATTGTACATTGATTACTTAATAGTAGCGTTTTACCTGACTTCGCACGAGTTGATCCGAAAATAAGCAACAATTTTCGTCGGTTATTAATTATTACCTATTATTAAAACAAATGTTTAAAAAGTCTTCTCAATTCCTGCCTTTTATTTCTCTCTGCATACCTGTATTATTTGGCTTCCGCAACGGACTTCCGTGTAAAAAGAGAAATAAAATTATAATGAAGTTTTAATAATTTTTGCTAATGAAAGGTTATTAGAATATGCTATGGTACCTACCTGTATAGTGTATGTACATACTAGGTTAATTTACGTATTATGTATGTACAAATAATAAATATCTCATAGGTACCTACATAAAATTTTAACACGTGCACATTTTCCCTAAAAGCTTTTCCCCAATAAAGCAATATAATGATAAATAAAATATTCTATACCGTGTCAATCACGAAGAAATGAAAATTGGGTATGAAATTAACTCGTGAATTCCGCCTAGTCACTTTGACTCGTTTTCCAAACCAGTGGCTGCTGGGAAATGTTAGGAAAATGGCTTGATTGAAGTATAATACTTCTTGAGATGAGATATAAAGGCTTTATTAGCTTCTTTTGGCTTAGATAAATGGTTTTTATGGTTACGCAGCCAAAAGATATCGTTTTGTAGATACAAAGCGTATTGTATGTATAGTGTAACTTATGTCGTAACAATAACGATGTATTTTTTGAAGTGAAAACTTCTTTAGCGGCGTTGAGCACTTTTTCTGTTATGGGTATAAAATCTTAAACTCGCGTCAGGACACGTGACCAGCCCCCCTAGTCAAGTGGCTTTCTGTTAGCGTAGCGTTCAATAGAATAGACTACGAATGTATGAGATTGACGTAAGCTGTAGATAAACGTATCTACAGCTTACGTCAATCTCATATATTCGTAGTCTATTCTATTGAACGCTACGCTAACAGAAAACCACTTGACTAGGGGGGCTGATCGAAAAAGCGTAAGACGGATACCATTCAAAAATATCAAACATGCTCAACGTTAATAATCAAGTTTTCACTTCTGCCGGCACTCCCGGAGTGTAACCCGTCTTTTTTTTAACTCAATCTCATTGAGGTATTATTATAGAGAGGACACCACGAACAAAATCTGTGCGACAAGGGCCGACTAGTGAGTCTTACACTTTGTAGATATTCTGCCTCTTATTACTTATAAATTAAAACCAATCAATGTTACAAATAAATAAAATAAATAATCTTATTAAAAAAAAAATGGTTTAGACGATTGACTCTAACTCGTGTTACAAATAGTTTAGTAGCGATGCCCTCTCTAGGTACATGGTAACTCAATGCTCAATCTTAATTTTCTAATTAGTAAACTGCTGGATAGAATTGAACTAATAGAATGTCGATATAATTATTGTGAGTGACTTACAAATACCTACTTCCATAATCCTGGCATAATCAGTGTAGGATTTTAGCTTTTACATTACGACAAAACAACTAAAACATTTTTCCTGAAACCGTTTCAAAACTTTCATTGCAAGTGACATTAAACGCAAACACAACGATTTCAATTAACCTATCACTTTTATTTACTCTATTTCATATGAAAGTTTTTAACCACAATATAAATACAGATTTTAGTACAACTATTAGGGTGCATTTACATCAAACGAACATAGAGCTAGAGCAAGAGCAAAGAGCAATCATTCGTGATCGTTTAGTGTAAACGAATACTTGTATTCACTGTTGTTCAGTATTAGAACATTGCATAGAATCTTTTAGAACGCACTATAAGAACGAAAGAATGTTCTACGCCTGTTAACACTAAAAAAGACTTGTGGCACTCGGGGACTGCCGCGGTAAAGCTATTGCATGCTATGCTTTCAAGCCACACCTCCGTGCCCGTCGGAGTGGGGAGCGTGAGGTTTTTTCGTTACGTAATTTCTGGATTCGGTCCCTTCGCTCAAGGCCCGCGATAGAACCTATGCAATAGCTTAATAATTTGTAAATTTTGTGTAATTTAACATACCACTATGTCAAATTATTTTATTAAAACCCCACGGTTAAAATGAGCATTCGCTCGTTTGATGTAAATGCACTGTTAGCCTTTCGCGAATAAACAACGAATCGATCGTGTCTAACCATTCTGAAATCTTAAAATAGTTTCACGAAATGTTAACGGCGAATGCTTTTAACTATGTTAATATTTGTTTTCCAAATGTTTGTACACCTTGTCTTGAATGAGTTCTAGAATTTACGGGTATTGATTGGAAACTAGTTTGTATTATTGTTTCTTGTTTATTTTCACTAGACAAATAAGTATTAAACATTGACTCTGTATAAAACTATTTGTATCAAACTTTTTTACAAATCGTATCTAGTAGGTAGTCACTTTTATGGTAGCATAAAATAACACCTAAAGATACAGCAACAGATTTAATTCAAAGACTGCCTCTAAACATAAACTCTACATCTACCTAATTGTTTGCAGCATTGCAATTGCACGCACCATGCGTGGTTGTTAAAAATCAATGGTCTTCTTAATATAATATTATGTTTATATTTATTGTCTTCTTGTATTGTGTATTAAGTTCAATTTATTAGTCGAAAGTAATCAGCAGTATACTTATATAGCAAAATATATTCATGAACGGATGTCATATTACTTATACTCTTCTCAATTACTTAAATATTGTATCAATACACTTACCTCTATAAGGAACGTAGATATTCAAATACAGGCAGTCTTCAGATTCTTCTTTCAAGAAGGGTTTGAGACGGTTCACATAGTTCTGTCTTCCCAAAGATGGCGGATTCCCCTTTTTTATCTGTGGCAAGCTTTGGGGGCAAACTGGCGCGAAACGGGTCGCCATCTTTAAACCGGACCATGGTGGGGCGCTGACTGAAAGAAATACTGTGTTAAACCTTGTGAATGTCATGTCAGAAATTTTATCAATTAAATATCATAATACTTAACCCTTAATTGGTCGCGTGGGGTGTCATACACCCCAGAGCGGGTTTTCAGGCTCACAACTTTTTAAAATTTGAATTTAGCGCGCTGTTCTTCCAGGTAGCTTCGTAAATACGTAAAACGTACACGATTCAGTTGCGAGCGGCGCTCAGTTGTGGACGGTTGGGCTCGGAGAGCGTTTTTGGGGTGCACGACACCCCAGGTGACTGTTTGTGTGGTCTAAATTCCGAGTAAGTGGCCAATTGGTAATTTTATTATTTCTGTTTTAAAACATTGTATTTTGCAAGTGATCAATGTTAACAGTGTTCAATTATAAAACTTTGAAATTTTTGAGGTTATGTTGTGATATTTTTGTTTTAGGTTACCAGTAAAATGCCACGTGGACTAAAAGGGTGAGAAAAGAAAGCCCGAAATTATTCATTTTTATAATAAAACCAAAAGGGGAGTTGATACGAACGACCAAATGTGCGCCACTTATAATGTAGGAAGACGTACCAAAAGATGGCCGATGGTGATATTTTTTCATATTTTCAATATCACAGGTATCAATTCCTATGTAATATACAAATCTAAAATTGACCCCAATATATCCCGAAGACTATTTTTAAAGTTACTGGCTGTTAATTTAGTCAAACCTCACCAAATATCAAGAGCCAGCATACTCACACTACCACGACCGCTGCAAAAACGACTAAAAAGACAGCATGAAATTTCGGACCAAGAATCTATTTCTGAAGCAGGCCGATCGCAATCATACAAAAGGTGCCATGTATGTCCAAGAAGTAAGGACAGGAAAACAAAGACTGAATGTTTTAAATGCCATAAACATGTGTGCAATGACCATATGATTGTAGTCTGTAAAAATTGCAACGGTTAAAACTAGGATTTGTAAAAAATATTTTTCATATTAAAAAAATAAGTTTATTATAATATTAAAAATGTTTAAAAGTTGATTAATATGTAAGTTCAAATTTTATAATTAATAAAAGTCTGATTTTGCATGTATTTCGTATTTTATTTTATTTCCTAATTCTGGGGTGCTACACACCCCACGCGACCGCTTATGCAACTTTGTAGGCGCGCCCAATTAAGGGTTAATTGATAAAATTGATTTTTATAGAATTCAATTTTTGTTTCTTTGTTTGTTTGTTTGCAGAATAAACTGCTTCTGACAATCTTTAAAACTACGATTGTTTTTGAACACTTTTAGTGTTGAAATATTATTTGAAATTATTTTAGAGATTTTTTATTAACTAGGTACATGTATTTAAAATATCATTAATATAAAAATACCTACCTATTAAAATTAAATGTAAACGAGATTATGTTCATATTTTAATATTAATTGATGCTACCACAGATCATATTATAATACGAGTCTACTGCATATCTACTGTTCCTGAGAGCAGAGACAAATCCAACAAATCAAAGATCATATATAGATTGGTCCAGCTGTTCACTAATTATAAGTGACTGGTTAGCGTCAAACACTTATAATAGGTGTGTATGTATGTATATTCGTCCGCACATTTCTCAGAAACAATATTAATCGTATTGTGAACTTATTTTTGTCGTGCTTCAACTTGAGGAATGGTTTCAAAGCGGTTTAGTAGTATAAAATTTATATGTTTTATATCTGTTTGTTAATATTTGTATCTGTAGGTACAACTAGCCGCTAGTTCAAGCCCTTTTGAAATATTTCAAATATCATTAAAATCGGTTCAACTGTTTCTGATTTACCATGGCTAATTGACCCGACTTTTACACTTATCTCTAATTCTCTAGCTTACAAAAAAAAATTATAATCTAAATCGTTTAACCCAATCTAAAGTTCTAAGGTATCAAACTCCAAATACAGTCTCCTCCTTTTTTGAAGTCGGTAGAAAAACATTAACAACAAAGCCTTCCACGATAAGCCCATTGATCAAAAAGGGCACAGCAAGCAATCAAAAGCTTTCTTGTATCTACCCACTATTGTTCAATGAAACACTAAGATGCAATAGTTCCCGCATTATATTTATTTATGCTAATGAAAGGAATTTATCTGGGATTGTCGGCTGCAGATTTCCGACCCATTTATCAAGTATGACACTTTATTCTGTTGTTTATTTGCTTGGCTAAGGGTGTATTCTTTTCATTGAGCTTTTGATGATATTTATTTAGTAATGCAATTAATGTCGGCTGGAATTCTGTGGTGTCTAACGAAGAAAATTACCACAATGTTAAGGATTGTAGATGAAATCTTTAGAAAAGCAGCTTTCAAAATGAGCTTAATTATGAATGCTTTTTAATCTGTCAATGTGAAATATTGCAATAAAATTATACGTAGTGTTTAGAATATTAACTTTTAATTGAAACTAGTTAAGTGGCCTATTTATGAAACATAGTAGGTAGAGTATAGAATAATAGCTGAATTTTCGAAATAGTATTAATACATGACCTGATTGTTAAAAGGGTTAGTGACCCTGTTTATTTTGCCAGAGTTCAATCCCAAATTTAATATTAGTTATTGTTTTGCGCCTAGATATATTAAATAATAAAGTAGTTAATATTCATTTTAATAGAGTATAATATTATAACGTATTTTTAAATATGAATATTATTGAAAGCTTTTTTTGAAATTTCAAGCAGATCTTTATTTAAATTCAAGCAGAAGCTAAATGACTGAATATATTATCAGAATTCATACATCCAACAATTTTTATTTGTGTACAAAGTATAGTTTGTCTCATAGCAGTTTTATAAGAAAACGCTACACGAAGTTCACGACAAAAAGTTATGTTTTACCATATTAACATACACGTATTATACATATACCATCAGCAATTTTCCCCTTGCATGCTCTGCCATAAAAAGAAACATTTCTTTTATTCAACCCTTACAAAGTTCTAAAATATTACCTGGAGGCATGAACCGTAAGCTACCAACAGGTGGTGCAGCATACGGTATACCTAGGAACATTTCTACCGGCTGCAGATCATACTGTTTCCCCGGCTTCACGATCAGGCCCCTTAAAGCCCCCTGCCTCAAGTGGTACTCCCTGGTCAAACGCTTCTCCTCAATCGGGAAACTCCGCGCACCTTCGTACACCTCCGCCATAGGCAAGAGCGAGACAACGATACAAATAAACAAACACTGATTTAGGCGCTGCTCGGCCATTTTATGTCCACCGTTTTACTTTCATTGCTCTCAAAATACCTTCCTATGGTGAGTCATTTGAATTCCGCGGGTTCTTTACCACTGAATATTCTTTTCATTTCACTATCACTCTATTTTATAATCACAAGAAACTTCATCATGTAGTAAGAGCACATTCACAGAACACAAGAAATATTCACGTATTTATTCCCTGAACTAAATAACTCCCTATTGCCGAGTTTCATGAACAACGCTGCGGTGCGCGCGCGCAACTGGATTCATTCCAAACTGTCCCTGCGCGATTCTAATACTGAAATACATAGGAATGCGACGCAGATGGTCTAAATATACGTAGATTGAGCTTGGGATACTAGCGCTGATTCAAATCCTTGTTTAGTCAAAGCTTTTGTAAATAGTTGATTGTTTTAAATATAAAACATAACGTATTTAGAATTGATTCATAATTAAACTTTTTTGATCCCTGAAAATTACAAATTTTATGTAAACGAAGGATATGTAGCAATATTTATGTTTATTGTGCAAAAGCCAAGAACGTCTACAGAATTCAGATGTAAAATAATACATGAATGTTACTGTTATTCACTACTTTTCAAATCTTGTGTTTCATTGATGAATGTAATGGCTATAGGCTATAGCTTAATCTTTCTAGCTAACAACAAAAAATGTGTCACTCGAAAAGGTAAAATATTCGTAAGTTTGTCAGTTCAAGCGAATAGCGTCCAATAAGGTTTCAATCCTGTTTGCTTCGCTTATCTTTTCCACATAACGTCAATATATTCAGACATATCCCCGGCATCTTCCCCCGTGTATAGTGCACAAACGCATCATTATAACGGGGGTATTTTTGGCCACTGGTTACCACGTGCTCGCGGTAAACATCCGGACAGTAGCGGGTTAAGGGAAATAATGATCACTTTAATTTTATAGCGCTTTTCAAAAATGTTTTACAACATTGGAAAAACGTATCTCTAATGCCAAACAAGAGCTTAGTAAGATAGGCTAAACCTTGGGCTAAACGTATCGATCATTATTAAAGTTTAGTTAAACAAAGCATAATTGGATGGAACGACGTTCATTATGACAAAAGTATGTCCACAATGTTTCAGAGATAATATTTATAATTTCACACATTGCATAGTGTGAAAGTGTCTGTTTGTAGTTATGTCTTGAAATGATTAGATCATTGCAAAGCTGCTCCTTTTTTATTTTACTTACTTTGATAGCAAGAGATTGCATATAGCATATATTTAACCCTATGATTTACAAAACATAAAACAAGGTGACTATTTAGTTGGCAATTAAAGCAAATAGGATCCTAACCTATTTAAAAAAAATACAATGCATTACATTATATTAATCCCTGTCCATAAATTATTCTTGCGCTGAAATTCTAGAAATACTATTAATAGTTGAACTTTACTTGAACTAAGTACTCGAAATATCCACAAAACAACGACTATCAAACGCAGCTGCTCCGTTCCCGAGATATCTATCGCAAAAAGGGCAAACAGACACAACGTGCTAAATTAGAGCTAGTTTCATAGTTTTAATCAAAAATTCAAATCAAATTCAAATTTATTTATTTGTTTCACAATATTATACACGTAAAAGTTATTCTAACATACGAGTAAAACTACGACTAGGTATATTGTAAAATTTTAAAAAGAAACAGTTACACTTTATAAATTTTGAACCTAAATGAAAATTATCATTTTCATTTAGGTACTTAATAATCATATACCAACTTTTAAAATAGATACTTAATAATTGTTTTTAAAAATTATTGAAATAAAGCCGCAATTAAAATTTATTTGGTTGCTATTTATCTAAACTACGGTAAAATGATTTCCTTTTTTTATATCAACTCGAAAACCATTTTATAACTTTTATAAAAATTTCGCCGAACGAAAATTTAGAATTTTATTACCAAAATCTAATAAAAGTTAGTAGGGCTTTTATAAAATACCAATTTCATTTCAATTATAGGATGCACGTAAACCGCAGAATGCAAAAAACATTGATAAAATATAAGTACTTCATCTAGATGAGTTTTATTTTATCTCAATAAATGGTAGAGATTGAGTTAATATTCGAAACAAAATACCTACACTTAAATTAACAGTTTTTAATCAGGTCATATCCTACTAATTTTATACATGCGAGAGAGGATGGATGTTGGTTAATCTTTCACGAAAAAACTACTGGTCGGATTTGGATGAAACTTTAAAGTAATATAGGTTATTCATCAGAATAACACATAAGCTATAGAAATACTTGTTTCGGCCCACAGGTTCGTCCGCACACCTATATCTAAGAGAAAATGCCGCAAACAATTCTGTAGTTATTTTCTTTCATACGTTCCTCTTTACTTTCTATATAAATATGCAATAACTATTCAGACATTGGCATACCATTATGTTAAACATAAGCACTTACAGAATCTAATACAGCCACTATCTGAGCTTAAAGCCCGATGGAACAATAACTATTTCATGTAAACAGACCCTTACTACAGTAATATTTGGGGCTTTGAAATCAGCGATAGTAGGTACTGAATAATCATTTTATATTAATGTTTCAAACTCAAACTCAAAAATTTACTTGACTTCTTCTAAAACCACTTTTGAATCGTCATATTTTTATTTTTTAACATTTACCACCGATTCGAAGAACCGGCAATAAACTCCATAGTTGCCAAAAATGTGGTAGCTTCAAATTTCCCGAAAAGTATAAATCGTGATGGTTTGTTGTATAATCAGCACACCTAATGAAACTATATCAAAAACATATTTCAGTTGCTCAGGAAATATTGCAGTAGCCCAACATAATAATTATCTATACAATTTTTGTAAGAACCTTAGCTTAATATTATGTAATATTATATTATGTTATAGGGTAGGAAGGTAGTAGGTATTAATTTGAAATCAAGAAGTATATCTCGAAATGTATTAAGAAGCTAATTTACTGGGAAATAATTCTTCCGTACGAAATGTAACGTAATAATAATTCTTCTATACTAAAACGCTGTTTTCATGGCCCCAACGTAAGCACAGTGATAAATATTAGCACATAGATGATGGAACATATGTGCCGCAGTTCTGTACTTATTTTACTTGTTGACAAACATCGACGACAGATTTAAATCACGCTTTAAAACACAACTAATGAAATCACAGAAACTAACTGCTTTTAACCTGTGGTTGATTGTTGTTGTGTGGTTGTGCTATATTATAATGTTCAGTAATAAATAATTTATGAAAACAAAAAAGGTTTAGTACTATGGTTACATTTAGCCTATTTTGAAGTGAAAACTTCTTTAGCGGCGTTAAGCACTTTTTCTGTAATGGGTATAAAATCTTAAACTCGCGTCAGGACACGTGACCTGATCGAAAAAGCGTAAGACGGATGGAGAGTAGATAGCTATCCCCTCTCTACTACTCGCGTTTTCACTTCTGCCGGCACTCCCGGAGTGCAACCCGTCTTTTTTTTTCTTTTTTCTAGTAATTACGACGGCTGGACGGATTTCGATGTCATTTAACGCACAGATTTGTTATTGTCTTGACTTCTTTTCAACTAAAAGCTAATAACTATGCGAAGTACGATAAATAATTTTATATACTTACCTACATAAATATTAAAACGTTCTTTATCACAATCTTAAAACATCTCAGCATCATTTTACATCGTAAAGAATTACTTACATTTGTATTTAACCTCCGTCCTTGCCTTATAATGTCCCCATAAAAAACGAATTAATTTGAATGACAAATATACCCTAATACAACATTTGAATTTTCCGTCGTCATTACGGGATGTTAATATTTCACTGCATATTATTATTTCGGAATATTTGAATAAGAAAGCTAAGATTTCTTGAGGAAAAACAAAGAAGTAGGTGTACCTACCTAGTGTGTTTTACTAATATTTTAAGCGCAACATTCATGCTAAGTATATCCATTTGTTAAAACTAGTATAAACTGACATACCTATTATCATACCTATTGGTACGATCACTTTTAATTATTAGTTTGTTGATAAATATCAACTAACAAGTAAGTAAGACGATTAGGTACGATATTGGTAGTGTTATCAGTCATGTTCTGTTGAATTCGTAAAATTAATAAATGAGTCAAAATCGAAGAACGACCAAAGATTTTGAACGCTTTATATTCAAGATCTTTGAGAACGACATTTTCTTCCATATACATTCTTCTCATTGAAATCTCAACGCAGTAGACTGACCACACAAAAACAATGTTCATCACATGCGTTCATTATCTGTGCTAAACAAAATGTCCCTTAACCAATTTCCCGCGCAAAAACGCTCATTCCAAATTCAAAACTCACCGTTGACCTCTAGAATTCACAAAAGAGATCTCATTCAATTTCATTAAGCAAATTCATAAAAGTCGATTGAAATCAGTGATTTCTCCCAGGGCACGTAGGCCTTTGAAATTTTTACGGATTTCGTACGCGGGATGGCCCTTACAGCCATTATGAGTAAACAGTTTGCGTATAAAATTAACTAGGTACGCGTTGGGAAGACTGAATGAAGTCGGTTCAAGTTATAAGCTCAAGCGGTAGCAATGTGCTGCTTTTGAAAACTACGAAAAATATTCAACTTCTACGCAACAATTGTGCTAGACTCAGTCGACAACATTTCTATTTTTACCAACACGTATCGCTGTTCTATCTTCTCGTATTGTTATATTTATCTGTTTAGGTGATACTGGTAATTTTTGTTATGTCTAAAATCCGCGAAAAGCGCCGTAGATAGATAGATATTAGCATCTTGTCGGGTCTGAATATCTCTGTTCATATATACGTAGGTACCCTGTGTATAATCAAAATCATAAAATTGTATAATCCCGTTTTAGCAGTTTTATCGCTATCGCTTGTATTTAGGACACAAATACAGTAAAGCAAGTGCGAGCAGTACTTGCACTAGAAGGGTTCCATAAGATTAACATAATATCAAAATTTGTATAATAATTAATATGATTATGTGTGAGAATAGCCATTTTTATTATTTTTTGAGTTTGGGAATAGTTTTTTTGCTCATTTATGTTTCTGAATTGAAATTTAATTTGATTAGAGTTTGAGAAAGCTTAATAAATGACAGATACAAGAAAAAATTTAAGCAGCATTTAAATATGATTTCAGACGTTCATAGTTAACGTCTGATAGGTATTCAATTCAGAATCGGATTTACAATTCCACTAAAGTATAATGATATAATCATCTGTATATTATAATATATATATATACATAAAAATGAAACCCGTTTCGCGTTGTCACGGCATCACGTGTGAACGGCTGAACCGATTTCGATAATCTTTTTTTTATTATATTCCTTGAAGTACGAGGATGGTTCATATGTAGAGAAAACGTAAATATGTACCACGGGCGAAGCCGGGGCGGACCGCTAGTTGGAAATAAAAGAATTAAGCTTCATACTGATTTCATTTCATGCACTTCTTTGTTAAAATGAAAAATTAAAACGTTAAACAGTATAAGCAATGGAATCACGATGCTTGAAAGTAATTGTTCATTACGACTGAATGACAAAATATATTTATCTACCCGCTTAATACGAAATAAACGGATATATTCACGAACTACTCTTTCTTCCGAAATAAAATTCACTCAATACATCATTAAAACGCGTAGGAATAGTATTGTTGTATGATTATTACTTTTATTTTTCACAAATAACTATTGATTGTAGTAGAATAAGTTTTATTTATTAAAGTGCTGTAATCTTCATGTTCTACGGAACCCTAGAAATAAAATAACATTGTCGAATCTTCATTAAGCTAAATTGTTTGCCAAGAATCGTGTAAACACAGCTTTGGTGCACAATTTACAAGGTTTGGTCTTTTATTGACTTCAATGTTTTTGCGGTCAATTCCATATTTTCTTACAACGTTCATTTAGAATTTAGATGATTATTGAAAATAGTCTTTATTCCATATGCCGTAAGTGCCAGTTTCAGTGAATGTATTTCAGGACAATTTTGAATGAGGATATAATATTAATTATTATTGCTGTTCTTACAAATCGTAATGTTCCGTGTTCCTTTGTGGATTGATGAATTTATACTTGTTTCTTTGAAGACAAATAGGTGATTAATCTTTTGTGCTTTACCAGATCAAGATCGAAGCTCCCACAGTTACCAGTGGAAGCATATTTTTCATTGTTTTTGGTTATTTCAAACTCAAACTCAAACTCAAACATTTATTTATTCAATTAGACTTCTTCTAGAAGCACTTTTGAAACGTCATTAGGCACATATTTTTAACATTTACCACCGATTCGGAAAGCAGTATCTACGGAGAAGAATCGGCAAGAAACGCCATAGTTGCTCTTTTTAATCATATCAGTTTTACAATTTTACAAATTACATATTATGTAACATCATAATAACATTAACATTATTAACATAATATGCCAAAGAATTTAATTTATTGATCAGTAAATAATCTTTAGACTAAAGATATTATAGAAAAGTCGACCTTTTGATGATTAACTTTTAAGTGGCAGTTTCTCAGTGGAGAGACTTTAACCTTGAGTTTTTCAAAGTGTATGTAAAACAGCCCCTTGAGATGAATCAGAAGTCAAAACGGGAGCAATATTCCATCAAAAATAATGAAATTTTAATCAAAGTCCACACACAATCTATAGCAGAATAAGAATATTGTTTCAGTTTTCATATAATGTGAAAACGCAGTTCTTTTCTAGCATAGGTACACAATGAAACTGCATCGTTACACGTAGAAACGGTTGCTCATAAAAGAATTTCCATAGCAGCTTTTGTAATCGAGTTTTCGTTAACACTAGAACAAAACAGTTGTGTACAAAGCAATGCAGGTTTTTGTAAGGTCTGAATGTTTTGTTAGATGTACACTCAATATCAGCTGACCCTCGTCACGGCTACAAAGCATTTTTTCACGTCGGCCCAATACTTTGAGACATTTAGGTCGGACTAACTGTTGCAATGTTTTATTTAATTTAGCTGTCTATTTTTCTAAGCGAATGTTTTGGCCTACTGTTTCCAATGGTTTATTAGAAGGTCAATGATGATTTGTGGGGTAGTAGGTACTGCTTAGAGACTATGTCTGGATCGATTTCTTAGACCTGACAGTTTTCACTACTTTGCTGTGGGTTGGCCAAAATATAGTTACATGATAGGTGATGATAGTAACATTAGATGAAACGTCTAGTCTTAGGCTAGTTGCAGGTTTCCAAATAAGTTGTATACATAGGGTAAAAGTGGGATAGATGCCCCACTTTTTGAAATAGCCTCATAATTTTAAAAACATGAATCTTATACGAACACTTTGTATGAATATAGCTAGGTTAATTATCTGTTTTGAATTACTATATATATTTTTTATCCTATCATTTATAGATAATGTGTAATAAATATTTTTGTAGAACACCTTTTTAGAGGATAGATTGCTTCCTAGTTGGATAGTTGCCCCACCATGAAAATACTAAGGAGGATAGATGCCTACAGAGTGGGATAGATGCCTTACATACTCTATAAACGCGAAATCTAATAAAATTTATATGATAAACCAGTAAATGTCGTGTTAACATAGTTGTTCTGTTGTCCAAGAATATACTTGCGCTCGCACTCCTTCTTTTCTTTTGTATTTTCGTGGCGTGGTTCTCCTACAATCAGTATAAGGGCAGATCATTAATAAGTAAGTATACATAACAAAAAAGCAAATTAAACGAGTAAAATCGGATAACATAGAGAAAACCTCTGACGCAATCAGGTAAAAATATAAACAGTTCCTGTGATTATCGATAATAACATACAGTAAATACCTATGTATTGAGGGATAGATGCCCTTAGAGGCCCCTAAGGGCATCTATCCCTCGAAAAGAAAGGGGCAACTATCCTTTTTGATAAGGATAGCTGCCCCAGTATTTTTTTTATTAAATAAAAATAAAGGAGCCACTATTTTCACTTAGATTTGTACTTAATGAACTAGTGTATAGACATAATAAGAAATATAGTGAAATTTATTAATACTTATAAAGTTATGCAAAGGCAAATATCAACCTTTTTAAATTTTAACGTGTTCGTGAAGTTCGCCGCGGATATTATAACACGCACTAGCGAAACACGTCTTCACCAAACAACAGCTCATGCGTACCCGAGGTGCGGGGTGATAGGAGCTCCTATTTAAATCATTAATTCGTAGTCACGACTCTGAGAAGTGAGGTTTTTTGAAAATGGGGCATCTATCCCCGTGCGGCATCTATCCCACTTTTACCCTACTTAGATATGAATTGTTGCAGTTGGTAAAATCAGTACACAAGACGAAATCTTTCGATCGATACGACTGTAAAAGTTGGAAAAGCAAATATATTACAACCCGTATCCTGCTACAGGGGTTTAACAATAGTAAAACTTGCAAGAATGTAATATCACAACTTCAACGCCAAGACATAACAATGTAATCTTCTAACGAACATAACCGAGCCGAAATGTACCAAAATTCAGATTAAATTGTTAGGAAATTTTACCAAAATCGACGACAAATCCGAATATCATTTTGACCATCGAAATTCTACGGCAATCCGCAAAGTTTGTTTCTTGCTGAAGATTGAAAATTGATAAAACAATGACTTCATCAGAACCATTGTACAACTTTGTTACAGGAAATGTCCGCAGGCTTATCTTTGAATAAGTTAATTTAAAGTATGATAAATGTACTAAATAAAACGTTGATTTTATCTTACTTTTGTTCAAGACGATAGTTACGAAATTCTAAAAGTTCTTTTGGATATTCTCTGAATATAATAGCCAATATAGCCACGATAGCTTCAGGCATTACCGTTTAAATAATAGAATTCCACGATGGTTTAAAACTACATTGAACCTTCTCATTCTTGTGACTATCACCACAGAACATAATTTAATAATACCTATCATCTCTGTTATTATTTATTACGACCTATATATGTATAGATGTTTGTTAGGTTCGATACCCAAGTCTAGTAGGTACAAATTACAATTAGATGAAATATAAATACAAAATATAGTGTTGGAAAACCAGTCTAATCAATTAGTTGAAATATGAGATACCTACCTTATAAGATTCATTTTCCATTAATTCTATACACTCTACGCTTGAAAACCTCCATATTGTACCTACTTGTCGGGGAAAATAAAAACTGCATAAACTACAAATTCGTACAGCATTTTAATTACGATTGAAATACGTTAAAATCTGAATATATTTTTGATGCAATAATTTTTATCCTTTATAATACTTTCAATTTTCACATAAAAATAACCATTCTCCAAATAACATTCGCGCAATTTAACCAATTATTGCTTGTTAAAATTCTATAGGATAATCTATTTTTAGTAATTCATTTTTTGTTTAAAAATACTGTTGTTATTGCCAATGGCAAAAATAATTACTCTTAAAAAAAACGCAAACATCATAGCTGACGTTCCATTTGAAAATATAATGGCGTTAGAATAAACAGGATTTTGAAAAAATAATACATACCTACATATAAATACAGTTTTAATTAACTTCACTGTGTAAAAACAGTAAAATATCTAGACGTTTTTAAAAAGCAAGTAGTTATTATCTCGTCAACAAATAATCTATGTTCTTCAAATACTTTGTAACACAAGTTAAATTAATCAGAATGAGATAGGTAGATATTTAAAGTATTTTATTAGAATTATGTATACGTACGTTCTCGACTGTTTTTCTAATACAAATAACGTCCTAGTATGGATAACTCAAAGGCGATTTTACAGCATTAGGTATAAATTTAAAGAAAATTAAATAGAGCCTTATCCACATTAACCTTTCGTCCAATAACCATCAGTCGGCATCGACAGAAATCCATCGCATGTATACGGATGCCACACGAACGTTATTGCAATTCTATTCAAGAGTATCGGTTTATGTGATGCTTTAAAAGTTTTAAGTTTTAACCTTTAAAAGCGTATGGTAATTATTTAATCAACAAGGTAATTTAATAGAGCATTTATTTTGAAATTACGATATTTATTACAAGATATATGTACTCGTAAGAAATTTATCATCTTTTTACAGTCTTAGAAATCCATACTAATATTATAAATGCGAAAGTAACTCTGTCTGTCTGTCTGTTACTCAATCACGCCTAAACTACTGAACCAATTTTCATGAAATTTGGTATGGAGATATTGTGATACCCGAGAAAGGACATAGGCTACTTTTTATCGCGGGAAAATGACGCAATCCCGGAAATCCCACGAGAACGGGAACTATGCGGGTTTTTCTTTGATTGCGCGGGCGAAGCCGCGGGCGGAAACCTAGTATGAAATAAAGTCTTCGTATTTTAATGGATGAACGCAAAACTACCGTCTGAACTAATCTGAAAATTATTTCACTCAACATAACTGTTAGCTGTATTTAATTATCATCATCACTACATAGTATAAAACAAAGTCGCTTTCCCTGTCCCTATGTCCCTATGTCCCTTTGTACGCTTAAATCTTTGAAACTACGCAACGGATTTTGATGCGGTTTTTTTTAATAGATAGAGTGATTCAAGAGGAAGGTTTATATGTATAATAAGATCCATTAAGTAGTGGAGAAGTACTGTTATTTTTGAGGTTTCTAATGTGATGTCGTAAAAAATTACATTTATTCCGCTTACATTGCAAACGCAGGCTGAACCCTACGAGTTTTATCAAAATAATGTACTAAGTATTATACACATTGAAAAGGTCTACAGAAAAGTCCGCGATGGTATATGTCTATCTCTTATGGATAACCCACAATAACTTTTTTTTGTCATTTACTTTTTACGACAAATAATGGCTAATTTTCGAAGCGATTTTAACCAATACAGCATTAATCCTTAACCAATTAAATACCATGGATACATTGTTCATTTAATATAGATCTATATGGCCCTTTATACCGTATGATTTAAGTGAATATTTTCGAAGATATTACAGATTTAAAAATTGCAGGACGTAGCGTTTGCGGCCGCCCGGCTATGTATTTTATACCCGTGCGCTGCCGGAGGCCGGAGCGGGCCGCTATATTTTTATACCTATACAACGTTCACAATTTTTCTGTAGTGTATTTAGTATCAGCTGTGGTATCAGCATTGCACCCGTGCGAAGCCGGGGCGGGTCGCTAGTAATTAATATAAATTAATTGCAATAATAACATAAGGTCAATAATAGAATCACAATAACAGTAACAGTTTGTATTCAATATTTTACTTTTTTCCAATTGCCACCTCAACTATCTTACCTAGGTACATAAAAGACCTAACTACATAAAAGACGTAAAACATACCAAAAACCGTAATATACGATTTATCCTCACAAATAGCAAGGTAAAACCGACTTCATAAAGCAAAGAACTAATTCCCCATCGGACTGTCATGTTGGCCTCGACTTTAGAAGGATTACAAGCGGTGTAATCTTCCGACATGTTTCAAAGCGGCTAATCCCTAATACTTTTTTGAGGGTCCTTTTCGCTAACTAAAAAAGGTAATGTGTGGAAAATAGCGGTGATTTTATAGTTGAGTATGTACTAGCTTATGTGGGGACCTACGCTACGCATTAAATGACACTTCTGAGGTTTCTTTATTACAGACGATTCTATTGATTTTTAATTTAATCATTTTTAAGGAGCGTGGTTAGGTTCGGACCTTGGAACGGACTGAAATGTTACAATAATATATTACTGTCATATTTTCTGTGAACCTGTTTCTCCGAAATTAACATTTTGCGACTATGCTCCTTGCAAAGTATTCGTAACGTCGCGGTTGAGATAAATAATTATATGTATGCATAAATCGCATTTAAATACATAATAGGTGTAGAGCAGTGGTGGCTCAGTGGTGAGACCTCGGACTTTAAATCGATAAGTCCGGGTTTCGAGACCAGGCGAGCGCGCAGGAAATAAATTGGTTTTTCAATTTTATCTACGCATGTTGTAACATCACCATTGCTCGAACGGTGAAGGAAAACATCGTGAGGAAACCGACATGTCGAAGAAAAAAGTTCGATGACATGTGACATCCGCCAACCCGCACTTGGCCAGCGTGGTGGATTATGGCCTGTATCCCTGTATTACATAGGAGGTCCGTGTCCCAGCAGTGGGAACGTATATGGGCTGATGATGATAGGTGTAAAAAATCTCGTGTAAAAAAACACAAGAAATTACTGAGGGTAAGGTGTAAATAAAAATGCATTAAGCGTTAATTGAAACTTCTTTTTTCTGGAACGGTAATTAAATTAGAACTTTCTTTTCTACAAATGTATTGAAAGATACGTTCTGGGAATTATCTTCAAAAATTGGCGCAAGTGTTTCAACTTTGCCTTAAGATGTAAGCGGTTATTTTATAATATTGATGTATTTTAAATTCTTACTCCAAATTGGAACAAAAAATTTTTAAAAAAGTTATTTTCAAATTAAGTTCAAGTTATAGTTTAGATTTTTTAAAGAAACACACAAATCACTTTAAGTTAATAGTTAGAGAGGTTAGAGAGTAATCTCTAAAACACTTGAGTCATTACACCTTTATAAACCTCACTAGCTTTCCGCCCGCGGCTTCGCCCGCGCAGTCAAAGAAAAACCCGCATAGTTCCCGTTCCCGTGGGATTTCCGGGATTGCGTCATTTTCTCGGGATAAAAAGTAGCCTATGTCCTTTCTCGGGTATCAAAATATCTCCATACCAAATTTCATGAAAATTGGTTCAGTAGTTTAGGCGTGATTGATTAACAGACAGACAGACAGAGTTACTTTCGCATTTATAATATTAGCACAGACTAATAATAATATACTACGTATATATTAGTATGGATTGTCGTATTACTAGCTGGATCCCGCGGCTTTATCCGCGTGGTTACCGGATAAAAAACTCGTTTTGCTTATCCAGAATATTTTCTACCTTTAATATAGATCCGATCATCTGTTTTTGCGTAAAAGAGTAACCAACACTCATACATTTCATACAATCGAGTTTATAATATTTATATGATTTATTTAACAACACATTATTTAACAATTGTTGATAGATACATCATACAAATACTCTAAACTCGAAAGTTTGTAGGATTTTTCCATGCGTCGTTTATTTTCAAACGAGCTACAACAAACGCTTATAAGTATAACTCACGCCAAAGTACTCCCCAGTCACTTTACCCGAAGTTGGCTGGATTAAGATAATTAAAATACTTATCGTCGAGTTCGCGGTTAGGAATTGAAAAGTGCGTTGATTTTTTTCCATTAGCTCTGGATCTCCTAATTGCTTCGATAACGATAATTGACAAGCAATTCAGTGTGATAGAGTGCAATCGCTGTTTTGAGATTTTGAAGAGCTAATAAGTTTAGAAGTTTCTAAATTCTATACACACAGTTTATAGAATTTGAGGCAATAAAATAACGATAGAAAAGCTTGAATTGGTTTGAATTATGACTTACAATAATTTTAAATTTTAACTTACAATATGAAATAAAGTTTATTAGTTTTATAGTCTTCATTGTATTATGATATTCTTGATATTGATATATTTGACGACGCGGTTGGCGCAGTGGTAAAGTAACTGCCTACTGAGCCGACGGTCCCGGGTTCGATCCCCGGTCAGGGCAAATGTTTGTGTGATAAACTCAATTATTTGTTGTTGTGTCTGGGTGTTATTATCTATATATGTATTTATAAAATATTATATTTATCGTCGCCTAGTACCCACAACACAAGCCTTAATTGAGCTTTACTGTGGGACTAGGTCGATTTGTGTAATAATGTCCTATAACATTTATTTATTTATTTATATTCTAAATTGTGTAGGATTTGTCGAGTACACTAAAGTAACCGTCATGAGAAGCTATAAATTTTGTAAACAAGTGTTCAGGAGTTCACAACATTTGGACCAACAAAAAAAATGAATTTGTTTAAGATTTAATAAATTATTAAGTAAAAAAATCACCTGTAAAAATCACCGGTAGTCACTTGTCACACGAAGCTCAAGCTATATCTCCAGGTATACCAATTAACCTAACCAATTACTTCACAATTTAAAACCTACTTCTAATATTAACCTTAAGTTTCCAAAGATTAGCGCGTTTGAACAAACAACTCTTTCTTTTTACTTATTATATATTTTAGATAAATTGTATTACGCACCTTTTGACGTTTTTTTCGTGGCGAATTTATTTCCTTAGATGTACTGGCTACTGGCTCCATTATACGTAATAACAAATAAAATTAACGCAACAATTAAAGTAACAACAATAAAAAAGTGATAACGAAACAATAACAAAATTAACAATAACAACCAGATCCGCGATATATGCAAAGCAATGAAACAAACTCGTACGCATTCGAAACTCGAATGATGCGTTTATTTCAAAATGGCGTCCCGATAGTTCACAATCCCTGCGACGGACGCGTTCCGGTACCAAGAAACACAAACGATAGCGCTTTGCGTCGTTAAAATATGATCCGACTAAATTAAATAGGTTGTTACTTTCATATAACCCGTCTATATTTCATGTCGATTGAATATGGTCAATTTATTATTATCTCGCAGTATAAAATGTTTACTTAGTAAAAGATGTTTGTTTACATAATTTATAGCTTCTCGTGACGGGTACTTTATCTTCAAGCGTAGAGTGAACAAGTACCTTCTAGGGAAGCGCGTTCCATCTTAAACCACATCTCAGCTTAACATCAGGCGAGATTATGGTCAAGCGCTTCCCTATCGACAATAAAAAAGCTAGTCTATTTATAAGTACCTATTTTAGTTGTTCATTGACACATCGAGCGAAATTGAGCTTCCTGGGTTATAAATTATAATGTTGTAGTTGTATTCTTTTAAATATTTATACATAATGGCTTATCTTCATGTAGAGAGGAACTTCAAAATACCTATAAGACTATAACATTATACATATAAACTGAAGCTTGCCAGGTCATCCAGTGCACAAACAGACATTCTTGTCCAAACTGATTTGGATCAACAGCACTGTCAGAGTTTCATGCAAGTTCAAGCAATCTACAGCGTCTCAGTTTAGATAAGGATATGTGGAATGTTTGATTAAATAAGTTGCTGATGGAGCATATTTAAATGAAATGTTCTACATGTTAGCTAGAGAAATTGTGGAATTTACCTCGATTTATTCATGTGATAATATTTATGAGCTTCATCTGTATTTTGCACGCCTCATAAGCGAAGCGTTGAGGTGGGTACTACTGTCACTTCGCGCAAAACATCTGATTTTTCAAACTTAAAATGTCTTTATGTATCATACATTGCACTTGTAAGATAATACATACACACACATATTAAGAAAAAACACTATTTTTAACGTTCATGATATTTTTGATGTCATTTTTGTTATTTAAACTAGTTAAAAAACAGTTTAAAAAAGTTCTGTCTTGGACGTCCGTGTGTCTGTATGTGCGGATCCTTTTTCTTGTTAACACGATAGCGACCGAAATACTTTACTAATCGAGTCTTTTTTTTTCTCTTACGCTTGAGTATGCTCAGGAATAGAACCCTTTCATTTTTCAGGGCCTGATTCGATGTGGTTTAATTGTTATTAAATAAACAAAAATAATAATTAATAAATATTTATTAAAAAAAAATTATGAGGCGTGCACTTTTGGATTTTCCAAATTATTTATTTGTGCCTTTAGTCGATTTTTACCCACTTGAGGAGGTATTTAAATCACATTCTGCTATAAAATGATTATTTTAACAAAATTAGTAATTAAGTTTTATTCTCGTATCCTACTACCTATTATAATATTACTAGCGGTCCGCCCCGGCTTCGCCCGTGGTACATATGAAAAATAGATGTTGGCCGATTCTCAGACTTACCCGATATGCACAGAAAATTTCATGAGAATCGGTCCACCCGTTTCGGAGGAGTATGCAGACTAACATTGTGACACGAGAATTTTATATATAAGACTAGCGGTCCGTCCCGGCTTCGCCCGTGGTACATATGAAAAATAGATGTTGGCCGATTCTCAGACTTACTCGATATGCACAGAAAATTTCATGAGAATCGGTCCACCCGTTTCGGAGGAGTATGCAGACTAACATTGTGACACGAGAATTTTATATATAAGATGTTTGTTAAAATAAATGTACCTATGTTTGTTCCGATTTAGATACCTAGATACAATTTGATATACCCAGAAATATGTAATTATTCCTACTTAATTTATATCAGCACAATCTATTTATGATGCCAGTACCTACTATAGAAAGCCGCGGGCTAGAACTAGTATGGAATAATAATGTTTTTATTCAATTACACTGCAGTAAATGCAATTCTATTCAGCTAGCGTGTATAGGTAAACACATCGCATAAAACTAGCGTGAAGCTTATAAACATGTCTAAAAGGTTCATTTGGTGCATTGTGAGCAAGCTATGGGAATTGGCGATACGTTTTATTTCTATACCTTTTATGAATAAAATCAAATAGGTACTTGAATACCTAGCAGTTAAAGTATTTTGAAGGTGAAAAGGTTGAATTTTGTTTCTATTACAAATTTCGAATTATCGGTAGTTTTTGTGCAGTCAAGCTTAGCTTATAAGTGATTTTAAAATATATAGTCATAGCTGTTGTATTTTTTATTTAAATTGTGTGTTTATTTCGATCTCGATAAATTTCTATTCCTACTTTCTCACTCAAAATGAATTCAAAGTAACCTGTCAAGGTAATCTATCAAGCCATTTCTCAAACTCAAACTCAAACTCAAACTCAAACTCATTTATTTGGCACCACATTATACAGAAATAAGGTAATTATATAAAAACAAACAAAAAGAAGAAATACAAAATAAAATTAAAATTAAAAAATAGATAAAATTAGTGTGATGCCAAAACGGTCCCCACGTCAGCAAAAGTTACAGAGTGTTTCTGTAACACTGGTTTTCAGTGAGTACCGGTGATAAGATAACTTGCGGCTCAAATAACAGAGCACGACTGCCAGTCAATATAACCTTAACGAATATAATATTTATATAATATATTGTACAACAAATAATCACTTATAAGTACATAATACATATACACATACACATATAATATACATACATACAAACACATATAATTATATATACAACTAGCACCATTCACTACTATCAACTACACAAGAAACAAATAAATACGCCGACAACATGCAGACACTGATGAAGCAAGCAGGTACAGCAGTTATGTAATATTATACGCCGTGTAAGTGGGAAGAACGCGTGAGCCAGGAGGAAACTGATTTTGGTGATGATTTAATTTAATTTTTAAGTGTTTTTTAAATGTATAGACAGATCCTAAATTACGAATGGGAGGTGGAATGTTATTCCAACACTTACACGAAACGTATCTAAAACTACCACGAAAAGCCGCCGTGCTATACCTCTGTAAGCGCAGTGCCGGGTTGCTTACCAGACGAGTGTTAACAATACCGCTGCACCATTCCAGTTTTTCGTAGAGGTAAGTTGGTTTTTTACTGGTCACAATACCGAAGAGCAAAGTGGCAATGTGGAGTTCCCTTCAAGAGACATCTTTAAAATGTTTCTCTCGTTGAGGTAAGGTGTCACGTTAACACTCGCTATTCTACGCTAACACTCGAGTGTGCCATAATAAATCCTTACTTACATATTCCTACACTAAAAAGTAAAAACCTAACCCTCTTTTACACAGTCGGTAACACCGCTTCTACCTTGCACCCGATATAAATAAAACGTTGCGGTTATAGTCTCCCGTGTGCAAATTACACCAGCTAATTTATTGCATTTGCGAGTTATAGATGTCGGCCATGTTTGTTATTAATTTGTGCAATTAGGGACGATATATTAGAACTAATTGCGAACATGAACGTGTTAAACAGGGATTCTATCGGCTTCACTCGCGTTGCTCGACACCTTTTAATAAATTTATTTCTCGTTAAAAGACGACTTTAATTTTCCTTTTTCTCACTATCTAAACTATATCTATCTATACTAAAATACATAATTTTTTATTAAGTCAACCAAAAAAGGCATATTTATACCTATAGACTCGGATTTAATTCGGATTTATAATATTCCTAGACGTGCAGGATATATCGTGTTTTATACAAGGAACGGTCTATAATTTCAAAATGTTTTCGTAAAATCAAATACAAGAATCACATTATGTAAATGAGTGCTAATGCATAAAATAATAAAGAGAAAAGTCCCTAAGTCCAAGTAAATATAAAGGCGAGTTTCCACTGTGAGCTAGACGAACACCATTTACCTAGTGATTTTCGTCAAATAAAAAAATTAAACCAACCAAGTGCGTAATGGACTTGCGCCCTTCTAATAACAATATTCGTCGAGAAAACATAAACATAATTTTAATGTTTAAAACACAGAGTAATCATTGATCAATATGTTATTATAATCTGTAATTTAAACATGACATTGGAAAGTTCTATTAACTATGTTTGCTTCCAGAGTAAAATAATATTATGTCTTTCACCAGACTATGACTTATCTACTACCTTCTAAAGAAAATCGTTTAGCGACATAGCTAAACAAAATGAAAGTTTGTTTAGCGACATAGCTAAACAAAATTAAAGCTTATAGCTTCGCAACCACTGGAAAGCAAACTTAACAGGTGCTTTAAAATTATGCGGTCCAACAATCTTAATTACATTTACACTAGCCAGTAATTAATTCGCGATATAATCTCGGCCCGCTTGCTTCCAAGATTCACGAATTTACATTTCAAATATAATTTCAGAAGTTTAACTAGATCTGTAAATTTTAATGAAAAGTCACGGTCCTTTTCAGGAATGTCTTTTGCTGTTTACCATATTCGTGTTTAATGTTGTATCCGATTTGGGAAATGGAGGGTTATGTTTTTGGCGTTTATGTATGTATTTATAGTTATGAGTATTTATATTTATTTAATACTTTTTAGTGTATTTTTCAACACGAATCAAACGAGCCCAAACTCGATAAAGTTGAGTCAATATATTACTGAGTTCCTATGGCCACCTTCCGATTCCATCATCAAATCAGCTTTATGTCATGATAATGTTTCATCGCTATCAAATTTACATACGTATACAAAATTTCAGCTCAATCGGTTAACGGGAAGTGAATCAAAGTTACTTGCTACATATCAACTTAGTCATCGAGTACAGACAAAAATGCACATAAAATAAAAACTACTGGGCCTATCCGAAAAAAAAAATTATGGGACCAATTCGACACCATCCCGCATCGAACAAAAAAAGAATCACGTAAATCGGTTCAGAAACTTCGGAGTAATCGGTGTACATACATAAAAAAAAAATATACCGGCCGAATTGATAACCGCATAAAATCGCATGGAGAGCTTAATTTTCATTAAAGGCTCTAATCGCACGGAAAGCTGAATTTTCACAAAAAAGCTCTAATCGCATGGAGAGCTTAATTTTCACAAAAAACTCTCATCGCACGGAGAGCTTAATTTTCACAAAAAGCTTTAATCGCACGGAAAGCTTAATTTTCACAAAAAGCTCTAATCGCATGGAGAGCTTAATTTTCGCAAAAAGCTCTAATCGCACGGAAAGCTTAATTTTCACAAAAAGCTCTAATCACACGGAAAGCTTAATTTTCAAAAAGAAGCTCTAATCACACAGAGAGCTTAATTTTCACAAGAAGCTCTAATCACACGGAGAGCTTAATTTTCATAAAAAGCTCTAATCGCACGGAAAGCTTAATATTCACTAAAAAATAATCGCATGGAGAGCTTAATTTTCACAAAAAGTTTTAATCGCACGGAAAGCTTAATTTTCACAAAAAGCTCTAATCGCACGGAGAGCTTAATTTTCGCAAAAAGCTCTAATCGCACGGAAAGCTTAATTTTCACAAAAAGCTCTAATCACAAGGAAAGCTTAATTTTCAAAAAGAAGCTCTAATCACACAGAGAGCTTAATTTTCACAAGAAGCTCTAATCACACGGAGAGCTTAATTTTTCTCATTAAGCTCTAATCGCACGGAAAGCTTAATTTTCACAAAAAGCTCTAATCGCACGGAGAGCTTAATTTTCACAAAAAGCTCTAATCGCATGGAGAGCTTAATTTTCACAAAAAGCTCTAATCGCACGGAGAGCTCAATTTTCACAAAGAGCTCTAATCCCATGGAGAGCTTAATTTTCACAAAAAGCTCTATTAGCACGGAAAGCTTAATTTTCACAAAAAAACTCTAATCGCACGGACTTTTTTCACAAAAAACTCTCATCGCACGGAAAGCTTAATTTTTATAAAAAGCTCTAATCGCACGGAGAGCTTAATTTTCACAAAAAGCGCTAAACGCATGGAGAGCTTAATTTTCACAAAAAGCTCTAATCGCACGGAGAGCTTAATTTTCACAAAAAGCTCTAATCGCATGGAGAGCTTCATTTTCACAAAAAGCTCTATTCGCACGGAAAGCTAAATTTTCACAAAAAACTCTTAATCGCACGGAAAGCTAAATTTTCACAAAAAAGCTCTAATCGCACGGAGAGCTTAATTTTCACAAAAACTAATCGCACGGAGAGCTTAATTTTCACAAAAAGCTCTAATCGCATGGAGAGCTTAATTTTCACAAAAAGCTCTAATCGCACGGAGAGCTTAATTTTCACAAAAAGCTCTATTCGCACGGACAGCTAAATTTTCACAA
This sequence comes from Colias philodice, assembly GCF_061535455.1. Lineage (NCBI taxonomy): Eukaryota > Metazoa > Arthropoda > Insecta > Lepidoptera > Pieridae > Colias > Colias philodice. The sequence continues at coordinate 12,763,945 of NC_143088.1, forward strand.
AAAAGCTCGAATCGCACGGAGAGCTTAATTTTCACAAAAAACTAATCGCACGGAAAGCTTAATTTTCACAAAAAGCTCTAATCGCACGGTGAGCTTAATTTTCTCAAAAAGCTCTAATCGCATGGAGAGCTTAATTTTCACAAAAAAACTCTTAATCGCACGGAAAGCTTAATTTTCACAAAAAGCTCTAATCGCACGGAGGCTTAATTTTCAAAAAAGCTATAATCGCACGGAGAGCTTAATTTTCATTAAAAGATCTAATCGAACGGAAAGCTTAATTTTCACAAAAAGCTCTAATCGCACGGAGAGCTTAATTTTCACAAAAATCTCTAATCGCTCGCAGAGCTTAATTTTCATTAAAGGCTCTTATCGCACGGAGAGCTTAATTTTCACAAGAAGCTCTAATCACACGGAGAGCTTAATAGTTAATTTTTATAAAAAGCTCTAATCGCACGGAAAGCTTAATATTCACTAATAAAAATAACTGCGTTAAAAACAACCGACTTCAAAAATGGAAAAGTAAGAAATAAAAAAGATTTGACATTATTATTTACTACATATTATTTATAATATGTGCTATTTATTAAAAAGGTTTGATGTCGGTGCACGGGCTTAATACTAAGTGCATAATGTTCGGCACCAACTTCAAACCTATTTAATATAGCACATCCATACTATAATATTATAAATGCGAAAGTAACTCTGTCTGTCTGTCTGTTACTCAATCACGCCTTAACTACTGAACCAATTTGCATGAAATTTGGTATAGAGATATTTTGAAACCCGACAAAGGACATAGGCCACTTTTTATTGCGAAATATGTACCACGGGCGAAGCCGGGGCGGACCGCTAGTCAAAAATAAAACAGCCAATATAAGCTACAAGCTAGTGCATTGCACACCCAAAGGAAATACGGATAAGAGCTTATTGAATCTTGGCCTAACTGTTTCAGGGGCAGAATAAGAATGGAGATGTTTTTGAACATTTATTTGTTGGAAACGGATTATAGAGAATTTAAAGCAATTTTCTCTTGAAGGAAGTGTAGAAAACTGCAAATGTTTTTTCTGGAGGAGTACTAGAAGACTTCAATGTATAAGTTAGTATGAGTAGGTATCTAAACTTAATATTATAAAGCTGTAGAGTTTGTTTGTTTTTTTTGTTTGAACGCGCTGGTCTCAACTCAGAACTACTGATCCGATTTGAAAAATTATTTCGGTGTCGGATAGCCCATTTATCGAGGAAGGTATAGGCTTATCACGCTTTGGCCAACAGAAGCGTAACCACGCGGGTAAAACCGCGGAGCACAGCTAGTATTATTTTGTAATCCATGACTGAATAACGGACTACGAAAACACGGGAATACTTCCAAAGCAACGCAGTTAACTACTCGTATTTATTGTTGTTCCCGTGTAAAGCATTAACATATTCTATTATTTTTATAATAATATTCTATTACAGATTTCTTTTACTATCTACAAACGGTCCTCGTAAAAGAATGTAAAACAAAGAGCACATTACCATTGAATGGCTTTTCTACAGCGCGAGCGTTGCAATATTCACTTCTTAACCGACTTGTTTGGGTAAGTGCAGAGAATCAAATTAAGTATACAACTTTACTGAATGAAGTAGTACTTACTACACTTAATTAACTACTAACGTACTTAATTAGTGTTAATTATTATTTAATTAACTAGATTCTGGACCTGACTCCGCCCGGGATAATTTTTTGCGGACTAATCTTTCAAATTTCTAAAATCTCAGTACAACCGGTTGTCTGGAAGATATCGCTATTAAGTAATAAGGCCGCCGTTTGTTACAATTTATCCTAGGTTAAGTTTCAAATTGTAATTTATCTAGAACATTAAAGCATAAATAAATAAATTTTCAACAGTTCTGCTAATCTAAATGGAGATAATTAATACAGTAAACGAAATATAAATAAAATTCGTTCAGCCGATCTTTAGTTATATTTTCAGCATAAGAATAATATTATATTGAAACGTAATTGGCAAGTGATTACACGGTCACCAATAAGAGGACGGGATACCTAATCCCTTACAATAAGACAGTTTATGAGGGATTAAAATGTAGGTAAATTAATTATTTCATCAAATCAAACGAGATTTGAAAGCTGAGTTATGAAATTGTCTGTTGGTTATCCAAAGGATTTTAAATGAGTGAAAATCGCTTTATTGTTCACGTGAAAACAATAATACACACCTAAAATAGATTTTCAAGACAGCAAGCAGTAAACAATACCTAATATAATATTATGTATAAAGAATTTAATATCTTCAAATACATGTAAAATTTATTATTAGAACAAAAGCTACAAGTTGTCTGTCTGACGAGTGAGTTCAAATAAATATTAAAAACTTCGAATTCAAAATCAAATGATGAATCTTATAATATTTAGTTCGGAATTTTATAGAAAACTGGAAAGTATAGACAGTTCCACAAATAAAAGAAATTACAAAGCATTCGTATCAAATTTATAGCTGAATAATGAATATTCTTCTAATGAAATCGACATTCCTTTGGTCCTTTGACAAAAAATCCAAGAGCTTTTGTAAACTGATATACCTACCTATAATATAAAACAAGTTCTGGAACCTTCTAGAATTTGCGTCGAAAAGATCAACCTCGTCAACCTTGAACCGTAGAACAATACGCAAAATGTATGCAAAGACACGGAGGAATTAAATACAGAATCTTTGTTCTGAACTAGACAAAAATCAACACACATTTTTCAGTATAATACAAGTTTCCATTGTTTGAGCGAGACAATTCAGTTGAAGGTGAAGCGTTTAGGCTTGAATAGGTTATGTCTGTGAATTACAGGGTGATATCGAGGTGATGAAATTATTGATGTAATATCGAAGTTATGAGTAAAATCTGCTTAGGTACTAGATCGTATGAAAAATGCTGATGGTAAAACTATTAGTACAATTTTGTAGTTCTATGGTATGCTTGTTTCAATTGCCTTGCCTATAATTTAAACTATTACTAAATCTAGGCAACTATAGTAGTTAGTTCAATAAGAATTTTCATTTTTGTTGTTAGGAAGGAAGTGACCGATTCCTGTTTAACATCAGGAAGAGCACATGCACCTATTTCTACTGTAATTTTTAATCGACTAGTATAAGCTAGGAATCATTTTTATATTCAGCTTTATCTCTTACAATATAAGTTTCCTTCTCGCTTTCTGCTTCCTGATGTATTTCATGAACTGTAAGGACAAATGACAGAGCAGCATAACACAGGTAAGAAGGTCATCATTTCACTCATTAACATCGGCTTAGTTACAAGCGATATCACATGCACAGTGTGTAAAACCGCAAACGCAGACAGGGCAGCCCCCAGAGAAATATCTCTGAGTGGTGAGTGCCCGTCAACCGTGAAGACGTATAATGATATCCGTCAACATTGCCGCTAAAATATCGCACGTGTATGCTTTGTTGATTAAAAATGTACAAGTGGTTTGTGGCCAGTTTGGTTTTTAACTGTTAATTAGTATCGGTTGTCGGCTTGGTTGCCCGGCAAGTGAACTAAATACACATAGGCTGGTTGCTGTCACCGAATGACGCTTTGTACTGATCAAAACAATTTTTAAAATTTGTTTTCACTTGTTATTTGCAGGCAAATACATGGCAAATACCTACAAGGATTTTGAAAATCCTGTAATGTCCACCATTTATACTACATAGCATGCTAAATAGGTATTTAAAATGTAATAACAACAGAACCCCTGAATAAACTACAATATTATTCATCGCACACATCTAAAAATCTTACAAGCACTCATTCAAAACCTTACTAAATCACATCACAGGCTTCAATTCCAGACGCTTTGCCCAATTGGCGAATATTCTCTAAAATCCCGACCCTTACAAGCACTTAGTCCAATTTGCATTGTATTCATTTGGCTTAGTCCATCCTCTAACAACTACGAATGCAAATTGTATGCAAGCAACGTCTGAAGGTGTAATAACAAGAACAGTTATAAGAACTTCGTCAGATGGACGGCTGAGTTAGGAACTGAGCGTACTAATGGTTTGCGAATTGGTTTCGAAATGTATTTAATTAGATCGTTTATGTTAGTATTGTTTGTTGTGATTTTATAATAACTGTGTGCAGGTTGTCTAGCTTATGTGAACGACTTAACTTGAGGAGTATCCGGGTATAAACAAGCCCTATCTATCTATCAACTATCCCTTAAATAAAATTTTGGACGCATCAGATCAGTTTCATTTGTGTCAAAGAGTAATGAACATCCATCCTAATGCTGATATTATAATATCTATAAAAAGGGTTTCAATGTGTTGAAAAAAGAGCGGATCATGTATTTACAAAAATTTAGAACAATCTTGCTTCCATTCGAGACAGAAAGAAGCATACATACATACAGTATAATACAATCGAGAAAGCAATCAGTAGGGGAGTTTAGAAGTTCTTATCTTGGAGCGTGTAGAAACTCACTCAAAGTTGCTTCAACGTTGCTCTTTTAGGGGCTCCTGTCTAAGTTATACATATTATCTTACAGTACTAAATTATCGCTAATACATTGAATTTGATACTCACTCAGAATACATTTTGGCCCATTATTGAAAACTTGTTGAGCATTTTAACTATTGAAATGCTCAGTGTTATGAAATTATACACAAAAATAGGATATTGGTTGGTTGATTTTGTAATATTCTCTTTGTTTAAAAATAAGTTTTGTTCTTACGTCTTCGAACGCTTTAAATAATGTATGAAAAATTTACGTCAGTGTAAAATTGGGACAATCAATCAGGGACACTATCACCACGATTTAAACCAGCTCTAATTATTTTAAATCTAAATCTTTATTCCACTTGTTAACAGGCTAAATCCGCACTGCAATGGTGGGCACAATAAATCTTTTACGGCGAATAAATTGGGCCAAACCACGCCTTGTCAATGTTACCATGTTGCATTTTTGATCAGAGCCGCCGAATGTTTTCTATATTTTCGGCTTTCCAATTTCACGATATTTCTATTTTGTATGAAAGAGAATCAATTCTTCGAATACGAGGTATAAAATATTTTTCTATGGAAAGAGATAATTATTTTTAAACGTACGAAAGTTACTTAAAAATGTAAGCAAGTTTTCCGAAAACAAACGGAGCGCCACAAAATTTTGGGAATTTGAATAAATAAATAGCACACGGTTAGATTTGAATGTAATTAACTAGCTTCCGCCCGCGGCTTCGCCCGCGTGGTGTTTTGATAAAAGGTAGCCTATGTCTTTCTTAGGGTCTAAAGATTGTCTGTGCCAAATTTCTTCAAAATCGGTTGAGAGGTTTAAGCGGGAAAGCGTAACAGACAGACAGACAGACAGAGTTAATTTCGCATTTATTATGCATTTATTCGCATTTATTGTAGGGATTGTTAATTTTTGTGAATCGAAATTGGTTTGTTTGAATATCGAATCTAATCTATCACAATATTTTAATATTATGAACATTTTCGTCAAATAAATATTCAATAAACAGAGCAGGGGCCTTAGACAAAGTAACAATTAAAAAACGATAACGAAGTTAGAAAAGGAAAAATGTATGGGATTGACATTAGATAGACCACGTGATCTAACGCGGCGTATGTCAATCCCATACACTTTTGCCTTTTCTAACTTCGTTATCGTTTTTTAATTGTTACTTTGTCTAAGGCCCAGGTACATAGCCTGAGCTCGTAGCATTTTCTGAATTTCTCATATATATTATGTATTTCCTTTCGCTTCTGTATAAAAATCGGGTATTATGAATATTGTAATAAGAGCCTTCTAAACTACATGTCACATTACATTCCCATTGTATTATTTCATACGAAACATTCTATTTCTTTTGTGTTCATTCCACGTTCTTGATATTTATATTATTATATTCTTCTTATTATTTATTCTTTGTCTAGACATATGAATATACATATTTTCGGAAGTTAAATTATATTTTGATTATAATATAGCTTATGTTTCGTTCAATGACTTTTGTCCTTATTTCTTTTTATTATTTTTATCATTTTTATGTAGTGGGTTTCTTAAATTAGTTTTCCAAAGAAGCCATATTCAAGAGCGATTGAATGTTTGTTTATGTTCATAATTTGTCAACAACATAGACAAATAAATAGGGAACCAAAATTGTTGTTTTTTTGGTATTCCTCGCATACTTAAAATTAAAAAAAAAATACGTGTGGCACTCGAGGACTGCCGCGGTAAAGCTATTGCATAGTACATCAGTCAGAATCGACATTCGAAATCGAAAAAAATTTAACAATAATTCCAAAAGTTTTCAAACTTTGGTCAAGTGAATGGTTCATTGGGACGACAAAAAATCTCATTTTGCAACCTTGTCCGCAGTCCGGAACATTGTTAAAATTGCAATTAAATTATTTTTTGCTGTATGGTCGTGAAAAAAATTCCAAAAGTTCTGCAAACTTGACACAGATATCGGAAATATATACCGAACGGTTGTATAAATTTGCAACCTTTTTCGTTGACCGGCACATGTTTATTGCACGCCTCATAAGCGAAGCGTTGAGGTGGGTACTACTGTCACTTCGCGCAAAACATCTGATTTTTCAAACTTAAAATGTCTTTATGTATCATACATTGCACTTGTAAGATAATACATACACACACATATTAAGAAAAAACACTATTTTTAACGTTCATGATATTTTTGATGTCATTTTTGTTATTTAAACTAGTTAAAAAACAGTTTAAAAAAGTTCTGTCTTGGACGTCCGTGTGTCTGTATGTGCGGATCCTTTTTCTTGTTAACACGATAGCGACCGAAATACTTTACTAATCGAGTCTTTTTTTTTCTCTTACGCTTGAGTATGCTCAGGAATAGAACCCTTTCATTTTTCAGGGTTTGATTCGATGTGGTTTAATTGTTATGAAATAAACAAAAATAATAATTAATAAATATTTATTAAAAAAAAATTATGAGGCGTGCACTTTTGGATTTTCCAAATTATTTTGTATTTATAATTATTTTCAATTCGTGGTCATTTTGTCGAGGGTGGTCTCGGAATAATTACAAAAGTTTTGGAACTTGGTTGCAAACTCCGAAAACATCTATTCTGATGCATTTACAAATTTGCAACCTCATTCAGTTTAATAAAAAAAAACATTAATATTCAATACTAGCGGTCAGCCCCGGCTTCGCCCGTGTTACATAATATTTACGTTTTCTCTACTTAAGAACCATCCTCGTACTTCAAGGAATATAATAAAAAAAGAATTATCGAAATCGGTTCAGCCGTTCTCGAGTTATGCGCTTACCAACACATTTTGCGATTCATTTTTATATATAAGAAGATTGAAAGATGTTCCGTACACTGAGATTGGTTGAAAATTTAATACGTGATATGAAATATTATATCGAAAACTTCCCCAAGTTTGCAGAACTTTCTCTTTTTTTCTTTCAAGGGGATTTTTTTCACGACCATACAGCAAAAAATAATTTAATTGCAGTTCCGGACTGCGGACAAGGTTGCAAAATGAGATTTATTGTCGTCCATTCACTTGACCCAAGTTTGAAAACTTTTGGAATTATTGTGAATTGAATGTCTTGACTGACTGGAGTATAGCATCGCAATTCGCATCGCTGTGCCGGTTGGAGTGGGGGGGTGTTAGGTTTTTTCGTTACGGAATTTTTACATTCAGTCGCCGCGCTCAAAGTCTGAGATAAAAGCTATGCAATAGCTTAAAAATCCATACTAATATTATAAATGCGAAAGTAACTTTGTCTGTCTGTCTGTTACTCAATCACGCCTAAACTACTGAACCAATTTTCATGAAATTTGGTATGGAGATATTTTGATACCCGAGAAAGGACATAGGCTACTTTTTATCCCGGGAAAATGACGCAATCCCGGAAATCCCACGGGAACGGGAACTACGCGGGTTTTTCTTTGACTGCGCGGGCGAAGCCGCGGGCGGAAAGCTAGTAAGCTCATAAGTTCAAATTAAATTTCAAATAAATTGTATTTAATCACAAGTCGTTACTCCCGACTTCATATCGGTTGACCCGGTATAAGAAAATGAGAGCCTACGGCTACTAGGAAATAGGAATCTACTAGGAAAAGATGCGAGGTTGCGAATATTTTTTTTCTTATAGATTTTGGGTTAATTCGTAACTGACGAACTAACAAATCAGTCCTCGTATTAGTTCAAAAATATTGATAATATGAAGTACTGACCTATAAAGCGACCTTTATTACCATTTATGAATAAAACCTCAGAGCATTAAACCAGTAAAACAGTTATAAATAAACCAAAAGAATGTTAAACCAATAATCCTGTAAAAATCCATTGTTAGACGGATTAACCATATCCAGGGGAAAGAATGAAAAATCCCCCAATTAATATCAACCGCTTCGTAATAATAAAACAAACGATAACTTGGCGACGATAAATCATGCTATTGACAAAGGAATTGTGGCAGGTGCGAAGGGAAAATTGGACAAATAAATGAATAGGTAAATAAAATGCGTGTGACTTGTGAGGGCTAGGAAAATTTCGGTTAGGGA